>NC_138917.1:2331052-2870141 GCF_965231255.1 Vanellus vanellus
TGGCTAATAATCAAATTAAGGTTTCTCATAAGCTTCTGGGACTTCTAACAATTCTAACATTTTGAACGTATCTGTTGTTTGTTTGGAGTACCACAGGGTACCGCTCTTTCAGGGTTAGATGATCGGACTCCCACTCAGGAGGAGCCCCTGTCTGGGTTTTGCCTGCTTAGTTCAGATGGCTTGAGGTAGAGCCACTGATTTCGGTTTTGTTCCTGACTGTCTTCCTGCTGAAATGAACTAAAATTTTGGAGTAAGCTATTTCCGAGAATAATATATTTGGCTCTGTAGATAAACATCCGTATTTTGATACCTGCAGCTACGGTTGTTGCGGTGGCGGTGGCAATTTTTCTGTTGTTGTTCTGTGTGTGTTCTGTTCTGGTTTTTGTAAGGCTTTTTTCTCTGGCGGGCTGGGAGGGAATGCCTCAAAGCCTGAGATACTGCTTTGCGATATCCCTCGGCTGTCTCTGAAACAGCTCCTGGTGTTCTCTCCGTCTCTCCAGTATCTGTTTAATGTCAGATTGATTTGACTTCCTGGCCTTGCTGAAGCAATAACTCCAGTTTGGAGCCAGAGAGCAGCAGCTCTAGTTCTAGTAAACCGTTCTTCTCTTGTAATTGCTCGTTTGTATGTGGGAAGCTTCTGAGGCAGAGCTGTTGTAATGTCTTTGTGCTCATTTTTAAAGTCTTTTAAAACTAAGCAAAGAACTTGCGTAAGAAACTCCGATAATTCAATGCGGCTGTTTTCATGGGATTGGCTCGCTAACTGGGTCGCAAATGGCATTCGTGCAGTTGCCATACACTGACGTGGTATTTGCTCTGCGCAGCCTTTTTCCCCATCAGTAAGGAACGTAAAAGACGTGATGAAGGTACCCCCTCGCCGGTCCCGCTTGGTCTTTATTCCCGCGAAAACAGAGGTAGGGGTTGCCTATTAATTTCACGTGTTAGACTTCTTTTCACAAGAAACTTCAGTGTTTTTTAATCTGATAGCTAGATGTTGCTCATGATCTTTCAAAAAATAAGAACGAACTAATTGAAATTAGCTGACTTACATTTGCTAAAAACTAGAGTTTTCTAATGGAAAAATCAAACTTCAGCAATATAAGTGCCCTTAGCTAGCCAGCCAGCCACGGAGATAGTTTCTAAGATGGTGGTAATGATTGTGTCAGCTTAGTAACCAAAAAAAAAAAATCAACCAAGTTTTAACACTGCCGTGCTTCGGCCTCAGCCACAGGGGCCCGCGCAGCCGCTCGCTCGCCTCCCGCACCGCGGGAAACATCGGCAGAAAAGGGCAAAACTCGGCGGTTGAAACAGCGTAATTTAACAGAACAGCCAAAGGGAAGAGGAAAGAAAAACAATAACAGCGATAAAGGAGTATAAGGACGCGATTACAGTACCGCCGCGCCCCGACCGGACCCGCCCCGCCGCAGCCCGCCCCGAGTGGCGACTGCCCCCCCCGCCCGGGCTAGCGCCTCTTGTAGCCGGGCCCGGGTCACTGGGATGGAATGCGCCCCCCCCCGCCGGCTCCTGGGGAAATTAACCCCATCCCCGCCGGAACCAGGACAAACACTTCCTTCAGTTGTCTTTTTCTCTAAAGCAGAAAACTAATTATAAGAATATTCTCGTGTTTTAATTGTGACTATGGATGACTGATAGAAAACATGTAATTAACTGATGCAAAAGTTGACATAAGACAGTTGACACCAATTTTTTGTACATCATTATATGAAGACATGTAATGAAGCAATTAGTTCTTCATTAGTTCTAAGTTATTTCCAAAGCTTTGAAATACTTGTGTATTTAATTTTTAATCGTCAAGGAAATGTATCTTCTAATGGTGTTAACTTCAGGGACTTAAATTAAATGCACTCCCATGAGACTCATTTCAATAAGATAAACGGCCTCCACAGCGGCTGGGCCACAGCAGCTCTCAGGAGCTTTTGGGGCTCAGCAGCCATGCAGGTTCTTCAAGATTTTACTCCCTTTTTCCACTTTTTCGTGACTGCAGAGTGCTATCTGAGAAATGCTGTGTTGTTGCTCTCATTGGCGAGGAGCTGCTCTCTACTTCCGCTCTGATAGCCGCCTCCAACACTTCCAGCTTTTTAGTCACTGAAGCCAAAAGCTGCAAGCTAGGCTTACGTCTTAATACGTGTCTGACTTCTGCTTTGCCATTCAGTGTTAAAAATAGTACTGGAATGTAACCTGGGTGAGGATAGGCAGCTGTTTTGCTATGGGATGGGAGGGTTTGTTCATTTGTTCAGATTTCCTTTGGGTTTTTTGGTCTCCAATTTGTTTTCCTGTTCACTAAGCTTTAATGTCTTTAAATTTTAATGTCATCCCATCTTTGTGAAGAATTTTTTTTTTTTTTTTGTTAAGGCATTCCTGAAAAGATTCTCTTGTTTGGCTTTCACTGGAGGTTTGTCACCTTCTTTCCTCTTAAGGTCCTTATAAAACCTCACCCTGGCTAAGCTGGAAGCAATGAAGCAGAATAGATGGGCATTCCTGTGTGTCCTGCAGAGGATCCTGGTTGTGAGCAAAATCTTTATAAAAAAACCCCTTATAACCTCTATGTATGTTGTGAAATTATGGATACCATATATAAAAGAGTGAAACTGCGGGAAACTGAGTCATCAAATACAACCGTGCAGTAAAAGGAACCTGTTGTATGAAAGCCGGAGAACTCGGGGAAGACCGCTTCACAAATGGCCTTTGTTTTGGCATAGTGAGGATTTACTATGTGTTCATGAATTTTAACAGATTTCTGATTAAGTAATGAAAACCTGTCCCAGACAGAGGCCAGTTCTGTTGATCTGAACACGCCTGGAGTCTGCCCGTCGGCAGAAAATGCCTTTTTTGTGTATTACAAAAATCTTTTTCAGTCCACTACAAGTATTAAAGCTGTGTTAGGTCATCGGCTAACTTGAATTTAAGTAGTCTGACTTCAGGAGAGATTACAGAACACCTGGACTTTTGAAACAGACGTAATACCTGTCTAGTTACTTATTTTAGCAATAATAATTACTTAGTAATAAATTTTGACTTTCCTTTTAAGTTATGCTGCAATTCAGCTTTCACTGTTGTTTACCTAATGCTGCCAGAGAAGAGTATTTAATTTCTAGCATGGCGTTTCAGGCTGCACCTTTTCCTACTGTTTTTCCTAAAATGCAATTTTTGGTATGCTGAAATGAAGTGTGTCACATTATATTCTTTCATCTCGGTGGCAAGCAGTCGTCGCTGTCACTAAGATCTGTGTGCAATAGAGAGTTCGTAGTGCAGCATTCAGGTATTCGGAGGTAGACGGAGAAGATGCTTTGCTGGGGCTGTTTGTTCGACCTCTGTTGTTAGCCAGGAACAGAAGTGATGTGAAGGCAGTTGTATTCAACACATGTGAACAGCGTTAGCTGATTATTTTTCCTGATACATTTGCACCTTTAAGGCACCCCCCGGCTGCACTCGGTTGGTGGAAGGGGAACGAGGAGAAAAAGGAATCCTATTGGCCGCGTTTTAAGCTGTGTGGGACTTCCTTCCTGTAGGTAACTTTCCACCTGAACCGGAGGCCCCATTTTGAGATACAGAGGGAGCAGCGGAGGCGGAGGCGGTTCACAGGTGACTGTAAACTCACAGGAGGAGACTGTTATTAACCTTTTTAGTTTCTGAATGCTTTTGCTTCCCTTAAAAAAGTTTTGAAACGGATTTAAGAGCAGTTATGTGGTATGAGGTGGTTAGACAGCTTATTTGGAGTTGAATGACCGATAGTAGTGCAGAGAAGTAGAATTCATGTGAAAATGGATTAGCAAGAAAACAGGCCTTAAGGAGCGCTATATATTAAAAAGGAAAAAAAAACAAAACCAAACCCCAAACAACAACCCAACTGGCTTCATTTATTTGCAGTTTGAAGTCTCCCGGAGTTCGGTGTACTCAGCCCTGCTCAGGACCAGATCCTGTTTGCATGCAAGACACCAAATTTTGAGCCTGCAGGCTAGTGGCAGTCTTACAGGATAAGCTGCTGCTGGGTGTGAAACGCAGTGCTGCGGTCGCCCTAGACAAGCTTTTCCCTCCGCATGAAGGTTAAATGAGGATTCTTTGGGAGGAAAATGATCTTTTTCTTTTAATTTTCTTTTTAGATTTTTTTTTTTTCTTCTCCTGTTGTCCTGGCCATCTGCATCCTCCAGCAAGATGCTTACTTCAGGCTGCTTGAGATAAGGTGAGGGAAAAGGCTCCGTAAACCACTCGGAGCGGATTGATGAGGTGTAGGAAAGCAGCCTTTAGCAGGGATGGCACTCTAGCTCTTTTTCCAGGGAAAAGTAGGTGAAGAAGTTTATTAGTTTCCAAAGGAACCTTACTACTTCTGCTATGAAAAAATGAGTGATGCCAGTCAGTCTTGTGTATTGAATGTGCCATTGAGTGTGTTCAACCAAGCAATTGAAACAGAAACCCGAAAACTCAAGCTGGACAATTTCCTGAGAGCAGTTCGAGGAGCAAACGCTGGTGGCAGGAGGACTGCTCTGCATGGGCTCTGCTGTTGGGACTGAGTGCTAAAGTCCAGGCTCTGGAGGGTGAAAAAGGGCTTTCAGCTTATCCCCCATTGAAATGTTAGTGAAGAACGGGGTTCATGTGGCATGAATAAAAGCAGAGCTGCATCATCCAAGCAGCAGCACATGTCAGAGTGGATGCAGTTGATAACAGGTTTGTTTGCAGTATGCGAATTTCTAAAACTTGTTCCTACACTTGAGCCAGTTGATAGAAATGAGATGAATAATTTTGGAAATCTGATGATCAGTGCCTCCAATTTTTAATTTATCAAATAGGCGGAAAAAAGGAAGAGCATTGGATGTTTTACCCTTGTATGACATACAAGGTTACCGATGACACAGGCATTATTTTCCCTTTACGCTGATAACTTCAAAGTTGAAAATGTTGAGTGTTGTATTTCACAAGATATTTTAAGCATTACAGACTTGATGTTATGGAAATGGAAAAATGTCAGTCATGCCAGTATTAGACCAGGAAACAAGAATGATAAGTAATATTAAGTGACAAACTCCGTACTTAACACCAAATACTGAAGGTTGTTTCATTTTTAGTGTTTCTCTTATCCTGAATATTCAATTGAACTTATTCTTTAAAATCAGAAATAAAGCAGTGGTAGTTGTCTTAACTCTCCAATCTTTGTCACTGTCTTCGGTAACGTGAGGTGATCACATAGTGTTAAAGATGAATGATTTGGAGTGTGCAATACTATTCAGTAGTCTTAATTTTCTAATTTGATCCTTTATGTTAAATTTGTGTGTTGTTTTTTGTGCTGGGAAGGCTCCGCTGGATAGCAGTACTTATTTAAGTTTTTGATTTGTAGCATTGACTGACATTTCATAAATACAGAGTTCAGTTTGGCCAGTGATATACGTCTGGAATGATGTTAAGCACGAGAGGGTTGTGCAGGATTATTTGGTGGGCTTTTGCAAGCTCTCAGGGGGGTGGCATCCATAGTCCTGTCCCAGACATTATTTAAGCAGAATATCAGTAATGTTGCAAGCTGCTGAACTGAGTCTTTAGGTTGTCATTTTAGTTTTCTTTAATAGTTTGGGAAAAAAAAAATCTTAATTTCTGATGCTTTTGTTTTTATTATATGTAGCTGATTATTTCAAAAGGTTTTTTTATTCTCTTCTCTATAACAGTGACTTTATTACTGGCCATACTGGGGTATATTAATGCTTGTAACAGGCTATTGGGTGTATCATTTCTTAATAAAAATGGAAATGCCTCTCTGTTAGAGATCAGGTATTTTCCTTTTTTTCCTCCTTCAAACACTGTATGATATAATTTGTAGTTAGACTTCTGTGCTTTGCTCTTCAAACAGAGCGGTACAGGGGAATTCTTCCCTTGCAGTGGCAAGAACACTTGCTATTGCTGGATTTAAGAATTAATTGGGGATTCAGTTAATGGTCATTTATTGGTAATGATCAATAGACTCCTGCAGAACTGAATATGAAGCCCATTTTATTGAACTCTTCTCTAAGTGCATCCTGTGCTCATTTTAGCTTGGTATTTATAAAAACACCTGGGAATAAATTAAGTTCTTCCCTGTGATGGTTGAAACTCAGATTTACCAAGACGTTAAAGTGGAATCGTAGAATTTTTTTCCTTGATGTTGAGAAACAGAAAGTACTGAAATATCTCTGGTTCTAAGCAAGAGAAATGGAAGTAGACCACAGAAAGTTTTCAAAGGACTATTGAAATAGATTAAAGTAAGACTCATAAGTAAATCATCCTCCCACCTTTGTGCCCTTTTAGAATGGATCTTTTCTTCCAGTCCAGTTATTTTGGTTCACTAAATCTCTTTAGTTTTCTCTTTTGCCTGCCCTGAGAGGCTTCCACCAGCGGCAGTTCCTGCTTCTGCTGCAGGTTCCCCGCTTGCTGTGCCTGTCCCGTGTTCTCGTTGCGCTGCCCTGCTGATGGTCTCTGATTGTCCTCAGAAAGAATAACTGGTCAGCCCCTAAGAAAATTCAAGCTAATCAAATATATGGAAATTAGGTTATATGTAAAATAAGATATTTCCCCTTTGACTCGCCAATCTCAAGCTTTTAAGATGAGAGAGCATATATACGAAGAAGTGTACAAATAGTACAATATACAATAATGTATAATATAATACAATATACAATATATGTATAATGTATAATATAACAAAATAAGATACAGTATACATTAATGGAGGTGGCACCCATTGTATTTGTAGCGTGTATATATAATAGGAATCACGAATTGGTTTGTACACCGTCCAAATTGTGTTCTTTGTTTATTGAGGACTGAAGATGGAATCAGACATTTTTTATGCACCTCATGTCCTACTGAAATTGAGTCGGTGTGGAGGGATTGCATAATACCCTAGTGCTAGCAGCACCTACCATTACCTGTTTATCTCAGTTTGTTTCTGGCTTTGATGCCACCCTGATGCACATGTGGTGGGATCTGGGAATGCTCGTGTAATTCGCTTCAAATATATGTTAGCGGTAAAAAAATTTGGAATGTGTTGAAAGTGAAGCGAGCGCTGTCTAGCGGGTCAGGCATCCAGCCTACACCGCGCGTCTATTGGGAAAATTGTGGTGCCTTGCAAAAGGTCCAGTGAGACTACTTAAAAATTGATTGCAAATTGGCAGGCAGACACACCTGCTAATGCTGGAGCAAAGTTTATGGTTTGTTTATATTGACCTAATTGTAATTTAATTTTTCTACTGTTAACACTTAATGCTAAACCAGTTTCCTAATATCATCGAGTTCCCAGTAGTTTTAAGATTTTAAGAGAGTCGGTAATAGCAAGTCAGAGGAAAACATAACTGTACTCAGCCACAGAGGCCAGACTTGGGAGCAGTGTTGTCACATACAAGATTCAGTAGTTTAAATTAAAAAGCTGCTTTGTCTTTGAACAGAATCTCAAGAGTTCTGAAAAAAACAAATATTTGTTCCTAAATCCACTTTCTAATTTTCGTTTACCTTTGTTACTCTGGTTCAGAGATTTCCTTGAAGCTTACTTGGCTGCTAGCATACAGAGATAAGGCTCATGTTTGTGTCTCTGTGCATCTGACTTGTTGCCACAAATTGAAATATTTTACTAATGAAGCTTCTGTCTTCTTGTCAGATTGTAGTGTGTCCCGGGGAGAATGCCGAAGGGATGAGACTAAGGAGACAAACGCTATTCTGTAAGTAGAAAAGGCATGGAAGTCTGTAGTAGATTCTGTTCTGTCTTTAAAAAAATAACTAAAGGAGAGGGAGGCAAGAAGAGATGTACATCTCGCTGCTGAGTGTTCAGGTTTTCCCTTTAAAAGACCTTATTTACTGCCCTTGTGATAATTTCAGCTCTGCGCTGAAACAAAGATTTTAAATTCTGGCATGAAGAATATGTCTTTATCCAAAGGTATTTGATGAAGAATAGTGAAGGACCAGTAAAAGGAAAGAAGAAATCCCCAAATTAGCAAATCTTAGTAATATGCATTCCTCGGTATTAATTCTCTGGGGATCAGGAGTAAGATTTCTATCAGCCGTTATCTCTGGCTTGCCCGTTGCTCAGCTTTCAGATAACTTTTAGATTCACAAGTACTCAGTGTTCAGAGCTTTTCCACGTGGACATATGGCCTTTTAAGCGTAGAACTGAAAGCGTGTGAGTAGTAATATAACAAATGTTTTAAATTGTTACCCATATTCATCATACAAGAAAGCTTCTTCTGGTAAGTCTGTGAATCACGTTACATCAGTTGAGAAGACATATGCTACTTGCATGATGTTTGGATATGCCACAAGTATTTCTTGTTCCGCATTGATTTGTTTCCATGGATTAGTGCCTAACTTTGAAATTCAAGTTAAGTGTTTACAAACAGCATTGAGAAGTTTTTTCATCATTTATGTTTCCAGTGGCAATAATCACTTGGAAGAAATGGGTGATGGTTTTAATTTATTTCGTTGCTTTATTAAAAGAGTACCTAGCTTGCTTTATGAAAGGCTTGTGCGCGGGCATGCTCGCTGAGCATGCAGATAGTATTACCTAGTCATAAAATTGCAGTAATAATTTGTGATAGGGGGGTAAACAGAATGCATTGGTTCAGCATTAGTACTTTTGGCCTATATTACTCCAACTGTTTAAATATTTGTTGTGTAATAGCATAAATAATTGTGTATTTCACTTTGGACTGACTGAATTGTTTCAGTTCCAGCTCCAGTTTGGCAGACCTGTTCCCATCCACTCATACGAGTGGGAGTCTGTTCAAGTAGGAGAATTGGAGCTCAGCATACAAGATGTCTTTCGTCAGTATTCATACACTTTTTTTAATCAGAAAGGGCAGCTCAAAATTATGACTTGAATTATGTACAGTTCTAGGTGTCTAAGTAGAAGAAAGCACCGTCTCTCCAGTTGGGAATCAAGTAAATGAGAGATTAATCCTTTTAATTCAACATGTGATTGAGGAAGGGAGGGATGGAAAGGGATGCCGGGGTAGAGAGCAGAACGTTAGCTGTCTTCACTCTGCCGGAGAGGTGGGGTGTAGAGGGTTTTAGCTTATGAAGAGCCAGCAATTGATCCCTTTTCCCCTGAGGCCAGCGGAAGGTGTTGTTCAAGACGTGTATCAGCTCTCCCCGCTTTCTATCAGGGACTGAAGGCACGACGTGTCACTTCAGGTGTCCTGCTCGTGGCGCAGGTTGTGCAAGGCATCTTGCTGTACCTAAGTTCAGAATGGATGAAAGCTCCATGCTGTATTTTGATACTAGTATGGAAAAAAGAGGAGGGGAGGGAGATGGAAGCTAATTCTAAAATAACAGAAGTTGTCAAAACTTGCTACAGTGGAAGGATAAAATTTTCACCCGTCTGTTAGTCTTCATCCTTGCTTTTGTGAAATATACGTTTATTCTGCCATTACTAACAGCTGTGTAACGTGATGCTGCATTTTTTGAGTGTTTGTATTTGCATGGTGATAGCTTGATGCCCAGGAATACTGCGGAAGGGAGCGCCTGCCGTGCAGGTATATATACGGATGAATGCAGATCGTCAGGCTACTCTGAGAATGAGATAAGTGATGCACGTGTACCCAGACAAGCTTGTATGTGGGTCTTTCTGGAAAGCTCTGAACGGAAAGGTGGAAAACAATTTTTTCCTTAAGTTTTATATGTTTGTATGAAGAAGAGACATTTATATCAAGAATCAACAAGTTAAGCTGGATTTTGTTTGAATCTGTGTTAAAGCATCCTAGTGAAGATGTCAGAGGTTTGCATCATGGCAATATATATGGGAAATAGAGTTTAGAATCTGTTCATAGAGTAATACAGAAATAACGTGGTAAATGACTACAATAAGACTAGAGCCAGAGCAGAAAATTCTACTGCAGTATTATTAGTGTTGGGGAAGGAGAGCCATGTCCTGCAAAAACCTAAGTGAGGGAGCAAAGGGAGGGTGAGAAACAAGGGCTTAAACCCAGATTCTTTTCTTGGTTATAGCTCATTTTTCTTGAATAATCTGTTGGCAGTATTCAAGACATTTAGAGCCATTACATGGGACTTCCTTGTGGAAATGAAAATTGCCCAGTAAAAAGGACTTTAGTGGTTTGGGGGTGTTTTGTGGTTGTTTTTTTTTTCCCTGTGGCATATTAATTAGCTGAATGCTAAACTGGGTAGAAGATGCTTTTTCATACTGCATGGTGATAAAACATCTGAAGTAGAAAATTTGTCTAAATATGCGAGATTTTAGGGGTCCATTTAAACGTGTTTTGTTGTTTTGGTGTGAATGGTGGGTTTTAGTTATCGCCATGATTTGGATTCTCCTATTTAATAGTGCAGTGTATTGCTACTTTTTACACCGGCTGAAAAAAATTACAGCTAGATTAGGCAGTCATTAATCTTCGGTAATTAAATTATGAATTAATTTCACAACAAAAGATTAAGATGCTTAGATGTCTCCTAGAATAGATTGATAATGAATATCTGTGAATTATACTTAACACTAAGAACACTGCTTTTTTTCCTATCTTTCTAAGAAAAAAGTATAGGTTACTGTGAAAGGGAATTTAAATGAGTATATTCTTTTCGCACTGAAACAATTTTAAGAATAGTATAATGACAAAGTATTAAACATACTTAAATTCATATGTAGAAATATGGCAAATGAATATGATTCCATTTATTCTATAGAGTAGGTTTCCTTGTGCTAAGTGAACAAAAGCCGCTGTGAGCCAAGTTCCATTGAGATTAAAATAGATCTAAGTTAAAAAAGAATATAGCCTGAGCTGAAAAACAAGCTGGTTTATGCTTTGTAAAGCTACACGACAATATTTCCTTTCCTGAGTAGGCTTCTTCTTCTACCTGTATGTTAGGCTTTCATTGTTCTCCTTTGCTTTCCCAGTCTCCAATACCCCTTCATCTCCCATGAAGAGTTTTTCTTTACGAAAAATAATTTGAGTACGTTCTGTGTTACTTAGCTTGAAAAACACACAGTGAAAGTAAAAAACCTGTCCGAGCATACCTGTCTCAAGTCAAGCAATTGATTTAGGATGATAGTCTGTCTCTGTTCTGATGAGAAAAGAAACCATAGCAGGACTGCAAAAGCCAAGGCCAGCTTCTTCGAACACTTACAGTAGTATATCTCTGCATAAAATCCACTGGAGCAAAGGACAATCTAATCTGGGCTGCTCTTATGAAGAATGGCTAGTAGGGGTGAAGAAAGCCAGGAGAGAATTTCTAGACAAAACGGAAGACGTGAGAGCTAGAGGGAGTGACAAGAAAGATTTCCCTCTGTGCAGCGGGGCCGTGAGGAAAAGAGAAGGTTATTTTTCCAGGCAAGTCTCAGACAGATTGGGTCAAAATACTCATTGGTGTAAAGCCATTAGACTGCAGAAGAGTTTCCCCGGGTTAAACTTGTCCTCAGTATGTCTCAGACAAGGGAAGAATTCTAGCTTTGAAGAAAGCAAGCTAGAGATTTATTCTCTTTTAAGCATCTCCTCCTACACTGTTGTACCTTTTTCTCTGCGTTAAAACTTTTTACCAGGAAGACCCTGGTTGTGACAACGATCTGTCAGCCCTCCGAGATAAAAGAACAGAATTGCTGAAGGTTTTACGGAAGAGCATTGTGTAAAGCCTGAAAAGAATTGTCCACTTTTAAGCTGACCTACATTTAATTATATGGTTAGAGCTTTTAAGTGAGCGCTGGGATTTGAGATTGGATGAAGCCTGCAATTTCTATAATAGCTTTGAGAATGTGAGCTTTGTGACCTCCTGTTTATTTAGAATTGATGTTGCATGTCTGACGCTGCCTTAACTGTATATAGTCTTGCGCAGCAGAATACACAATGACACAAAAAGCACAAGTTGACAGTTTTAGGTAAGTTTAAGTCCTTTGCAAATGTAGTAAGTATAATATATGTGCTAATAAGAGCGTCTAGAGCTTTTATTTCATACTCTGGTTGTCGCTGCAGCAGCGCTGAGTAAGGATGGTTGAAATGCTGTGATCTTTGGACGTCAGCTAGCTGTTGCTGAAAAAGCGCCCCAAATGGTTCAGAAGCTGAGTTGGTGACTGGCACTCCTCAATCCAAAGAGACCTCAAATGAGGAATCTCTTCTAGATTAGTATTAGGATAAGTAAGGCACTGTGGTGATAGTGCAGTTTGCCAAAATGACCGATTTTCTTGTCAAGAACTAGCCGCTTGGTTGAGTGATTTGCATTAGAACAACTTCATTTGCTGACCCTGTTCACCAGCGACCACTGCCTTTATAGGCTGAACTAATTTAATACTTGAACGCACTGAAGAACTAAGATTCTGGATACCACACAGGCATTCTAGCTTGAGTTTTTGCCACCGAGCTAAATTGCTTTTGGTCCCTGACTGTGTGTCCTGTGCTATATAGGAAGGGGGTTCTGCGCATGTCCGGGGCCTCTTCCTCCTGTCCGGAACAGGAGAAGGACCTGCTGGCAGTTAGACAGGTAGCAGGAGGTAAGTAAATCTAAGGAATTTTTAGAAATTCCGCAAAAATGTCCTTTTCCGTGCTGATTACGTGCATGGATCCCAGATTGAAAATTACCTGGCAGGGACACAAAGCACTGGAAGCAAAATCTTTTGGCTATTAATAGTTCGCTTCTGCATTTAATTCGCTTTTCCCCTGCTATCACCAAAACACACGGGGCTGTCAGGCAAAAACAAATACTTATTTTCAAGAACAGAAATAGTTTTCCTAACATTCATGAATACTCTCAATATTGTTTGCTTCACTTAACTGGGGAATGAAAAATGCAATGTGAGAGAAAATAGGACTGAAATTGGGAACCAGATGCAGGACTTCAACTTTCTCATTGCCTGATAACAAGTTCAGTGCTTCATATCAGCTTCTTATTGGCAAAGGAACTGTGAATTTGTATTTAAGGATACAGCCGGCTTAAAATGTTCAAATTGAAGTTATTTGACAGTGAGCGACCGTTCTTTGAGCAAACCTGTGCTCGGAAGAGTTCTCTCAGTTCTGTCAGCCCCACTAGTCGAAAGCATCTAGTTAGAAAGAAGTACTTTAATAATTAAATAGTCAACATCGGTTTGGGTACAGAATTATTAATTACAATAGCAATCTTCTCTGTGACTGGGCCACTTGCCAATGAGACTCTGACATGAAAATTGGTGAGTAAGCAGCAAGCTTAATATTGCAGCTTTCCATGCTTGGCTGGGAGCAGCACTGCTACCGCTGGAAAATACATGAGAAGGTTATCTTCCTGCAATACATCTGTAAAGAGAGCAAGTTCAGAGTTAGGCCTTCTGTTTTCACGATCTGGTCTGCTGTTGTTAGGAATAAATTCTCAACTTTTTGAGACAAATGCACAACTGAATTAGTAGTACTGACCATGTGATTCTTATTTTTCTAATTTGGAGTTCATTGGCTGTAAGAAAACTATTTTCCATTTCTGGCCTTCAAAATAAAACGGAGGAAAAAGCAGTAACCACGTTGATATTGCTAAGGTTGGCATCATACCATCTTTTGACCTTGTTTAAATAAGGGTATTGTTCATTATGCACAATCACTGCTGAATGCAGGGGCCTTTTCTTTGTCGTCATTGTTGTCATCATCTCCCCCCTTTTTAAAAAAAAAATAACATGAAATGTGATCAGAATCAGGTCTGTGGAACAGCATTCTTTCCCAGCTTGTAGGAGGGTACTAAATCCTGACTTGAGCTAAGCAGAACACAGATAATCTTCGGCAACAGAGAGGATTCCTTTATTTCACCAGCAGGAGCTTGATACTGGTTTGAGGCAGAATTTGTCCCCTGGCGCTAGAGAGCAAGCCCTTCTCTGGGGGCAGCAGCTTTCACAGCTGCTGTGAGCACGGACTCAGCACTGCCTTCATCAGCAAATGCAGCAAATCAGCTATGGGAAGATTACACGCTCGGCAATCCTTACTGAGGCTCCGTTCCCAGCCAGCAGTGGCAGAAGCCCGTGTTTGGGCATAACGTCCTTTCAGAGTGCGCGCTAGAGGGCGCACTCCAGAAAACACAGGATGAGATTTTTGCAGTTGGACAATGTTAAGTGCCATTTTGGTTTCTTAAACCAGCAAAGAAAAACATCCTTTCCTATTCTTTGATCTCCCGCTGTGTGTAGATACCGTGTGAAATGCGAGCAGCGCACAGCTTATATTTGCCACTGTTGATGGTGGGATATACATAGTACTTAGCATGACTTTCATTCCTTTTAGAAGTGTAAAAAGGTGGGACCGCGTTTGGGTCGTGTTTGCCATGTATGGAAGATGCAGTGTTAGAGCGTGATCCGGGTTGATGTGACAGCAGAGGGGCTAGGCTAGGAGTGCGAGCCGTCGCGTGTTGGAAGCACGCTGTAGGGCTTTGTCTTCTTATTTGGAGAGAAACACATAAGGCTTTGGGTACCGAGACCAGAAAGTATAGTACAATGATACAGCAGATCCATTCGGTTCTGGAAGTCCATCATCAGGCTGGAAATAATGTAATGAGAGCAGTGCTTCTGCCTGCACTGCATACGCTGCGCCACTTTAGAGCAGCCCGAGGAAATGCAAGGGAAAAAATGACGCTGTACACTGGGGGGCCAGCTGTGGAGGGTATAGAAAAGTCGAGCAGGAAAGGAGGGGAAAAGCAGCAAGAAAGGAAAGGCAGCACGGTTGCTGCAGGGAGGGGAACGCTTGAAATAAATGCAGTGTTTCCACAGGTGCGGGCATCATGAAGAGTCGTTGTGCGGTAGTCATCTGTGAACACCGATGTGTTCTTAAACCTTTAAAACGCCACAATCTGTTTTCCTTAAATTAACCCACTTGTGATGCTATTGTGAAATCATGCGCACACAAAATGTATCCAACATTTACGTCTTACAGTTAAAGGTTCCATACATGCGACTACCATAGCCTGGAGCAGAGAAATCCCTTCCGCCTTCTGTTTTGAGCTTCATCGCTCCGCTCTGCTCAGCGCACAGTGCAGCTCCTCTGTTTCTGCTGCTGCAGCTTTTGTCTTAAGTGTCAGTGCTCCCTGTGCCGTCCCCAGAGGAGGGCCCGCTCCCTGCTTTCCCCCGTACCTGCCGCGGGAAGGTGAGCAGCAGTGGCGGCAGAGGTTGCCTCGCTCATCCGAGCACAGCAGAAGGCAACAGCAGTATCCGGGGGAGCACAGGGCAGCACTGTATGATATCAGAACGTAGTCATGAACGTAAGTCATATATCATTTAATAATTTCATTCTAATATGGGTCCTTCAAAAGTCGTAAATATGGAAGTATTTTTTTACTTATGTCCATAATTTGGTGTTTAGTTCTAATTTGACAATGCCTATTCCTTAAACTCCATCAGTGCTGCCGCCTTTCCCCTGCTACGCAACCAGAGACTAACACGTTTGCTCAATCAAACAATTCGGTGATGTTGGACGTTGCTGAGGCTTTTTTCTTGAGGGACATCAGGTATAGTTGGTCAGAAGTTGGAATAAGTCACTTTGCAGCTTCGTCGTTTGTCTAGCTTGAGTGAACTCAAAGCATGGGGAAAAGGCCGTTAATCTTTGCCCGTGGTGGGGCAGGAAGGGAAGGCGAGAGGGGCTGAGCAATGGAGTTCCACAGGGACCATTAAGGCTGCGATGAGGGTGCCTGTAGGGATTTGTTTCCTGCCTGCTTACGGGACTGGGCTGCTTTGTTTAATATACCCAATGTGGAAGTAAAGGGAACATCACTGATGAGGAAGAAAAGGAATAATTGCTGTTGTCATACTAAAAGAACTTGGAGGACTTTCATTAAATCCTCATGGCTTCTAGTTATAGCAGCATCTTCCACAAGTTAAATTTTTAATTTCTGAACGATCTCATTTTATTTTTTAACATTGTAGAACACTCCATCTTAAATAAATGCACTGGTTCAGAAATAATAGCGGGGAAAGAACCAAAAAAGCTTACATTAGTTCCTCAGACTTCTGCAAAAAAACCCTCACATCTATTTGATCATTTAAACAAGTAAATGAGGTCTTTATTTGCTATTTATTTACTTTAAATAACTCAACTTACAATTGTTGGATACCTGTGATGGTGCAATCCTGGAATATAATGTAAACCAGGGGATAAGTAATACTGATTTCTAACAAATATGCCATAGAAAAGCTTCAATTAATTTGAATGAGGACATTTTTGTTGAAATGTAGATGTGGATAAATAATGCATAGGAAAAAAGTCTATTTGATAAAATTCAACAAGAGGCTATTATTAGTGCTTGCCATTCGCATTGTCTTTATCTGTAATATGCATGCCCTGCCTATGCTCATCTTGTACTATCGTCGTACTGTAGATGCTCTGTCAACGGTGGCAATAGTCACTCTGTCATATCGTTCTGCTCAGAGAAATGTCTAAATAACATCATGATAGCAAAATTTCAGTGGCTGCTGTACTATTTCTGCTGCCATTGTAGCTGTTTTGGTAATGGCACAAAAACAGTAGTTTCCCCCTCAAGTCTGCCTTAAATCAGATCTTTGAGTTCAATGTAATCACTCTTTCCTTGGTGAGGATGTTGTAGGGATTGAAAATCCATGTCAACAAAACCAAACAGTTTAGTTATGTTCTATGGGTGTCACATTTTAGGTATTAATTTAGGTAGTTTTTTGAGTGCCCTATTAAATTAATGTCATGATGGTAATATCTGTTATCTATTTAAAGGTTTGTACATACATCAGAATAGAGAGGGTGGGCAAGAGGGTATGCAGCTGAGCGACATAAACCTGATGTAAAAAAAACCCAAAGATTTTGCTTTAAAATCTTTTTTAGTTCATTTAGTGATACTTTTAAGTTTGTGTTTTATTTTACCTCTGTAGAGTTCATCTGTGTTTTAAATTAATTCATTGTGGTGGTTTTTTGTATTTAACGTAATAACTAAAACCTGCCTCATGCTCTTTTATTTGTTTCCCTTGTAACACGTAAGCTCAGGACTTTTTTAATAAGTGCTTCTGACAGAGGAAAACAGTACTAGGAAGGAAATGGAGGCTGAAAGTCTGATAGTGCAACCAGTTTATCTTCCTCCTGCTCGTATTCTTTGACGCATCCTTGATGAATGCCTCTAGAGTGATGCTG
This sequence comes from Vanellus vanellus, assembly GCF_965231255.1. Classification (NCBI taxonomy): domain Eukaryota; kingdom Metazoa; phylum Chordata; class Aves; order Charadriiformes; family Charadriidae; genus Vanellus; species Vanellus vanellus. The sequence goes on from NC_138917.1 coordinate 2,348,107, forward strand.
AGATCCTGTAGCAGAGGGTGGTGGGGGCTGTGGAATCATACTCTGCACAAGTTTTTGTACAGTGTAGTTTTCCCTCCTTCCCAGTTATTCAACTAGCATTTAGAACGACCGTATTTTTTTTTTCATAGGGACCTTTGCAGAGGCTTTTTTGCAGCAGAACTAGGTCAGTACTCTGTTTGCATTGCCAGATGGATGCTAAAATAATGCTCGTAGAGTTCAGAGGTTGTGCTGCATAATTTAGCCTTCCCGTTTGGGCTAGCCATGAATAAGTGATACCAATTAAGGAATTTGTAGCACTGACTATAGTGAACACGGGTGCTAGTGTTGCATAAAGAAGACACTTCTTCATCCAGAAGAAATGTTATGTAGAAATAGAAAGATGTTTTTAGTCATTGCTTACCTGTTAGTCCAACCCGCAACCTCACGTTGCGGCTACATGCTGTTTGAAGAAAGAATCGTTCTTATGACTTCCTAAACTCTCTGCTCTCTGTGGACGTGAGAAGAAGGATATAAGTAAGATTTTCTCATATACATGATCCGCAGCAACAGAAATATTTCTGTACTTCAAATATTCTGATACATGTTTCTGTGATTTAAGAGATAAATCAGTACCTTTTATGTTTGTTCACATCTTCATGGTATTAATGACACATTTAAACCGGGTATTTTTTTTCAAAGACTTTAATTTTAGGTAGCGAGCAGAAACAAAAATTCTTCTTGAAATTCTATTAAAACATTGAGCTTTTTAGTTTGCTTAATATAAAGTTACATGATTAAAGATGCATTTTTGTCTAATCTAACATTTAGGATTAACTGGTTACAATTTTGTCAGTAATACAAATATTTTAGCTGCCATCAGGACAGTGTTCACGTTCACCTGAATATCAATCAGTGTAAGGGGGAATTAATTCAATTCATATAATGGTTGCAGCAATTGTTATTCAGGACATCTAAAAGCAGAATTTATATAATACTACTTGATTGTAATCTTCAGAACGTGAGGTTACCTTTGAACCCAATCCCTATTCTTAAATATCTGTTTCGTGATAATATTGTCTGCAATTTTTAAGACAGGGAGCCTTAGTCGTCTTGGCTGTCTCCGTGTTTAGTTAATGATTGATTTGAAAAAAAAAAACAACACTACCAACCTAATTTCAGTATACAAAGGGATACTTCTGCCAATGCTTTTGAAATTATGACATTGCATTGTGTATTTCTACCATCGGAACATGGTACTGAGAAAGAATAGCTAGATATATCCTGAGTTAATTTTAATTTTTTCAGTCATAGTAGAATGAAAACTTATTTTGGTCAGTTCTTTTGAAGGCTGCTATGGTTTTACTTTTTTTTTTAACATAAGTGTTTCACTTTTCCTGAACTATAGTGGCAAATACCAAGTTTTAGTTTTGTGCCTTATAAAAGTTCTCTGAGTTTGTTAATAACTCCCATATCAAAACTCACATTCTCCTTTTGCATGGGATATTTAACTGATGTCTGTCCTTTTCAGGAACATCTGACTTTTTTGTTCAACAGGAGAGAATCCAAAGAGGAGAAAAACAGCTAGACAAAATAACTCGGTTATGAATTCTGGTTTAATAAATGTGCTTTCTACGGATGATTCATGGATTTTATGATTACATTCAATTATTTTTCAACAGCTCATGCTTCATTTCATCAAGAATTTCAATCAATGCCAACTGATTAATTATCATTCTACTAGTAGCCTTTTGTCTAATAAACAGTCATAATGAGCATGTTCAGTCTTGGCATATATAAATGTCAGTGATGTACTAATAAAATACTTCTAGAATTGGATGCTGGAGGTAGTCATGCTTTAGATCTGTTTTTGAGGAGACAAAAAGGCAATCTCCTCCCTTTCCTTCCCCTTTCCATCCAAAATCCTGTAGTTGAGCAGTAAGACGGGGTCAAATTTCTTCATTCCAGAAAAGTTTCTTTGTGCCATGGTGAAGAACTGTTAAGTCCATTGTCTTGCCCGTAATTTTTGCGTGACGGTTTGCATGACACGTTCTGGAAATTTTTTTGAGTGTTTTTTCCCCACACTGTGTTAAGTGTTCACGTACGTTTGCCAAAACCAAGATGCCCACAAGCCAAAGGAAACCTATGACAGAATTACATCTTTGTGTGACATAAGAGGATGACGTTAGTGCCCTTTCTATGTTTAATTACAAAACAGCAACACGCTTAACCTTTCCAAACCAAGGATGGATATTGCCGAATCACAGATAGATGTTGCAGAAATGAGAGCTGCCTTATGGCTTAAAAACACTCTGGTCTTATATACCTTTGAACAGATGGTTCATTTAAGTACTGGCAGTGTAGCTTGACTAATTGCTTTAGACCTTCCATTTTTCTGCTTTATTTGGGTAAGAAGTGGGCAGCCCTGCCTGCACAGATATATGAACATATGAATTGTAAATAAAAACAGAAGATGGATTGTGAAACCATGTTTAATCTTATGAAGTGGTTTTCTTGAATTATCACAAAATGTATTGAGGAGAAACAATAATGGTTGTCTGGATTTGAGCTTTGGCACCTGGCTGATTTCTAGCCTTGCCGCTGCGTGTAATACCAAAGGCTTCCCGCCTCCTTGCAGGGGGTGCTTGTGGAAGAGCAGGGTAGAGAGGTACTGGTAATTCCCAGAACCCCAGACTGGTGAGGGCTGGAAGGGCCCTCTGGAGGTCCCCCAGTGCCACCCCCCGCCAGAGCAGGGGCACCTCCAGCAGTGGCACAGGACACGTCCAGGCGGATTTGGGATGGCTCTGGAGTGGGAGACTCCCCCCCCTCTCTGGGCAGCTGTGCCACTGCTCTGCCGCCCTCACGGGAGAGAAGTCCCTCCTCAGGTTGAGATGGAACCTCCTATGGTCACGTTTGTGCCCGTTCCCTCTTGTCCTGTCACTGGGCACCACTGAACAAAGACTGTTCCCATCCCCCCGGCACCCTCCCTTTGGGTATTGATAAGCATTGATAAGATCCCCCTCAGTCTTCTCTTCTCCAGACTAAAAAGCCCCAAGTTAAAATCACCTTTTTCATAGGTCTGCAGTGAACTGAGTTTCTCCGGTCCCTTTGTTGTACTATTTTATTGTCACAGCGCTATATGAAGACCTAAGGTAAGTAAACCAAACAGGAGCTTGGTGTAGTTACGTTAAGCGGCAAGATGGGTGAGGATGACCTGTGTGCACCCTGTGTGCCCTGTGCCTTTCAAACTATGGATGTGTACTCCAAGATTTACGGTCCAAAGGAGACAGTGAGAGAAATCAGGTCCCAGATAATCAGTACAATGTGAAAATTAAAAACGTATCATTTACTGTTAAAATCTGTGTGGAAAAAATTTTGGTGTAGTTGGTCGGTGTGGGTGTTACTGGCCGTGTGTTTAGTGAATAGATCTATTTGCACTGTGAATGCAATATTTCAGTTCCTCACAACCATGCCAATACTCTTTGAAAGGCGTTTTTTTATGCAGCAGGTTTTTTAAATGTTTAAGTTCTGTGCAAAGCTGAAAGCGCTGTCTGTTGCTTAAAAGGAAGCTAATGAGATAATATTATATGAGGCTTCCTTAGATTGTTTGTTGAATCTCTCACTCTCTCTGAATATTGAGCATAAACAAGTTTAAACATAACTGTTACTGTAGTCCGACCTTCCCTTTGTGGTTCAGCAGTGGTATTTTAGCTAGTCTGGCGGCACTGCTGTGCTGAATGGAGTTCAGTGTTAGAAAAGCATCAGGGTGCCTCTTGCATGGTATAATATAAGGAAGAGGAATTCTTCACGTCAGCAGTCTATCCACACTGAGCACAGAAAAGGAAGAACAAATATTTCTGCCTAGAATCTAATAGGGGAGGGAAAGAAGGGAGAAGGAGGAATAAGAGCCAGATAATATCTGAAAGTATTTTCAAGGAGCATTTAGAAGGGCTACTGCTGTGAGGTAGACTTTCCAAGATAAACATTTCATTTCAGGGCAAATCACCTTTCACAACGGATAAAAATATTAGGAACTCTGAAAAGGATGGTAGTGTTGGTTCTCAATAGAATTTCTGCTGTACTCTGTATTTCTTATCGCTTGTATATATTGATAAAAATACACTCAGGGTTGGTAACTGTGAAGCATTTAAGTATGATAAATACACTGCCTAATACCTAATAAGGATGATACCTAGCAGATAATCTCACAATAGTAAAATATATGACAGTATTGTAAAATGTGAAGTTACAGTCTTACACGGCGCAATGTGTATGCCTTAATAGTGTACACAAGCAGAAATTCCAAAGAAATGCCTGGTGATAAACATTGCTCTTCAGCTTTTGTATTTAGTGGCTTTGTCTGAAGCCCATAGTAGCAATGTGCAAGGTGATTGAAAAAACTCTTCTAAGAGTTAAGACGCTTGTTTGAACTTGGGTGAATGGTTTTGGCACCCTAATTACTCAGTTTGATGGAAAACTGAAGGTGTTCCTCAGTGCACATCTCATTCAAGCAGGATGCTGAAACAAAGTAGGTGTTTGTAAAAATAATAAAAGTAAGAGCTGGAAGAAGGAACAAAAAAAGTAATATAATTTTAGTATAAAACCTTAAGTTGTTATGTGAGTGCTCAAAACCATTGACGTTCAGCTAATCTGGTTCAAACAAGGCTAATACACAGCCTGTACTGGTAAAAATGCCCTTTACTGAGGCTGTACGTAAATTCCCATGATAAGTATTTGTCTTCGTCTGCTTGGGAATAAGCTTAACCATTCTGGAAAACTTCAACTGAATGGACATATTTATATGTGGACTTATTTTTAGGACCAAGCTAGGAAAACAGATTGTTTGGTTTTTTTTTTTGTTTTTGTTTTTTTTTGATAGGTGTTTGTTGGTGTTTTCTCGAAAGCTCTTTGTGTCCCTGTTTTTTTCAGCAGAGATTTGAAACTTGCCAGAGTCTGGCTTTTGCAACTTTTGTTAATGTCTACTTAAATTCGATCTTATTCCAGAATGTAGAAAAAAATTTTCATGTGCCGAATAGACGTTGTGAAATGGCTGGGTAGGCAGGCTGGCGGAAAGGAGGAGGAACTTGACTGCTGAATCGTTGGACTCTTTGGATCTGTGCTCGTGTCTGGGTTTTTTTGGCATCATATCTGGCTTGAGACATTTTGGGTATTATTAGCAATATTTCTGGATCTTCTTTAGCGTAACTGAGCTTGGTATGCGGCGTGAAGTACACAGAGCATTCCTACACGATGTGTTTCAGATGGGATAGTCTGTTGTACATTTTTTACTTTAATCTCTGTGCATCTCTGTATTACCACCTTCCTGACTCAGAGCATTGTTACGAAGATAAATTGTTTGGAAAACCGCAAAGTGTTATAGTGATGAGGGCCATTTACAAAGCAAATCTGAGTATAGTGGAATAAATAAAACCTGAGTAGGCAATAAGGAGAAGTATTATAGAACAATTGTTTCTCAAAAGATAGCTAGCCATACTGTGAACCAAATTAGAAATGGAGAAGGAAAAACAATATATACTGAAGAAGGTACTTAAGAACTTCAAAATACATGGAAGAGAACTGAGATTAAGTTTTATTGTGAGCCTTAATACCTCAGAATAATTCTTCTTGAAAATTCAAAATACAAACCTTATGCTAAAACAACAGCCAGCATGTCTTTGCCAAGGGCAAGTGCGGCCTGACCAACCTAGTGGCCCTCTGTGGTGGAACGACTACATCAGCGGACAAGGGAAGAGCTACGGATGTTGTCTATCTGGGCTTTGACATGGTCCCCCACAATATCCTTCTCTCTAAATTGGAGAGATATGGATTTGATGGGTGGACAGTTTGGTGGATGAGGAATTGTTTGGATGGTTGCATCCAGAGGGTAGTGGTCATTGGCTGAATGTCCAGATGGAGATCGGTGACAAGTGGTGTCCCTCAGGGGTCCCAGTACTGGGACCAGTACTGTTTAATATCTTCATCAATGACAAGACAGTGGCATCAAGTGTTTCCTCAGCAAGTTTGCGGATGACACCAAACTGAGTGGTGCGGCTGACACGCCTGAGGGATGGGATGCCATCCAGAGGGACCTGGATAAGCTTGAGAAGTGGGCATATGTGAACCTCACAAGGTTTAACAAGGTCCTGCACCTGGGTCGGGGCAAGCCCCAGTATCAATACAGGCTGGGGGATAAAGGGATGGAGAGCAGCCCTGTAGATAAGGACTTGGGGGTACTGGTGGATGAAAAGCTGGACATGAGCTGGCAATGTGGGCTTGCAACCCAGAAAGCCAATTGTGTCTTGGGCTGCGTCAGAAGAAGTGTGGCCAGCAGGGCGAGGGAGATGATTCTCCCCCTCTACTCTGCTCTTGTCAGACCCCATCTTCAGCGCTGCCTCCAGCTCTGGGGCCCCCAACATAAAAAGGACATGGACCTGTCGGAGCAAGTCCAGAGGAGGCCACAAAGATGATCAGAGTGCTGAAGCACATTTCCTACATGGACAGGCTGGGAGAGTTGGGGGTGTTCAGCCTGGAGAAGAGAAGGCTCCAGGGAGACCCTAGAGCCCCTTCCAGACCCTAAAGGGGCTCCAGAAAAGCTGGGGAGGGACTCTTGATCAGGGAGGGGAGCAATAGGACGAGGAGGAATGGTTTTAAACTGAAAGAGGTGAGACTCAGACTGGATGTAAGGAAGAAATATTTTACAGTGAGGTTGATGAAACACTGGCCCAGGTTGCCCAGAGAGGCGGTAGATGCACCATTATTGGAAACATTCCAGGCCAGGTTGGATGGGGCTCTGAGCAACCTGATCTAGTTGAAGATATCCCTGCTCACGGTGGGGGGAGATGGACTACATGACCTTTATAAAGGTCCCTTCCAACACGAAGTGTTCTGTGATCCTAACTCTGCAATCGTAATTGATATTTTGAGGAGAGTAGATTATATATGTAAAGAAAAATTGAATTAATTTTTATTTTTTGTTAAGGGCTGTGCAGTAGACTACTTGTCCTTACATTTCATATTCTGTGTCATTAGTTGAAATTTCAAGAGGCTTTTCTTTTTATTCAATAAGTTTTATGATTTGAAATAAACAAGGACCAAATATACCATTTTTTGACTTCTCCTTTGTGTTCTAAATGATAGCATACTTTATTATGGAGAAAATAGTACTGCAGGAACACAAAATAGAAAATTTCAGCATATTTGAAGTATGCCTGAAGCTTCAAGCCCCAACTGTACTGTACCCAACTGTATGGATTATATATTTATGAAGAAATTTTAAATTTGCCCGACCATTTTAAGATGCTGCTTACAGTTTTGTCATGTAATGCTCTGAAAGTTGTGTGGCTCTTGAAGGGTCCTGTCATGTGGCTCTTGCAGCAGCATAGGTCATATCTGTATTGCTGACGATCTTGCTGTTTCTGTTGAAGGTAACAGTTCCAGTGGCTGTGCTTGAGTTTTGCATGTTATAGACCCAGTATTATGAGATACCCTGTTACTACTAAAACCAGGCTACTAGTTGAATGCTTGCTGAATTTAAGCACCTTTACCTGGATGTTCCTTGTTGCTTCACAGATGCTTAGTTTGCAGCCCAAAAAACATTTCCTCTTTTGTAAATGTTGCATTTCCTCATGTACAACATGGTTTTACCATCTCTGGTAGCTCTATCAGTATCGATAAAGCAGATATGCAGGTGAGCCTCTATAGGTATCGTAAATACCAAAAAAATGTTACCTGATACATTGTGAAATTTTATTGGTATTGGCAAATGAACCACAAGTGTATTGTACCATAAACTAACGTTGTCTTACTGGCTTGTAATGAGCTGATTAGTAATGCAAAATAATTGCCGACAGAATTGATACTACACTCCTGTGAAAAACAGCAGAATCAATACGACTCCAACCTCTCAGGCTGTAGTCAGATTTCTTTTTTTTCTTCATATATTAAAATTGTGAAATTGATTCTCCCTAACTACTTCTTTCTCGGTAGAAGAGACTTAAGCGAAACACCGATGCTTTGTCTTTTTATGATCTAGGTTGTGCACTGTATTACCTAATTCTCAGCTCTTTGTAGCAAATTAAATTCTGTAAGTTACTTCAAGTATGGTACACATGTAAAAATGATAATTGAAAGGTTGCAATTGCATAGTTTGTGGGATGTAAACCAGAATGATCTCCTCCTAATTAAGCTTTTGCCTTCTGGAGGAGGAAGGAAAAAAAGGAAAAAAGAAAAGAAAAAAGAAAAAAAAAAAAAGACTTAAGCGGCATTTGCTAGACAGGATCAATTGAAAATTGACTTCAAGCTCCTGTCTCAGACACATTTTAATGTATGTCTGAGTGCTTTTAAACCCCATTGACTAGCTTATAAATGATTAAAATACTTTCCCTGCAGCATACAGAAGGCCTTTCTATGATTACATCCTTTTGACAGTTAACAGTTGCAGTGACGGGGTGAGGGGCTTTAACTGATTTGCAAATACCAGATAACCTTCCTGTCAGCTGTGCTGCAATGTAATGAAGAGTAGAATTTTGCTAATATTAGTGTTTATGCTGGCGAGCGGTACTGGCCGATCTCCTCTGGCCAAGTGGTGCTTGTGGTGAGATGGGGAACTGAACGAGATGTGCCGTAGCCATAGCGTGAGAGATCTTACTGCCCCAAATCATTACAGCTATGAGAAATCACACCCTCTAAGGAATGTATTTACGTCCAAATTGATAAAATTCCTGATTAGTTTAGTGAGGATGAAGGGGCCGGTACATACAGCAGAGGGGAAGAAAGATCTATTTTATTTGGGTTTCCTTTTTTTAATTTTTGCAAATTTTGAAAGCGGCACTTGAATCACACGGAATAATTCAGGAAAGATTTTGATTTTAAGATTGCTTTTCAAGAGTTAGAATTCTTTATCCAGACATGAGTGTTTATAAAATAATTTTCAGAAAGTGTTTTAAGCCAGCCAGTTTTGCACGCTTTACTTAGCTAGAAATAATATCTTCCAAGATTGGCTTTGCCAACCTAAACAGTAGTTTTTCCAGGTAGTGATTTTGTTTCCTGTTAACCTGAGGCAAAATGTTTTGGCTTAACTGAATCATTTATTTTGTTATTTGTTGAATCTTTGTTGCCATTTTAAAATTATCTGAGTCCCATTTGGAATGGGAATGTCATTTCAAAGTGTCAGTCAAAATGCTGGTTTAAGAAATTTCATGGGCGATATTGCGGGTCGTGTGTGCACCACGGAAAAAAATTGATAAAGCAAGCAATGAGTCAAGAAAGATGTTAATGTCGATGAATACTAAGAAAGCATAATTTAAATGGTCTGAAAGTTTTGGTACCCGGGTAGATTTGTATGTTTCCCCACTGAGTTATCCCAGATGGGGATCATTTACCTTAAAGGAATCACTTTGTGAACAAAGAGCGTTACATTTGCCTCTTCGTGTTGCTTCCCAAAACGGAGTCCCTCCCTTGCTGAGGCGGTGCGGAGCGCGGTGTGTAGTGTGGGCTCTCCTGCGGTTTGGGCACCGTCTCCACCACCGCGTGCGTGCAGTCCGGGCCGGGAGGCGGCGGTCCGCCCTAGCAGGGACCTCGGCAGGTAGTGTTTGCCTGCAAAGAGGTTCTCCCAAGGCAGCTGGCCCCAGAAGGCTTCCCTGGGTGCGCGGATAACTCGATGCCCCGTTTGCGGAGCTGGGTTGTGTCTGAGGTCACGCGCAGGATGATTCCCTCTCCGGTCGGGTGCACGGGTACCTTTTCTTTACATCGTTCCATTATTTCGCATTTGCCTTCCCTTTCCCTTCTGCTGCTGTTTGCAGGCCAAGCACATTTTGTGAAAAGTACCCTTCTCCATCAGAACGAGTGTAAGTCCCAGGAAAAAATATTTCCGTTTACAAAGACGGGAATTAGAGAACAATTCCATAAACAGCGACTGTAACACTATCACTACCACAGACTGTTAAGAGCTCCATTTATGAGTGCAATTAAGCATATGGATAGCTCAGGTTTCGTCATCAGCCCAGAATGGGACGACGTTACGGAGGCAGATTCAATCTAAATCTATAACAGTAAAATTGGGCTAAGATGTAACCCTTTAATATGCTCGGAAATGAGAAGTTGTCAGAGTGCTGCTTTGTTTGGCAACACTTGCTAACGAAAGGATGCAGTCTAATGCGGCAGGGAGAACGATCGCTGACAAACACACCTGCTTGATGCAGGGTGGTAAGTGCCTCAAATTTATCAAAAGTAACTGGGGGGAAGCGGGGCGGAGGGGACAGTGCTCTGCTCTACGTTAAATTACTCTGAGGGGCAAAGCAGCAAAAGAAGAGAATAATTTTGTTTTTATGAGAACAGCGGTCTGGATGAGACCAGACTGCTCAGAAGCACTTTATATGGAAACAACGAATGAAGGAGTTGCACCAAAAATTAGTTTGTGTTCTTTACGTTATCAGACATTTGTTATTACAGGTAATAAGCTTTGGGTCCCGACAGGAGTGACTAGTTCTGTCCCCACTGACACCCGTGCGACTGTTGGACACTGGGGAATGGCAAACATTTTCACCTTTGCTTAAAAAAGACAAAACCCCAACTACTGTTTGAGAAAGACAGAAAGCAGTACCGTCCATGTGCTGCCTTCAAACACAACTAAATAAACAGTCCCTCTACTCATTAACTTAATTTGCTGGTTTCTGTTTCTCGGTTTGTAGAGTTTGTGGGGTTTGAATGAGAGTGCCTCTTACGGACATTGTTGGGGGGGGCAGAAGAGGAATCACTGGCATTAGCATATTTGGTTGTAATATTTCTGTTTCCTTCTTGCTTCTCAGGCAATAATCGTATTTAGCAACTTCTGTAACTGTAGACCAGATTGTGTCAGGGAACAAACGTCTATGGGGGTGGATCTCATAAAATTCTGCTGCTCGCTGAAGTAGAAAATGAGTATAATCGACAATAAGACTGTCAAACAGCGGCATCCCCATAGAGCCGGGGGTGCAGGGGCTGTGTCACCGTCTCTCTCCCGCACTATCGGTCTGTCACCCTGCTTTTCAGAAGCAGTATTGTCTGATCAGCACCACTGAAATGTTGTATGCAAACACACAATCTTTGTGTTTCCCTTGTGCTGTATCCTTAGGCTTGTGGATCTCTACAGGCCAAAGTTCTGTGTAATAAATTCCCTCATTAGTAGCTGAATGTGTGCGATCATCTCATTTCTGCTCTGGCTAATTTTATTTTTTTCTTGTCGTTTGCCTGTTTTCAATTAAAATAGAAGATCATTCTCCTCAAATTCACAGTTCTGCCAGCTACGTGTTTGAGAGCAGCAGTGGACGCATTTTACAGATCAGTGGGACCCATAGCCCAAGTGGGCTTAAAAAAAGCGTGCTAGCAGCTTAGTAGTGAACCATTAAGTTTATCATAGGGATTTTGTATATAAAACCAGAATAGAATAGTAATGTTAGAAAAAGGCAACTTGTTTCCGTGTTTCCCTCGTGCTTTTCAGAGTCTTATTGTTGAAGTCTGTAGGTAATGAAACGCCCCTCATTCCAGCGTGACTCCTGAGGCTTTGAGCCTTTGAAGCCAACAGAGCTGCAGGTGCTGCGGTGGTGGTGAGCTGGTTGTAGGAGCTTAGCACCTTAACGGGTGGCTAATCCCACTGCGCAGACACACACGAACATTCAGCATGCAGGGATAGTTTGAAGGAGGCATCGGGCAGAGGTTTGCAGAGAATCACCTCGCTTTCTTATTTTGCACAAGTGAAATACATCTGGCTTTGCGTGGTGAGAGTGATACGTACTTGGTTTTTTGATACTTAGGCCAATCGCTTATATTTTGGAACTTTTTTCCCCAATTCCAGATTTTTCTACTTTTTAGTTTTCAAGTGTTTACAAAATTGAAGCACAGTTGATTCATGGTTATATGTTAATTTTTGTTATACATCAATGAAATAATCACTTAGAATGGAGATGCACTAACATGAAAAATAAGTGAAGGACGTAGTGCCCATCAGTGAATTTGAAAATCATTACACTTTTTGAGGTCTTTCCTTCATGAACCATATAAGAACTTGTCTACAGAGGAATTACTTTCGAATAGCTACTTAAGAGAAGGCGTATTCAAAGTAAGATATGCCAAGTATGGAACTCTTCTAGAGTAGCTTTTACACTGTGATTCTACACCCAGCCTCAATCGGAATGAATTTTATGCTGCAGAGAATTTTTCTTCTTGAGTCACGTTGTCTGGAAGACAGTTATTTACTTAGTAATTTTTAATTTAACTTGATTAAGAAACTGATTTGCCCTCTGCATTGGCCAAGAGCTGTTGTAACAGCGTTGCAGGGTCTGCTCTCTTCCAACTTCTGACAAAGCTACTTTCTTCAGGTTTAAGGATCTTCTTAATGGATTTGTGATCACGCAGAGCTACACTGATACCCTTCCTCTCTTTGAATAGCCCTGCTCGGCAAGGGGCTGCATTAGCCTTAATGGAACGACTTGAGGGGAAAAAAAAGACGCTACTTGGTTTGGCTAGCCTGCAGGATCTGGTCTTTAGACAGGACTAAAGCCAATGAGAAAAAGAAAATAGTAACTTTTCTCCTTTCATGTTTCTTATCTAGCTGAGCTGAATAAAAGTCGGGCTTTTCGGTTGTACATGATGCTGATGAAAAGTGAAATCTCGCCATTTTATGTGTGAACATTTTTGCACACCTTCACAGTAGGGATTTTCCCTAATGCCTTTTGCATTAACAGCTGTGGCAGGAACTCTGCTTCCAGCAGCTTCGAGTGGTTAAATCAATAAGAGAAATAGTTTAAAAATACGAATCCACCACTGCTATGTGAACACTCCGTGCCCAGCCTGCCGACTGTGTATGCAAACAGATAATGGTGGGCATCAATAATTTTTACTGTTGAATTTCTCCATATCTAAAACTTCAGTAAATAGCTCTTCAGATAATTTTTCAGAGGGCAAAAGTATAGTCAGACACATGGTGTGTAACCATATGCTAACAGAAGTGATTCATTATCATCGATATTCAACCAGTATGAATTGGCAGTTGATAATTTGACATATGCAGCTAGGCACTGCATAGGCACGGCAGTCCTCGTGTCTGATTTCTTTTCATTATACCAGAGAAATAGGAGCAGCTGAAATTAAGGAGGTGTGGTGCTGTTGTCAGGGGCTGTAGATGGAGTATAACCGTTTCCTCATCTCTACTAATTAGAAGTTTGTGTTGGGATACGATAATTGACTTCTGAAATAGGGTTAGGCTGAGAGTGAATTGGGGAACATATACAGACGATCGAATAATTACAGCAGCAGCACCAAACCTGTATCTGGTAGAAAAAGTGTAGCTCTACTACAGGCAGCGGAGGCTTTATCAGTTTGTGCTTGACTGAGAGTTGATTTGATGTAGAAACATCTTAACGTTCAGCTTGGGTGGCAGGTGCTCCGGGTAACGAACACCGCGGGTTTGGTGGCCTGAGATGGATTGCACCTGAGTGACGCTGGGCACCCCTGCGTGGCTGGTGGAGCACGCTGGGGAGACATTCCCAAGCCACCAAGCAGCTCGAGGAGAAAGTGTCTGTGCTCTCGGGATAAATGTGTTGGGTCCCACTGATGCTGTGTGGCAATGAGTGCGGTGGGCCACAGGGGAGGTAGCGGACAGGTATTGTGCTGCAGGAACCCGGGTTTTCTCGGTGGCTTCTGGGCTTGGAAACTGCGGGAAGAGTTTCGTGAGCATTAAAATATCTTTGCCAGTATATTTCTTAATGGGAAGCTGAACAAGCAGGCTGTCAGCCTAAATAAAAGTACATTTAATTTCTAAGCCAAGGTGTTGAGTCTTGTTTTGAAGCTTTCTGTGAGTTGGCGGCGATGGTAAGTCTACCTACCTCCTACCCATCTCCAAGTGTCTCCACTCCCCCCTCTAAAGCTGACTCGTTATTTGTGGGTTACTGAGGTGATCTTTACACTTCAGTGGTGGCTCTGTTCTCAGGGACTAATATACACAGAGAAAGTCTCATGTTCTTCAGGTGAAAGGTGCTCTTGTAACCTCCCCCCCGCTATACGCTTCCTGCCTACTATTTATGATTTTAGTTTTGAAAGTGGTTTATCCCATAATTTGACTTTAAGCGTATTCAGTCCACACTTTGATCTAAAAGATTAAGACGACTGGGGTTTTAGATGCGGTCCCTAGATGAAGATCACAGGGACTTGATGAGGGCATGGGGAATCAAAAATAATTAGAGAGAATGTTAATGTACAATACAAAAAGGTGAGCTCCTCTGCAGTAAACGCCTCCCAGTAGGAAAATGAAAATGAATCTCAGTCCATGTGTTCCGAGTGAATCTCTACCATATTAAAACCCTGAATGGGAGTTAGAAATATATAATCAGACTTACACTCTAGGGAGTTGAGCCGTTAGTTCATCGTTCCATCCAAGGCACAGTCCAGGCTTTTTCTCACTGAGAAAAACCTTTGCATTTTCAAATAGACTTGGAGACACGTTTCGCCTTTGCTTGTATCCCAAAATTTATTTTCATATTTATAGAAACCAACAATCAGATTCCATCAGAAGGAAGTCCATATATCATCTGCCTTTTGTATCTGTTAGGTGGTCATGCATGGCTTTCCTCTGTTCAAGGAATTAGTCAAGCATGTAATAAGTAGATCACCGACAGCTTAAAACTATTTTCCTGAAATGGTGCACTGTCAGTTGACTGGAGATGACTTATTCTGGGGATTTCTTCCTGCTCTAAGTATGTCTAAAAGTGGTCATTGAAGTCCACAACTGTATTTTAAGTTTTGCGCCAAACCCAAAGCTAAATAACTCCTGGAAGAATGCGTTGTCTGCATGTGATGCTCTTTACTGCAATATTTTATATTTTCCTTGAAACAGCATGGCTGTGAAGAAACTGGGAGTTAACTCCACATTAGAAATTTGACCTTAACTCCAGGTATTTTCGTGTGGGGGTGGGGGTGGTGTTTTGCCAGACAGTCCGGCCAGAGCAGCGTTCGGCTGGGGCACTGGTGCTCTGGGGACCCTCTGGGTCCGCGGCTGCGGGCCGGTGGGCAGAGGTGGCTGAGCCGCGGCTGCGCGCCCGTCGCTGTCAGCCTGGGCTCATGGTCAGAGTGCCCGCGGTCCCCGAACGGCTCAGGCGGTTGTGCGGAAGGCCTGAGCTGCTGAGGGCTGCAGAGCTGGCTTGCAGCTAATACTGCCGGGTGAAATACCTAACCGTTGCGCTGGCACATACGCGCATCTTCAAGCATGTTTCAGCAGATCTGCTCATCCCTGCCTTTTCGTTATGTGTTTTGGCAGCGCCTAGGATCAGAGAGCTCTCATACTTCGAAACTTTGTGCGACTTGCAGAATTCAGACGTTTCCCTGTTGCATCGTCAGAGCCACGGGAACGTGTTTGGTAACAGCGAGCAAACGCAGGCGTGCTCCTGGAGCGGTTGCGAAGCCAGAAGGTCTGGGAAGATATTTGTTCTGAATTTTTGTGACTCAGCTTGGATCAGGATTTCGTGTTATTCTGCCTCAACGCCTGAGCTAACAGGCTTTGCTGAGAGTTAGAAATATATCTTGAATGCGTTCCTGCTTAAACATCACTGTACTGTTCGTAATTTCTCATAGGATGATGCTGGTACCTGTGGACTTACTGTAAGTCATGGCTGTGCTGGATGGAAGTTCAGCAACTTGAGCTGTTTTAGGGTATCTTGAGGCTAGAGACGTTGTGTTTATCTGCTGTATTTAAACAGTTACTACTGTGAAGTTCCTACTTCTTTCGGCAACCGTAAAATAAAAAACATCTCCGTGAAGGGTTGATATTACCTGTCAGCTTCGGACTAGAAGTAATTTTTGGTTGGTGATTTAAAAATCATTAGAGAAAACAAAGCTGTATGGATTTACTCAAGCCGAGGAAGTGTCCTGGTTCCGGCGGGGATGGGGTTAATTTCCCCAGGAGCCGGCGGGGGGGGGCATTCCATCCCAGTGACCCGGGCCCGGCTACAAGAGGCGCTAGCCCGGGCGGGGGGGGCAGTCGCCACTCGGGGGCGGGCTGCGGCGGGGCGGGTCCGGTCGGGGCGCGGCGGTACTGTAATCGCGTCCTTATACTCCTTTATCGGTGGTATTGTTTTTCTTTCCTCTTCCCTTTGGCTGTTCTGTTAAATTACACTGTTTCAACCGCCGAGTTTTGCCCTTTTCTGCCGATGTTTCCCGCGGCTGCGGGAGGCGAGCGAGCGGCTGCGCGGGCCCCTGTGGCTGAGGCCGAAGCACGGCAGTGTTTTATCTATAAAATAACCTCAAGGAAGAACGACATACCTGTTCTTTAGGTTGGTACTGTAGCGTTATAGTATCTAGGTCAAGCTGCAAAGCAAACGCCTTACTTTTTGTGGCAGAGAGTCATATTTCACAAACGATAACAACATTCCTGGTGCTTATCTTTAATGTTTTTGCACTAATATGGATTCTTAAGCGAATATACAATATAGGGAGATTAGCTCTTTATTAGGGAGAGTGCTAGTTCCAGCTACTGCTGCGTCACAGCCCGAGTGCGTTAGTAGGTTGTTGGTGCGTGCTTCCTCTTGTGAGCTAAACAGCAAAATTAATGGTGCTGGTTGCTGTCGGAGAAGTCTGCATAGCCTTTTAAGTGCCCGAGGCCATTGAGAATTTGGTTTTTACAGCAAGAATTTGCATCCCATCTTACCTTCTTCATTCACAAGGCGCACTTCTTCCTAGAGAGAGATCTCATTTAGGAGTTGAACTTTGAGTTGGGCTTTTTGGTGGCTGACTTCTTTATTGTTTAATAAAAT
Organism: Vanellus vanellus; assembly: GCF_965231255.1. Taxonomy (NCBI): domain Eukaryota; kingdom Metazoa; phylum Chordata; class Aves; order Charadriiformes; family Charadriidae; genus Vanellus; species Vanellus vanellus. The sequence continues at coordinate 2,364,861 of NC_138917.1, forward strand.
TCTGTCAAAATATAGTCCGTTTCAGTGCGGCATTATGTAAAACCTTGGTGTAAGAAAAAACTTTGTCTTGTATTTCTTTTGTCTGCTCTTCAGGAACTCTAGCCGGCACACTTCCCTGTTTTTCCTTCTTCCTTTAGAAAGGAAGCTCCTGTGGAGCACACATCTTAGATCTCTAACGGACAACTTAAATATGTGTATTCCGCTTGAATCTTGGGTGGAACTGGGTAATTTGTCCTAATAAGGCATGCTGCCCTGTTTTATGTTCTCTGGACAGTTTCTGTGTATTCTGCCTGAAATAATCAGCCTTTCCGGATGTGTTCTGGTGATAACTGGTGTGGGTGTTCCCATCTGACTCAGTCTGTCGCCCTTTTCATGTGTCGGTTAGTCTCATTCCCTTTAGCTGGGCACGTAAATCTAAGTGAATCTGAATTACAGTTCTCGAGTGCATGCTAAATTATGACATAAATGCAAGTGTATAATTAAGGACAACCACTTGAACAGTATTGCATAGGCAATTTCAGTAAAAAATGCATAAATCCAATAGAGCCTGAAAGATGAACTTCAGGTATCGAATACGGCACTTGGAGGTTTTCAGAAGGCTGTATTTTCATATATACACACTGTATTTATGTGTCTGTGTATCAACACATGCACACTGTGTATATAGAAATGTATACACATGCAGAAGAGGCTGCAAATTGCTGAAAATACCATTACGGAAAGATATTGAAAACAGTGCTGTTATCAGAGTGATCTCCCCCAAAATGTGCTATAGTAGATAATGAATACATTCACTAAAAACTGTATTATAACTTTATAACTGCTTTAATAGTATAATATTTCCTTAAACTGGACACCAACTAGTAATAATATGAGTGTTTAAATTCATGTTGTGGTTCAAATTTGGTGCCCTATGTTATGGTTTGGTTTTCTACACCGTTTGTTGGAACTGAAAACTGGCTAGGTCTTCTTAGCGCTCTTACTTTATTTGACCTGAATCATATTCATCCATCACTTTTGTTTTTTAAAGCATTAGTATCTTGCAGCAAGGTTTCAAAATGGATTAACTTCCTAATCTTTCACTCAAGGAGACTTAGGTTTGAATCTGTCATAGGTGAGAATGATAGTCAATAAGTTATTTCAGGAGCCTAGCTGGGAAGGATGGGTAAATAAGGTGGTGCTGCGATCCAAGTGCTTATTTTCAGAAGTTCTGTTACACGTACACTAGCTATCAAAATAAGAGCATAAGTGGATGCCCTAGAATGTTGTGAGAGGAAAGTGGTTCACACCTCTGTATTCCAATCTCAGTTTTGATTTTGTTGGTATTTAGGAGATATCGTATACTATATGGTTGGCTTTTAAGTGCAGTGATCAACAAGGATATGAATAAGCCACTAAGTGTAGAAAATACGTAGAAAGCAGAGGCAAACAGCTTTAATAGCGTGTTGTGATATACGGTTGTTGGCCGTCAGGCTGAAGTTCAGGTGGGTTGGTTTCGTTGTTACCGGGGTATTCACTGGTAGCCATTAAGAGAGTCGTCTGCAGTGCCAGTTGTTTATGGAAGTTATGAGTGGGTCGGGATAGGTGAAAGATGAAAATAAGTGTGTCTGTGTGTATTCGAGCATATGGTACTGCTGTAAAAGTCATAGAGGTTATTTTGTTTCTGGGGTCGTTTAGTCTAGAAGAATCCAAAACTGGAAGCGATTCACAGCAGAATCCCGGAAGGACTGAACTGAGACAGGGAATGCTGTGAATAGGTTGGGACCGGAGAGCAGATGCTTCTCAGCAGAACGTAGCATTGGTTTTGTCTGCCGAGCTAAGAGCTTGTAGCCATATATCTCTTGCGGTCTTAACGGGGTTGGGCCGATCCGTTTTTATTTCATCTTTTCCATATTGGGGCTTCATACCTCGTGCTTTCAGGAAAAACAAGCGTGGAACAGCATACCTGTTCTTCTGCATTGACTAAGCAGATGATACATACAATTGTTCTCAAAGTTTTTTAAATGTGTTTCCGTCCTTCAAAGCATTTAGGTATGTGCTTACCACATATAATTAGTCCCTTAAATTAAATGAATGTCATAATAAAGGCTTTCTTGCAAATACAGTTAAGAAAATATGAGGGATTTTTAAGTCAACAGAGGTATTTAGACAAGCAATGCTTATTCACTTTATTATAGGTTAATGATTAGATTTAATGATTCGATTATAGGTTAATGATTAGATTTGATGATTAGATTAGATTATACAGCCTTGCAAAGGTTGGCGCAGTTTTCTTGCCCAAAATTCACTAAAAATTCAATGGACTCTGAGCTTTGGGACAAAAATTATCAACACACTTTACCAGGGATGTTGGAAACCCCGTTGAACAACAGAATTTATTTAAATAATTCATTTTCAGGAAGGGCTTTTCTTGGTAGTGAAATAATGATGATGATGAGAAGCCCCTATGCCAGATGCACACCTTCAGCTAGTGCCGGCGGTCATTTGTGAAAGGCTGTGCTGTGCGGGGGAAGATCTGCGGTGTGCCCATGTTCTCCAGCCTGGTTTCACCGCACAGTCGAGAGTGACCAGGGTGTGACGGAAACATCGAGGTAAACTTTGGGTTTGGGGTGGTTACACAGTTAGGGCTTAGCTTCACAATCAAACCATCCCCAAAAGCTTAATGTTTCCAGTCAGATTTCCGATTAGTAAATAAAGAAGAAAGGGGTAAAAAATGCAAAGGAGGAAAATCAGATGGTAGTGTGGATGGGTTTACCTGGGACGAGAAGGATTTGGTTACGGAAGAGGACCCTGTTTGTATATAACGCAATTTCTGACTTGATTTGGCCTGAACCTGCACCTGGGAATGTATTTGTAAATAAGTCCTGTTGACACATAAGAGCAGGCCTGCTTCTCTGCTGCGCTGACACAAGATGCAGCCAGAAGGGTGTGTTTCTTGACCAAAGCCATTGTCCTTGCTGTCAGCCTTTGTGGAAGTTCAGCAGTGGATCCATCCCAGCTGCGTGGTGAGGGCAAGGAGCCCCCCTGGGCGGCTGAGGGGACCTGTCCAGACAGCCCCGTGGTGCCGCAGCCCCGGGGCGGTCGGGCACAAGCGAGGTGAGGAGTCGGGCCCTGGGTTCCTCAGGGCGCGCGGCCACTGCCGGCATGGCTGGGCTGGAGCCAGGGCCTGTGGGGCCGGGGGCTCCATGGGGCCAGGGAGGGTTCGGGCTGCCCCTGCGGCAGGTGCCTCAAGGAAGGTGGTGCCTTAAAGGGAGGGTGCCGGGGGGATGGGAACAGGCTTTGTTCAGCGGTGCCCAGTGACAGGACAAGAGGGAACGGGCACAAATGTGACCATAGGAAGTTCCGTCTCAACCTGAGAAGGGACTTCTTCCCTGTGGGGGCGGCAGAGCAGTGGCACAGCTGCCCAGAGAGGGGGGGGAGTCTCCCGCTCTGGAGCCATCCCAAACCCACCTGGACGTGTCCTGTGCCACTGCTGGAGGTGCCCCTGCTCTGGCGGGGGGTGGCACTGGGGGACCTCCAGAGGGCCCTTCCAGCCCTCACCAGTTTGGGATTCTGGGACTCTGTGAAGGTGCTGCCCTCTCTGCATGTGTGTGGCTGTTCTTTGCATCGTTAGTGGACCAGTCGGTTGCTGAAATGTCAGAATTACTCATCCTGCAGAAGCTGTGGTGGTAAGGGAGCATTTTGAAATGTTTCATCTTTCATTATAATCGAGTCTCCGCAGAGTTCGCTTCACCAGTCAGGGAAGCCGACGCAAAGGTTACTAATTTGTGTAGTTGCCACAGAAAAAGATGCAGCTCAGCAATGATGGTGTTGCTTACCGCGGAGAGGTTGTGTGCGCTGGAGAAGGCAACAAGTTGGTGACAAAACCAGGACCCTTTGCCACCACCACCACCAAGAAGGCCAAGTCGGCCCCCTCCCCTCCCGCTCCTTACTGTTTGCAGCACTCTTTCTGTTGCTTTTGTACGGGACGATTTAAGAACATGACAGTAAGTTAGCTAACCCTGTCATAGGGTATAAACGTAAAATAAACCACTTGATAGGGCTTAATTATTTGTTTAGTATGCTTGCGTGCCCCCTTGACCATCCTGGCATTCAGTGAGGAAAAGGAGAGTGCTCGCTATGGTCTTGGCAGTTTAAAAAAACAAACACAAAAAAAAAAGCTCACAAAACCCCCACACAAACATTTTCCCAGGACTTTTAAGTAATTTAATAACTTAGCATCAGGAGTGCATATACTCATTCACTGCTGTTCAGATCAAACTTCTGTCACCATCATGGCAAGAAAATAACTGTTGAGATTGAGTAAACAGGATTGAGTAAACAGGAATGATCTGACTGAGCATGGGTGAAGTGGGAAAGAAGATTTAATAAAAAAAAAAGAATAGAAAAAGCAAGGAGCATGGAAATTAACGAGCTGTACCTTAAATTACTGCTGGAACTGGTCAGTGAGGGCTTGCTATGATATTGGTGAACACTTTTTTCATTTTCAAATGCACAGTCTAAGTTAATGAGTCAATTTTATCTTGAAGATCAGTGGCCAGTCCACTTTCCAAGATGCTGTATTCCTTCCAGCTTTTCATTTGCTTCGCTCACGGAGAAATTGTAGCTTGTCATTGACCAAATGTATATCTTTCTGAGCAGAGTGCATTAATATGCTGTAACAGTCTACTTAAAACTACGAAGTGTACCTTGTATGCCTGTGCTAGTTAATCCAAAACAAAGATTAAGTAAGGTTTTTGTATATAAGGGGAAAGCTGAATGTGAAATTAAAATGTAAATCAAAAAGTAATTGGCTTTTTGTGCATAGTTTAGATAAGATTTACTTTTGAAGAATGACTTTGTGTTTTAACACAGCAGGCCAGACACCATGTGGCACACTTGCACTTAATAATGGCAACCAATCTAGGCCATAAATATTGCAAACGATGCCATTTGAATGAGGAGCCCTGTGAACCATAATAAAAACCCCTGTGATTAATTCTAAAACTGCTCTGTTCATATTAGACCTGCAGTGGCCTCCCTGATGAGATCAATACAGCGTAGCAGAGTGATTCTAATAGAAGTGTTATTATCTTTTAATCTTCAGGAGAATGCCAACTTTGAGAATTCTTCGGCATTCTGGCTGCTTATTTTCTCGGAGCAACCTTGAAAGCAGTTGTTTTCTGAAATGAAGATACATTAGAGTCCTTTCAAGGATTTATCAATAATACGACACGGTCACTGTTTGTGGAGCCAACAGCTAAAAGGCACATTTGTATGCTGAGACTTACAATTGGTCGCAATGACCTTCCCTGTCAGCCTCTATTTTCTCAGCGGATAAATGCCTGCAGTGAATGAGGAGTAAAGGACAGGGACGGCAGCGGGTGGGTGGCTGTGCGGGGGACGGACGGACAGTGCTGGTTATGGCGTTTACTGTATTTTCACATAAAATAACTAGAAAGAATTATTTACCTTGCAATGTAAGCGCGGCATGATAAGGTTAAGTATCCAGTAGCAATCTTAGAAGCTTTTTCGGGCAGGGGGGCAGTGTCACCTACCTGGGTCTGAACCATCTGAAGAATAGATTTGCCTGACCAAGTTTTGGGAGGGTTTTGCAGCTTGTTTACAGCGTTATCAAACACACAGAGCTATTACATAAAATGCAACCTGCTCCGTAGGAACTGAGCAGCAACGTGAAGGTGGAGACAACGGCAAATAATGTAAAAGGAAATTCTTTGATGCTTCTTATTTGCCTCTGTTCTCTAGGGAAGGAAAGGTAACGTCACTTAATTTGAAGTATCTGGGTTATAAATACGGCTTCTGCAGGAATCTTCAACAAATGGGAAAAACAGTAGAAATTAAGCTATTCAGTATAATAAAAGGAAGGTGAGAGCTGGCGTCGGATTCGTGTGCGGATGCTGACACTCGGGAAAGCCGTCTGTAGGCACCGTACTGGGTACTGCTAACAAGATATGCACATGCACGTTCTGTACAATCCATCATAAGCCAGGAAGAGAAAAATCGTGTAAATAAAGATATAATGCTTTGATTTCAGACTTGTAACTACTTTAATTATTAAGGGTAGAGAACAAGAAGCTATCCTTTTCTTTTTTTTTCTTTTTGTCTGGAGTCTTTGTCAGCTCTTTCCTTGCTAGTAAAAATGACGTTGTTCATTTCAGTGACTAGTAGTTGTAGTGTGTGGCTGTGGGGTTTCTGTTGGGTGGTTTGTTTTTCTTTAAAGTTCCTGTTTACACTAAGTGCATTTCACAGATTTTTTTATTTTTATTTTTTATTTGCACAACTGGCTTTAGATGCTTGGAGGAGCTGTGCCTGAGACCGGCCCACAAAAGTTCGGTTCCTTGCAGACAGACCGCAGAACAGTTCTATTTCCGTGCTGTGATCTTGGGCTTTCTTTTGAGCGTGCTGGGCAGCCTGCTCCTCACCCGTACCGCTTCTTGCCGGAGGGGATGATTTGGGTGTCTCAGCGTGGTGCACAGACGGACGAGCGTTAGCTCTCCTTGGGAGTGCCCGCGCGGTGGAGGAGCTGGCTTGCTGCGGGTACTTGTAATAGTTCGTTGTGCACTCGTATTCGTGCGTTTTAAGAGCATTGTCTGTTGTACCTGGGAAGGGCTGAAATTTGCCCTAAATGAATGTAAATCTGGATTTCTTTCTGTAGTCCTTTTGAGGACGCATCTTTGGAAGAGAGCAAGTTTTTCTTCTGTTCTAACAACAAAAAAAAGCAGTGAGAAGTTGCGGCACTGCTAGATGCTTGCACTAATAATATCGACTCTGTTTTCATTTTTCTTTTGGCAATGTGAATTAATGCCATTGTGGAAAATGCAGGTATCGTGTCAGATGAGTTCCTTATCAATGGAATCCATAAACTGGTCTAAAATTCTGTTGTACAGGCTTTCACTATTAAGTACTATCCTTTCTGTTTCAAAAAATAGAAAGTTTCAAAGACCATGCTCTTGTTTTCTCTGTAAGGAAATAGAAAAAAAAAAAAAAACAAACTCTCTGGCAGACACTGTTAACAATGCTAAATGTCTTTGCAAATGTAATCCTTATCTTAGTTTTTTTTCTCATTTAATTGAATTAGGAAGGCAGAAGAAACCAAAAAAGGTTACCTTCATGTCCTTAACTTGGCATAGTAGCTAAGGTGTGATATGTGTTTCTCTTGTCATATTTTTCTGTGTATGTTATTCGTACTTAGCAACGGACAATTCTTCTGCATACGAACTGTAATTCATATTCATGCTCTCGCTTCACGTCTTAAATTTTAATCAGCATTAAGAGAAGGAGCTTGAAGAAAATATACTTTAATTAATCTTAACCTACTAATACTCATGCAAGCTGTTAAACAATGGGAAGTCCTTTTGAAAGATGTTTTTAGCAGCCATACAATGTTTCTGAAAATGGAGATGAAGCTGTTGGGCTGTCTGCTGATACATACGGGGTAAATACAGAAGAGATACAGAGTGTACTTGAAGAATCTTGAGCTGCTTCAGCCCCAGGTTCGAGACACAAATACCCTCCTGTCTAGGACTCATGGGAAGAAGGCCAGTTGGAAAGAATGTAGCTTAATTAAGGCATAACTTTCTTAATTTAATTCACAGGGAACTGTCTGGCAGAACTTCGTACAGTGCAGATCATAATTCCTAAATAATTTTCATCAAGTAGAAGAGCGGTGTTATTCCTCACAGTCTGTGATTGGGACCACTGTGCACTGGTCTTACATGAAACGTAAGCGTCCTTTTCTGTTAAGCAATAGGATAGCCATGTTATTTCCCAGCTTCAGGGGAGGCCTTTCGCAAAATCGTTTTCCATTGTAGTTTAACAGGGAACTGTGCAGAATGTGTAACAGCTGTGCACGGGTTTGAACCCGCATCTTAACTCTTGATCTATAGACTGGAGCCCAGGAATTATATGGGGAACTATTTTTCCAGAACCAGTCAGTCGCAGAAGAAAAATAACTTCTATTCTCCGGTGATTTGTGTAGCACCCGCGGCAAACTAAGAATACGGTATCGGCGGTAGGATTTCCTAGGGAGGAGGGTGTGAGGTGTGTGTTTAGGGGCTCAGTGACATACCCGACTTCCACTGGTTCATACTAGCAGAGTCTTTTTTTCTTGTTTTTCGGAACTCTATATGTGACACTTAAGAAATGTAACTTAAGTCTTCTTCCACAGGCCTATCAAATGTCTTTTATTAATTCTGTTTCCCCCCTTTCTGAGCTACCTATTACATTTCCAAGGCTCGACTTGCCTGGAGCTGTGCTGAAAGTTCCATCCTGGAGGTACGCTACAGGGCACATCTAAAGCTATGCATTCTAAAAAGAAAGTGCTGTTGATCACACGCACTGTTTTACCTCACCCTTGTAAAAAAAATTTAATATCAGTCTGTTTAAATCAAGTTCTCATAGCTATTTGGTTCATGCTAAAATTTCAAGAAGTGTTTCCAGATGTGGATGAAATACGTAAATAGAGGACTGATCCTTGCAAAACTGAGAATTCCAGATAGGATTTGAATAGAAATTGGACTATTGAGCACCTTTCTCTATTTCTACGTGGAAACACACATGCGCGTGTATCTTTTAGAGTTATTAAGGCCACGGTGATTGATAGGAATTTACGCTGGGTAGGTTCACCTTGTATGAAGTGGCCGGTTTCTTCCCTGTAATATTGAACATTAAAAGACAGTTGTGTTGTTAACCAAAAGATACAATCTGCTTATACTTTATTCCTTATTTATAATCAATCAATCTAGATAATTTTAAAATTAAAACTGTTGCTTCAGTGTTGCTCCTCTTATTTTTAAACCATATGCTTCATAAATATATGTATATTGTTGTGGTAATAAAAACCTTCTTAAAGAATGCTAAAAATATACAAAGCATGGCTATTTGCTTTGCTTTCCTGTTCCCCCCACCCTTTTTTATTTTTTCATTCTGTATATCATTTATGTCTTCACTGTGCAACACCCTTTCTTAAGAACACTTTGGGCTCTTTACACACTGTCACAATCTGAATTAAAAACTAAAAGTTACAGTCAGGATGTGTGTGGTGGAGTGGGAGTAAGAGCTTATACCGGATACTATTGCTGACATGAGTTGCAGTAGCTGAATATCTTGACATAGTTGGAGAGTTCTTTCTGAGGATGAATATAAGAAAGTGAAACTGTTCCAAATTAACGGCCCAGGTGGATGCAGAGGTTAAGCCCTTTTATTGAAACCTAAACAAAACTGACTTTCAAAGTAAAACTGTGTAACAGAGCTTGGAAAAGATGCAGAGCAGTTTCCATCGCTTACTGTATATACCAAAAGTAAGCAGAGGAAAAACTGAGGAATGCTGATTTATAGAACTTCTACTGCCATGGGTGATTTTTCCTCCAAATTTCAAATTTCCATTCCCCCCACTGCTGCTGAATTATTATTTTTTTTCCTTAATTTTGTCAACACTGGCAGCCATTCCAGAATTAAGTGTATCCTGAGATTTGCTTAGAAAATGTTTCTGGAATCCACATGTCTGAATGTAGTTTCCAGATATGATGCCTGAACGCTGTACAGACTGGTTGCTTTCTGTTTGGGTGATGGGTTTTTTTTTCCAGTATTACTAGAATTTTACTAGACTTTTATTAACTTCTGTAAGAAAATAATTGATCAGTAGTATTTGCGTGTCCATTTAGAAATGGGCAGGGAAATAGGGGCAGTTGTGGAAAAGTGCTACTACTATTATGAGGGGAATGAAGAACTAGTCTTATTCGAGGAGATGAAAAGATCTTGGCTGGTTTAGTGCAGCAAAATAAAGGTTAAGAGGGAAAATGACTGCTGTTTCTGGAAAACTGTAGGCAGTAAATGTTGGAGAAGGACTATTTTAAATTAAAAATAATTCTGTGAGATCAAATTGATATACATTAAGCATAAATGCATTTAGACTGGAAATCAGAATGTGCTTCCATTGCTGTTAGAAGAACAAAGTTCTGGAATAGCCTGCCATGCTGGCTTTGAATATATATTTTTTTTTTTAAAAAAAGGTGTTTCAGGTAGTATTTGGTAAATTTATAGAAAAATCACACAATATACTGAGCATATTGTAATTTTTGCTTATCTTAATTGTAACACAGTGTGATTGTTGGGGCTTTGCTCTTTTGCAGAAGACTTGGGTTTGTTTCATTTAGTCTGATAAATGGCCATGGAAAGGTAGACTTTAAAGGCCATGTAAAGACCATGACTTGGAGTGTTTGGACTGTGAAATTGGGAGTTGCGCTACCTTATAAAGTATGCTTTGTGCTTCCCCCAGCGTGCCACTCGCTTGTACCCCCTGCCCGTTCCTCCATCCGTCCCTTATCACTGTCAGAGCTACAGTCGTTTGGGTTTCTTGTACAATGAGCGTGTGAGAATGAGCTCCTGGCTCCTTCCTAGCTGTGAAACACGTGAAAGTGGCCTCAGAAAGAAGATCAAGAATTGAAAGGACCTGCAGTGCTCCCAACGCTAACTTCCCGCAATACCTTGGGCAGCATTATCTCTAAAATGCATAAAAACTCACTTGACTTGATTGGCAGAGTGGACGAGTGGAATTTCCAATGTTTTGGCTAATACCAGATTCACAGCTTCGCGGCTGAAGATGTGTTTAAAGTGGTTCCAACGCTTACTTTTGGAATATGAATTTTTTTTTAAAAATAAGTAATCCAACTTAACATTCCTAATATATTTATACTTCAATTAATTGGAAGTTAAAATTTGAGATATTAAGCCATTTTCCCCCTATAAGTTTGTGCAATTTTAGTTTGCCAGCTAACACAACTAAAATGGTTCAAAAAAACCCCCAAACAATCCCTGCATTTTGGTTTGTCATACTGGCAGCTTTGTGACAATGTCCAAATAGGAAGGTAAATGACTGGAAAAATGAAAAAAGGGGGTTATGCTCTATATTTAAGTAATGAGATACACTTTACTGCTGGGATACTTGGCTCAAGAGGCTGCATTACCTTTCTAATCTAATCCCAAAGATTTTTAAGTTTGTTTACTTTGATCTTTGTGTTCTTCTGCGAATCTCGTAGCAGTTTTACCAGCTTTGTACTTGTGTGGTCAGCAATTTTGTAAATCAGGACAATAGAGGCTTTTTTTTTGTGGTGTTTTGGGGTTTTGGTTTTGGTTTTTTTTTTTTTTTTTTTTTTTGAGAAAGCTGGATCTGACCCTGGATTCTAATGTTTACCCTCTACTCAATCTTCATCCATAAATTATGCGTTGCTCTAATAGATTAGCATGATGACGATCTGTCAATATTATCATTTTGTTGGAGGAGAGAAATTGCCAGCACAGTGCCTATGTCATCATCTAAGGAGCTTTAAAATATTTGTCATAGCTATTTGTTGAGCTTTCAGGTAAAGGTAGTTGAAAATACCTTGATAGTTTTGGAGGTAAGCTGTCGCTCTTGTGAACAAGGAATTTCGGTGGGATTTGGCCGTGTGACTGCTGTTAACTCTTTCACAAAGACAAAAAGTATTAATCAGTATTAAGAAATTTTTATTTTTCCACTCCCTCCAAAACAGTCATGGTTGTTTCTTCATCACTGGTTAAGAATGACCTGATCAACCTAGCACGTGAATAAAACGCGTTGCAGTTGGGTAGACCTGGCTTACCTGTCACCCAAAATAGCCCGAGTTGGGTGGGCAGGAGCTCAGGGAATCAGACTGAAAGCGACTGTCTGGTGTTGCTCCTAGTTTTGTCTCCTCAGCATTCAGTTCCACTGCCTAAGCGTGAAGGAGGAAAAAGTCACTATAACATGAAGAGTTACGAGGAGTGAGAAGAGAAAAATATTCCTGATTTGAGCTGAAAAGAAAGGGAAAGATCTTGTGGCTTGCAAGTTCCTGTTTATTCTGTTCAGAGTTTTCTATTATGTTTTGCTTGCTTCTAAAAGCAAAGGTACCAATTTCTACAGTATTTATTTTCCTGAATTGTTGTTGTCACACTTTTTGTAGCTGCAGGGAAATATGGTACCTCCGTGTGGATGTGAGTTAGAGGGTCAAGCTGATGAGAAGGTCCGTTGGCTTTTAGTCAGCATTGTGTGTCAGAGCAGAGTGATGCTCTCACAACCAAAGTAGGAAGATATGCAGTGAAAGCCAATAGAAAACAAAAATGCGCTATACTAATTCTGCACTTTGCTATGCTGATCATTCAGCTCATTCCTGATGGTAGGACCTTACCTCCCTAACTCTCGGGAGATGCCATGCGTCGTAGTGTGTCCTCCAGTCGAGCAGCAGTGTTGCAGGGACAAACGGGACGCGCTGGTAGCACCGCTGCCTTTCCAGGTGGATATAGTGGTGCTACTGCCAGTAGACATGGAGATGCGATGTTGGCGAAAGTGAAATGAATTTTAGTGCTCACATGTGTAGGGAAGGCACAGGCTGTTGTATCTGTGGGAGGCTTCAGCTCCCCCCAAATCTGCTGGAAGCATAATAGGCTTGGGGGCAAGCAGGAGGCGATTTCTTGAGGCAGGTGGATGATGAGCTGAGTGGGGAAGATGTTCTGCTGAATCTCCTCTGCAAAAACAAGGAAGAACTGGTCAAAGATACAAAGGGCAAGGGCATCCTTCCCTGCAGTAGCCACGAGACTGTGGCGTTTAAAACCCTGTAAGACAGAATAAGTAAGAGTAAGACCACAAGGTTGGATTTTAGGAAAGCAGGTTTTGGCTTACTCGGGGATCTTCTTGGCAGGCTTAATGGAAGACTGCCCTGCAGGGTCAAAGGGGCACGGGACAGCTGGTGGATATTCAAAGACGACCTCCTTAAAGCACAAAACCAGTCTATTGCAGTCTTTAGAAAGTCAAGCAAGCGTGGCAGAAGGCCAGCAGGGATAAGTGAGGAACACTGGATGGAGCTCAAGCACAAGAAGGAGGTCCAGAGAAAATGGGAGCGGTGACGGGCTACCCAGGAGGCGTACAGAGACATAGCCTCAGCGTGCAGGGATAGAATTAGGAAATCCAGAGCCCAGCTGGAGCTGACAAAAAAGAGGGATGTGAAAGGCAACCACAGTGTCTTACAGAAGTGCATTGACAGTAGAAGAAAAAGGCTAAGAAAACTGTGGCTGCGTTGCTGCTGTACCTGGACATTCTCTCAGCAGCAGGCTGGACTAGGTCACCTCTGGGGGTATTTTCTGGCCTACCTGGTTTTATGATTCTGTGATTTGTGGTGAAGTTCTAGCCTACACCTCGTGCGGCAAGAATCCGCACGGAAGGAGTCCAGCGTTGTGCACCATAAGAAAAAGGTGCATCGCTGTATGGTTGGCACTCTTCAACTGAAACGTGAAACTCGCTCTTCCTGCGAGGACGGCAGATGAGTTAACTTAGGTCTAAATATGTACACTATGTATAAAAAGAAATCAAGATGACGAGGTTAAAATAGCTTGTTGTAGAGATACCATTATCAAGGTAATATACCAAAAAAGAGGACTTTGGTGCTTTTTGAGCCAGTCAAAAGAAGTTTGTCCTATAATCTGACACTGCGATCTCCTCCAGCACAGAGGGACGAATCCTCGACTTTTCCACAGTGCTCTTCACTTTCAGCCACCTAGAGGAGGTCTCATTTAACAGCCGTCTGCACGGTGTTGCTAGGTTAACCTTTTAAATTGTTATTTATGCCATAAAAGGATACATTAGGTTCTCAATTTTATTTTTTTTCTACCTTGTACTGTAATTTGCACCCGTGCAAACTGGAATGATTTCTTTTTATATTTACAAAAATCTCAGCTCCTGTACCAATGATCACAGAAGTCAATAGAAACCTCTAATGAGCTGCAGTGGAGCAGGCCCTAAATAAGTGTCTGATGTGCAGAGCAGGGCCTGTACATGTCTTCATTGTTCCTGGTAGAATTAATTTATCCATTTCAGATGCCTGTCTTATCAGTTCTTTAGGATTTTTGTTGCTATTGTGTTTTTGGCTCCTATCGATATTTTGTCCTGGTTGAACCTTGTTAAAATATGACTATACGCAAGTGGCTTTTCTCTGGAAAGCATTGTTATTTTTCTTTTCCTAAGAAAAAAGCAATATGTCTTTAGAAAATATCAGCATGACTTTCTTTCGCATCTGTCAGTTCTGTTTCATTACTCCTGGGATAATGTATTAGTGAGAAGCAAGATCTCTCCCTGTTCTGCTATTCAACATTTATAAAATCAGAACATTAAACTACTACAGTGTTATCCAAAAGCCTCATTTACTTTGAATCTCTCCATTTCCGAGGATTTGGTGTTTGTTCGGAGCTTATTTGCACAACCCAGCATACAGAATTGATTCTAGATTTATGATGCCCGCTCGTGTGTTCCATGACCGCAGCGGCGGGAATTTCATTTGCCCGGACCTGTAATTGTTGTAGTAAACGTTTGCACATTTTAGCTGTATGTTGTTATATTTTACAAGTAGTTATTAGCGAAACAGCAAAAGGTCACACATAATCTGTGAAGGTGATGGGAAAGTAATAGGGAGATTCCCTGCTAGATGGAAGAATTGGTCTCGGCTAAACTATATGAGCTCTTTTTTTGTGCTCGTGGCGGCTGAGATACAGCAGGGTCAGGCACCTTCCCCACGGCAAACAGTCCTCTTTCCTTGGAGTTGGTAGACTTCAGCTTCTCTCAGGTGGTTCTGTTAAAGGCAGCTTATTCTCCTGAGAATTGAAACGCAGTAATTACAAAGGTATTTTTTAGTTTTATTTGTAAACGGGGCTGTTGGGAATTTCTTCAGGGTTTTATCCACCTGAATTGGGGGGGTTCGTAATGGCTGTGAGACGCGCGGCAATGGCAACTGTGCGCCGGTCTCGGTCTTCTGCACTGTGTGGCTGTGGCACATCAGCTCTGCTGAAAGGAAGACGCTGTGAAGAGACTCTTAGAACCTCTGCCCCAGTGCTTTGCTAAATCCTTTCCTAGAAGCATCCCAGCAGCAAACAGACAAAACTGAGCGTACCGTTTAGCCAAAGAGCTACGGAATGTACCGTTTTTACATCACGTTATAGTTCCATCCCCTTGCTGCGGTTGTGAGATATCTATGGCATCTCTTAGTGATTCCCCCAAAGAGCTTCTAAATTTTGAGTTCTTTAAATCGGAGACAATCTTACTGACTGCTTGAACCATACTTAGACCAGTCTAGCGTGGTGGTAGAAGTTAATAGGGTTTTTATTTATTTATTTTAATTCTGGGGGCTTTTTTTTTGTAGAACACTGAAAGAAACAGCTCTTCCTTGTGATGTAAAATGGCATCGAGAGTAAAATTCTAAAGTCTGCTTCTAGAAAGTGTTGTTAAACAATTTAATGATAAATTTTCATCTGTTTTGCTGAAAAAGCACAGTATTTTTATTAGTTGCCGTTATAAGTAATATTGCCTAAAAGAATTTTGCAAGTTTTATTTACCTAGAAATTGTTATGGCAATTTACCTTCCTAATCTCTTTAGCAGTTGTCCGAGCCTTCAGAATTTTTCTCCTGTTTTGCTTCTCGCGGTCCTTAATACTTTGCGGAATGGGCATGAATCCCTGCTGAATCAGACCTGTGTGCCTTTCCAAATGTTGCCAAAAACCTAGTTGAAAGTGGGGTTTAATTTTGTTACAAGAGAATTTGGTCGTTGCCCCCGGCTCTCAGATGCCGTGCGTAATTCTCTGTGCTCCCACAGGACGGGAATTGAAAACCCGTAGGTTAGGGACAGGTTAGGGACAAGGTTCTCAAAACACTTCTGTGCATCATACTCTGTGTTGCTTTCACGTAGCGACCCGATTCAGGTAGCATCGTTCCTACTCACGGATACAGTCATTTCTATAGAAGGGGGTTTGTGCTGGAATGGTATATTCTGGTAAATTCAGAGGGCTGAACTGTATTCTGGTCTTGGGGCAGAACCAGATGCTGTACTGATGTAACTACTACAGCACAAAATCACACAACTAACAAAAGAAATGAAGATTGTAGTCACTATGTCACAATCCTCTTGACCAAATTCCTTTTTGTAGGCGCAGATGACTAAATGTTATGCACAGAATTACGTTCTGAACAAAGTTGAAAATTGTAGGCATTTTCAAATTGGATATCGCAGTAATTCTGCTGAATCATAACGAAATAATAAATTTTCTGTTGATAAAATCGATGACTGTGTAGGCTTCATAAGTCATCAGATCCTAATAATGAGTTAGATGTTTAACAACGTGATATTTAAACTTGAAAGTAGGTGGCATTTTTTTGCTATAGATGCTTTACTTACCCGGCAAACTTAATAAAAATATTTTAAAAGTCTGCTTGTGATAGTGATGAATTTGTCCTGGAAATGTGGAAATGTCTATTTCAGGAGTTATTTTCTTCACACAAGTGACAGTTTTTAATGTGCTCCTTTTTTGTTTCCCTCGGAGCGCATAGTAACTCGTATTTGTCCAGCTTAAAAAGGCAGCCCAGCATCAAAAAAGTGTGTATATATATATTTCCCCTTTTGAAGCCGCCTAAAAAGAAAGCCCGAAGCAGTCATCAAATGAAAATATGCGTGAATTTTAATCCACGACAAAAGTACACCTTCAAACTTAAAGTGATAATTTATTTTTACTCAGAGGTCCAGCCAAGCGTATCGAATGATGTGAGGCAATGTTAAGATAAAGCTTCGAGAAGCTCCTCTCTCGAAATGCGTACTCCTTTCTTTCTTAGGTAGTTATTTCTGGGCCAGTAATGTGGCAAGTGACCTGGCTTACAAATAATTATGACAGTAGTGGCAGAAACAAAGGTCTTTTTGTGAGACATAGGAGGAGAAATTGAATTTCATCTGTGCTACTGCAGTGTCTCGGACTGTGTAAAGTTTGGGTACCTATATCGGCTGTGAGCACGGCTGCGTCGCCCAAATCAACAGTAATGTCCTTAACAAAGCAGTAATACCTCTGACTACCTGCGAACACCTTTTCTAATTTAGTGTTTGAAGTAAAGGCTGAAAATCAATGTTCATAAGTGTTTGAAAATGAAGGTAATTATGTTGCTTTGAGGTTTTTTGACTGTTCTGTTTGCCTCTGTCACATCGATGGAACCTTTGAATGGGACTTTGAAACTAATCCAAATTCACGTGTATAGAATAACGTGAAGAGTTTACCAACTAAACTGTCAAAAAGAGTTGCTCTTAGTCTACTTCTTGGCACCAGCCAGAGGCAATTTCCTGTCAGGTCATTTATCGCCAGCTACCATTACCAAAAAATGAGTGAACACCTCTTGACAGTGAGGTGTTCAACAGCTGTGGCTACCGAACAGTAGGTGGTGCGTTTTGTTTAGACTGAGAAGAGTCAAGGATAACGTAGTGTCGCAGCCAGCTAAGGGGATGGTCGTACCTGTGCTGGAAATCCATTTGTGTAACTCAAGCCAAGTGTTAAAGCATTTAAACCTTGTCAGTGGTCTTCAGCCTATGACATCCAATCCAATCCAATCCAATCCAATCCAATCCAATCCAATCCAATCCAATCCAATCCAATCCATTCCATTCCATTCCATTCCATTCCATTCCATTCCAGTCTTTTGATGGAATTTCATCATCTAAGCAATGCCTCTTCTGCTCTTTGGGAGACTCTTGGCCACATACCCGGCTCCCTCTTCTGGCTGCCGAGAAGTCCCTCTTTGTGTAGAAATTGTGTGGCCAAAGTCCTGTTCTGATTTCTCTTTCACAAACGCAAAACCGTGTTGGGTTTCGATCTTAAATGCTTTGATACTTATTTTCAAGACCAGTTTTTGTAATTCTTGCCAGTTTTAGAAATGTGTTGGTTTTTTGGTGGTTGAAATGGGAAGACCTTGATGATTACCAAAAGTTGGTTTTATTGAGAAACTCTTGTAGTCTATAGATTCTCACTTGAAATTAGGAATGGCAGATGTTGACGAGGGCATGCCAACCCCAAACCTGACTTGCAAACAGCAAACTTACATACCATGTCCCGTTTGCCATGAAAAGTTTCATAAAGGTGCTATGAATAATATTTTGAGTGGTATTCACAGATTTTAAAGGTGGAATTTTAATTCTGTGAAACTCAAAAGGGAGGGCAAATCCAAAGGTTTTCCTAGGTATTTTTGCTCTTTGATCAAATCCAGAAGGATGCGGGCCATATCTAAAGCAGAGAAGATGCAAAAAAAGTTGCCTTTGGCTTATTTTATATAAGAAGATATTATTTCTTTTGAATTTGTTGTATTTAAAAAATTCCAAGTACTTTTTAAACATCTATAAGTAGTTTTATACATTACTGTATTGTCAGTAAACTGGAATTTAGTTTTTCCAATCAACTATATTTTAAATGGTACAGAGAATAATGTGAAATGAAGACTCTAAAGATTGAGTACCTGTGTCAAATCATATCTGTTTTTACTTGTTCACTGTAATGTAATCTTATTCAAAGTTTATTGGGTCCAGTGGGTTAAATTATAGTTCTAAAACCTGGGAGAACTGTCTCACAAATCAGAAATTGGAGTCTGTTTACAATAATCTTACAGTGCTTTTGTTTCCATTTGTATCAGCATGGCTCCAGATTTCAGAAGAGTTTTGCCAACAACAAATAGGGAGAATATAATATTTATTTCTTAATCAAATGTGAAAAATAAAAGCAGCAGGGCTATAGCTGAAACCTGCGGCTGATGCTTGTATGAGAACAAAAATCTTTTCCTACAAATCCCTGGATTGCAGCTTCCTTTGGTACTAAAAAGAAACATAAATGTTGAAAGGATAAAACTGTATTTTTTTTTTTTTTTAAGTAACCAAAGAGGACATAGAAACTATGAAACCAGAAAGTACTATATGAAAAATTAAATAATTCCTCCAATGTGTAGTAGCTGTTTTCAGTTTGTAGGGGTTAAGTCCTTCGTAGGTGAAAATTTGGGAGATGTGTGTTACACATGCATATTGCTGTGGAAACCTGAAGCAATACAATGTTTATTTGCTCTGAAGGAAGTTTTAGCAATGGTGAATAAAACCCAAACCAGAAATCAATGTAAGAAAGAGTCGTGTTTGCTAGTAGGTCTCTGTCTCTTGGGTTTTTTTTCTTCTATGGACTTTATTCTTCAGCAAGTCCATAAGTTGTCTTTGTTTTCTTGTTTGTAATGTGGGAATAATGATTTAGAGGGCCGACTTGCGTCATTGCTCACTGTCCCTGTAACGATAGGGACGGGTTT
This sequence comes from Vanellus vanellus, assembly GCF_965231255.1. Lineage (NCBI taxonomy): Eukaryota > Metazoa > Chordata > Aves > Charadriiformes > Charadriidae > Vanellus > Vanellus vanellus. Next base: position 2,383,984 of record NC_138917.1, read on the forward strand.
TGAGGGGTTCATGGCCCCTCACTCTCCATGGTTCTTCCTGGGGGTTGGAGGAGGAGGTCCCAAGTTTTAAACTGGATTTTGACCAGGGAAGAGTTTTGAATATGTACTTTACAAGTGTTGGGGGTGTGAGATCTTCAGATTGAACGCTAAATATTGACTGCGTGTAAAAATATAAAGGTTTTATGCTGCTGTATAGCTTGCTTTCAAAAGCAATCTGGTGAATATGATTCTTAAAACATTTTAAATAACATTCAGTACCATAAGGTAAAAATGCAGGGTATTCCTTGCCAAATAATTAAGTTTTGTCTTTTTGCTTTTGGCTGGATGTAATAACCTCTCTGTAGCTGAGTACTTGTTAAATTTTGTAGGGCGTATTTTGCCATCTATAGGAGTCCACAACTCTTAGGATTGGGAGCTTCAACGAAATATAAACTTCGCTATTAAAGCTCCTCTGCCGATGGTGTTGCTTCTTTATGAGATGTAACCAAGTTTGTAGGTGGCATCTTGAGTTTTCAGGGCTTTTTGGTTTGAGGAGAAGGGTTAAAAGTGCAGTAAAACAATCTGCTAATCAATTTTAACATCTTGTGCCAGAAATCTCTAACTTTTAACTGAAAGCAGAAAGTATTTAAGTTGGTTTTGTTCCAGAATGAATCATGCTTTCTACAGGAAATCATAGCAGCTGATTTCTATTACAGAATTATCATGAGTGCCACACGAACTGTCTTGTATGGTCAGGTATGTTTCTGTAATAAATGAGACTACTGTTACAAAATGCAAAAATCTGGACAATTAGGTGCTCCTAAAACCAAATTTCAGAAAATTTATGGTCACTTTCTACTTTCAGCTATCCAAATTAGCAAATGTATTTGCTCATACTGGTAGGTTTGGAAGTGTATGGAATTAAGACATGATTTTTTCATTCATGCGCAGTTGTCTGCATTTCATAAGAACATAAAGCCAATACTTCTGTATTTGCTTCGTAGCTAATATAAGTAGAATGACCACTTTTGAAAAATGCTGCTGATTTCATACTAAAGTGGGTTTTTTTGTATGGGCCCATTTCTGAAATCCTTTAAGGTGCTGAGCAATCTTCTGAATAACGAGATTCCCTAATAAATCCCATATATGTATAAAAAATAAGAAAAGGTTGAGAAGAGGTCTGGTTACCCACACTATTTTATTTACTGATCAGAGATTCCAAGTATTTTAGAAGCTCTGTAGAGTTAGATGTTTTAGGCTTTATTCATATCACTAATCCCTTTGAAATGAATCAGGTACGTTCTTTATAGTTCTGGTATTGCAACTTAGAACCTCTTTTTATGACTCTTTCTCCACATAAAGAAATTCTTAACGTACGTAATAGCAGATGCTATCTGCCAAGCAGACCCGCTTCCCAGCATTGCCGTATAGTTAGTGTTATCAGCACTGCCATCATCATTAACAATCCGGATAAAAGAAAATCTGTGCTTGATTACAGAACGCACACCAAGATGCGTCTTTCTTAAAGTACCTATTTTAAGGTTGCTTGTCCATGGAAGCTCTTCAGCTAAGGCAAAAAAATAATAAAAATAAAAAGAATAGGTGAGAAAACGGTATCTCATATTCTGAAAGTTGTTCTGTAAGTTTTCTTACAGAGGTAAGAGAATGGATGCCATGCCATAGAGTGTTTTGAAGCCCTTTAGCCCTCTTGCCTGTTGTTGTTGATGTTTTTTAACTGAGTTGAGAACAGGAAGGAACAGAATACACTCTGATGTTAAAAGTATTAATAAAAAATTTATGTGGTTGAATCTTGGTGATTCTGTGATTCTCTGATCTTACTTAAAATATCTTTCTTCTAGTGAAAATAGAATTTCCTTACCTTCCCCCACTGCCACATCTCCCAAACAGACAGGTGAAAGAAAAATATTGAGCAATCATTCATAGCCTGAGCATACTGGAAAAATAATATATAGAATAGTCAGAGAGACTCCATTCCCGTGCTTAAGGCAGACTGGAGATCACTCCCCGCGGGGCACGGGAGGACTTTGTGATGCAATGCTGTTTAAAAACTCGTGCCTCATCTCTGCTCTGCTGTGCTCCGCTCTGGGAGGTAACGCGTCCCGCGAGTGTACAATATCCTTTTGTTCGAGCATAAGTTGTAAAGATACACAAGGTATATTTAGAGGAAAGTGTGGGGGTTATGTTTTGCTTGGCACTTAAATGTCTTACATTTTAGTTTCTTCATAAGAAGGGACTACACTTGTGGGTTATGCAAAGCTCTTTGGTTTCTTTCCAGAGGAGCGTGCAGTTTAAATTCCTACATGGCTGTTAATGTCACCACGGCAAACGTGGACTGCGCCACAGTGTAGAGAGTCTACACTTAAAAGTGCAGTATCTGGGGATGCATCTTGTGTTAGGAAACAACGATATATTCGTCATTCTTCAAAAAAATCTGAGTGTGGTCTCCTGGCTGAATTGCAGCCTCAGCACACCCTATGTTTAGAGAATTCACCTCCCACAGCCTGAGGTGTGAGTGTGGGTCAGGACACTGTTATCATCAACACCAGTTTGTGATGTCCGTTTCTGACGTAAAGTTTTTCTGTTGAGTCACAAATAGAAGTAGGCATTATGTGATTCTACCGCTATTAAATCTTTAGTAACACTAGGATCCTAAAAAACTACAAAGCCCTCAATATCACTATTGTCTGGCAAATAGGTAGGTGATGCCCTCCATAGTTCTAGGCAAGTTCTTCAAAATTCATCCTTCTTCCTATCTGAATTAACTAGGTCTTGTCTCAACTTACGTTTGGCCACCTCATTTTTTCATTTTTTTTTTCAAACTATATGTCTCTTTCCGTGATGCTCATGTGTTTGAAGTTGAGAAAAGATGGGTAATGGTTTCAAGCTGGAAAAGGGGAGATTTAGATTAGATATCAAGAAGAAATTTTTCCCTGTGAGGGCGTTGGCTGCCTCATCCCTGGAGGTGTTCAAGGCCAGGTTGGACCGGGCTTGGGGCAACCTGGGCTGGGGGGAGGTGTCCCTGCCCAGGGCAGGGGGGTGGAACTGGATGGTCTTCAAGGTCCCTTCCAACCTAATCCATTCGATGAGTCTGTGAACGTAAGGCTTGCTGGAAGTGTCTTCTCATATCTAATCAGGTATGGCTGATGCTAAGAAGAACAAGCTGTGCTGTAGAGGCAGGTTCAGAATTGTTTCTGTAAGAATATGTAATATGGGCCTTTCTGATTAAATGGAAGATTGTCTCCTCATTTTTAGTACTTAATGGTGGCTCAAATCCTAAAACATCGGATTTTACTCCTTTCCCAATATTATTTTCCCTCTTGTTATCACTAGATAGATAGATAGATGTATGTGTAAAAACATAGGACGTTGGCAAGTAGGACTAAAAGTCACCATTGGCTTTATGGAGACCATGCAGCTATGAACACGTTTCATTCAAAATAGCCCCACGGCTGTGAATTGTAGATCATGCCAGGAGGACAACAATTGAAGGAAATGCCGGGAGCACTAATGGAACAGTTATCACAGGCTCTAGTAGGTCTGTAAAGTCTCATCTCTTTGGTGACCCTCTGGAACCTCTGGAAGGTTTCATCACTTTGCAGTGAAGCAGGGGTTTGGACTGGGATTTTCTTCTCCGGTTGAGTTGGTTGATTAAAAGGGTGAAAGGACTCTGAACCGTGTTGGGGATAGCTACTGGAAGTACAGCACAGATTATCATGTGCTGGTTGTTCCGAAGAAACGGCAGGCTGGGGTATCTGCAGCGCACCGAGACCCATCTGCAAGACATAAGCAGAAAAAGGCATGAACGCCCACCCCGTACCTGTGTGCTGATCTTCTGAAAGACAGAGGCCGTACTTGCAAACAGCACTGACCTTACAGGGTATTTCTCAAGGGCTGTGTGAGGTTCTCGGCAAAGACGGGCCCAGGCTAAAGAGAAGGAGGTGGCAATAAATAGCTAAAATTTAAACCAGAGGGATTTGGGGGAAACTTTGTAGTCTCAGAAGACTAACCACATAGTTAATGCCTGACAGTGGCACTGATGTCAGGGGAAGACTATAAAACGTGGTAAAATAACTTAGAGACAGATTTAACAGTGTTAGCGAAATTTATTTTATTTAAACCACGGACTTAAACAACATCATTTTTATTGAAACCGTTTTAGACAATAAGTGGTGATAAATAGTTGAAATTTTTTGGTTTATTAATATTGACATATTCATCTAGGAGAAGGTGGTAAGGGGAGGGGGAGCTGTGTCGGTGTGTGGCTCTGGTACGATCGGTTTGCAGCTGGTTTGCGTTGTGCAGGAGCTTGCCGGTCAGTTAGAAACCTGATAGGGAAAGGAGGAGATTTCCATTAGTAACTTGCTTCGCAGTAATTACTGAATACAATAAATGCTTACATAAAATAGCAGAATATTTGACATCAAAACCTGAGCACTGGCTACTCGAGTAACTGCATAGTCATACCTCAGAGTTGGGAGATTGTTGGAAGTTGAATGTGAGTGTTACGCACTCTGCACATATCCCGAGTTATTTAATAAAAGGGAATTGATACTTTCGTTATTACTACCATTGCTTTGCAAAAAAGTTCTCGCAGAATTATGACTCTTTTTTTTTGAAATGATTAGTTGGTTGCATCCCAGAAATAAATGGTTTTGCTTCTAGAGAGGTATGGGGTTTTAAGAGGCATCTCAGCTTTTCTCAACTAATTCTCCTTCTTATGAGATGGTTAATTCTGAACTCCCCTGCTTTACAGGACACCAGAATGTTGTGGTTAGCCCTCAGCAGTAGGGAGCCCTGTGTTCTTTTCTGCTTCTAATTGTTTCGCCTTACGATGTGAGCTGCTAAACCTGCTTGACCGAGGAGCGATGCTTTCCAGGCTCCTGGCTGTGGCTGCGCATCAGCGAGGTGTCGTACTTTTGGTGCTCGGATGAATGAAATCGGCATCACAGTTGGTATTACGCTCCTGTAACATGCTTGTTGCCATTAAAAGGTTCGGTCCTGAGTCTAGTTTGAACCTATAGCAGAATTCATGTGCTTTCAGTTGAGACATTTGGCACCAAGACTCTGCCAGGGTATTTCAAGGAACTGTCCCTGTAGTGTTTTTTGGCTTAATATAATATTCCTGTAAGAACCACGCTTTGAAAAAATTAGGTTGCCCGCTTGGATTGGTCCTTTTCTCCGGCAGGAGGAGGAACAACAACCCTTAGTACTGTGTAGCCAGGTACTTAAAAGAGTTATTATAATGAAGCCTGGGTATGTGAATTAAGGTTTTAATTTTGCGGTGAATGTAGTTATATACTACAAGAGTGATTAAGGCTCACTGGAGAAACACCTGTAAAATTGCAGTATTAATTTTTTTCATTTTGCAAAATCAGGAGTTTCTTAGATGTACGTACGATTTAGTAAGCTCTGTAGCTCTCCCTTACCGTTCAGGTACACAAAGTATATTATATTCTGTATGATTATAGAAATATCTCAGCAGAAATAATAAAAAAAGCAAAGAAAAGACAAAACCAATATGAGGTTAAAATATACACAGTACTAAAGTTAAGATATATCTTACTGGTCTAATTCTGGGTAAGAGATTTTTAGCAGGAGATTGCTTATTCCACTAAGCCTTGTAGGTACGGCTTTTGGTTTTCTGTAGCGCCAGATTTAATATCCTGTGCCATTTACCAGCTGCAGCAATCCCATCCGCGTGGCACCGGGGGTCGTCGCGCTCCCCCTGCTCGTGCTTGAAACTTCAGCAGCAAACAGACTCCAGAGCTGAAACTCTACTGAAGCTTTAAAAACAGTATTTCTCGTTCCTTATCAAGTAATGATGGAACCTGTTCTTTTCAGTATTAGATAAATCCAGGAGTTTCGTTTATAGAGGAACAGAGAAATCTTATTGCAGGAAGGTTGTAAAGAATTTGTTGTGAAATGATTTAATGAGGCAGTTGTGGAAATGAGGACGTCGGAGCATAAGAGAACAGGTTTTTGCAAGGCAGAGTCTTCTGTTACATCAAATAGGGTTTCTTAGTATTAATGGGTCAGTAAAAAAGTGAAATCTGACCGCGAGGATGCCTCTCTCTAGCAAAAGCTGAACAATGCTACAGATCCTGGTCTCGGCAATACCGTTGGTGTGGAATTGGAAGTCTCTAAGCAGCTCCTCGCTATTCAACACTGAGCAGAAGGGCTTCCAAAAGGATCTTTTTAACTTTCACAGGCAAGGATAAGAGACATCTAATGAGTTCATTTCTGGAGTCGAAGGTGAATCCTTACCGAGCCACATTTACGTGGCTAAATCTAGTAAGTGTGCGCTAATGACATTTGGGTAGCCACTAGCATTAGGGCCTGGTGCTGCCTTTGCACAAATTTAGGTTCTTCAGTGCAAGGAACTATCTCAACTGATAAGACAAAAGGAGGAGAGTGAGGCACAGCTCCTGTGATGATCTGAAAATAGCACACTTTCCATTATAAAAGACTGAAAGACTTCTTTCTTCTGTTTTTAAGGGGAGAGACTCGAAGAAGGGTGGAACACCAATGGGAGGAGAAAAGACAAGCAGGGACGGACGGTAATACGGCAAAGCAGCGCAAGGTGACTGGTGAGGAAGGTAAGAGAGTTGAGGAATTGTTTATTAGTTCCGTTCCTGGAGCTGAATTGGTGTGACCTACATCCTCTTTGAAACACAAGTACGGCTTCACGTGGAAGGGGTGTCTAATTCCTTCGAGCATCATCACTCCAGCTCTGACAAAAACACGTTTTGTTTTAATAATAAATGCGTGATTAATGTTCTCGTTTTGGTCATTAGCTAATCACAGAAACATGCTGAGGCAGACTGTTTTCACTGTTTGTCATGGGGATTTGTGCACCTTTCTCCGAGGTCACCGTTAACCCCGGGAGGTGGGGGTTGACGCGCTCAGCCCGCTATCAGTGCTTTCTAGGCTGTGCTGTTTTCAACAAATCACCTTTTGGCTTAGTACAATATTTTTGCAAAGCAGACCTTTCTCCTTGATTAAATTGACACTGCTTTCATCCTTTTGAAGCTTTCTATAGTTTTTGCTTGTGTCAGACGATTTAGACATTGTATTACTGTCCCAAAAGTGACGGCAGTGTCGCAGTTATAAATACCATGTCAACTTGAGTTCCGGTAACAAGGTAGGCGCATCACCGAGGAGTTGATTTTTTTCCCCGTGCTTATTTATCTTATAAGGAAGGTAAATGACTTGCAACTCCTTCGTGTGACTGGTACCCAACCAACTTGCATATTTCTGCATCTCATTAAAGTGGGTTCCGGACCTGCGCCGCAGACCTGTCCTCTCACAGAGGTGGTGGGGCAGTTTACGCTGCAAAATTGTAATTGTTGTAATTTTTGCTGCTGTGCATTTGAGCGCATTGTTAGAGAAAGAATGAAAACAGCGTGGAATGGTTTTGAGAGGTCAGCATAGTTTTATTATTTTAGAGAATAATTAGATATAGCTTGTGGTGGCTGACGTGATAAACAAACTAAATTTAAAGCAGCTTAGTGCAGCTTATTCAATAAGAAACAATTTTTTTCAATTAAGTTTTTTTTTAAGGCATTATTGACATATTAATTGAATTGTACTTAAAAATATTAACTTGAAACATAATGTAACTAAATAAAAGTAGTGGGATTATGAAAACAACTGCTTTGGTATAAACAGATGCAACTTCTTGGAAAGCTGAAAGGCCAAAATTAATTGTGACAATAAATTATTACGAATTTCAGATTAGCTATTGAGAGACTATGACCGGGCCTCAGCTGGCTTTAGAAAGTGCAACATAAGAGATTCACGGAGGAAGGAAAAGAGCAGGAAAACGAAATTTCAGGAACTGCTATTGTAGGAAGGGGCTTAAGCAATTCGTGGATAGCGATGTATCGTCCTCAAGATTCAGGGCCATGGGATTAAAAGTAGTTTGTCTGAGGAAACGTTTCTGCTAGTCGCCTCATTTGTACTCTGCCAAACCGTCGGCGCTGGAACTCACTGTGATGTTTCCAAATTCTGAGCCAATTCAAATGACCCCCCCAGCCCGTGGTTGTGGGGTTCTTGGGCCTGCCCATTCGCCTTAACATCAAACCCATCCAGGGCACCTGCAGGTAATACTCAGTCCTGCTTTGCTGCTGAATTTATAGCCTCCCAGGTTACAACTACTTTTAAACTCTAAATAAGGATTTTAATTTTATTTTTTATCATTGGGAATGGCAGAATGCTTCTTACTGGGAGAAGAAACTGCGGTGCCTACTGTGACAGGTCTCAGTTGTCTCTGTATGTCAAGCCAGTGACATAAACTACCTTTATTTTATGATAAATAAAGCGTATTTCTGTATCACATTAAACCTTCAAATATTCTACTTTTATTAATCTAAATTACAGTGAAGTTATATACCACTTATAATCTCCACAGGAACTTGATCTGTGCTACGCTACATTGTAAATAAAAAACCCAAACAAAAACCCCAATCTTACAAAAAACAGCGAAACCACCCAAAAAATCCTGAAAAAAAAAAACCCGAAACCAACCTCAAAAACCCCCAGCCACGATGTGCAATAGGTTAATGTTTTCTGGACTCCATGTATAGGTGAAATGAGCTATTAAGAGCAATCTTTAATTGAAGGCATTGGTCAAAGTGCACTGGTATTGCCCTCGTAGTTTTGGGTAAACTGGCTGGGTTCCAACGCGTAAGTGGTGGTGGTGCAGTAAAACCAGTTGCTCAAATATGAGTAATTTCCCACTCTTCTGCTTCTTGGTCACGTTAGGCAAAACACATTATACATTATAATTTATGAGTAATAATGTTAATTGCGAGCTGTATGTAATTGGTATGGTTCAAATACCTGCTGTTAATTGTTGTCTGCTATCAGAGTCTTGACTTTTCTGAACAGCCGTAGAATTTGATTTTAATTACGAAGTTACTCGCTGCCATAAATGTCCAGAAGTGATTTATAAAACACAGAATGCCATACCAGCTTTTGACAGCTTTTTCCATGCAAGTCCTTCAGCGCACTGGGGAAAATAACTCCAGCAAAACCAAAGCAGCACTGGTCTCAAAATATGATAATCAGAGCTGCAGTTACACTGCAGTTTCTGTAAAAGGAATTTCTCTGTTGGGCGAAAAGCTTGCATTAAGAATGGGAGTGGTGGCGCCATAGCAAACTACTTAGGAAATGCATGTTTCTTGACTTTTATCGTGTGTCCGAGAGCCCGGTTAACCAGTGGGACTGAAGGGTCGTAAAATTCTTGAGTGAAGTATAATTCTGCCTGCTGGAGGCGTGTTATGTTTTTTTTTGCGTTAAATTGAACTACATCTATGTTCAGCAAAGAGGAGAGGTGGCTGTTAGTAGCAGAGTTAGGGTCACTGACCGCAAAGTGGGCTGCAGCTTGCAGTTTTAAGGGTACATAAACCACTGGCTGTATTCCACAGTATGCACTGGTAAACTGCAGACAACAGTAAAATCTCCCCGTTGCAGCATAAATGTGGCATGAAAGTTGATTAACTGGTTTTATGTTGTTATCCAAGCCTGCGATCCATCTGGACTAAAATTATAAAAATGAAAACTGGGGTTTTCAGCAGGAGAATAGTGAAGCTAGATTAGAAAAAGCGAAGGTTTAGACGTTTAAGTTCCTAGCAAGGTGACCAGTTGGTTACTCGGTATGGTGCCTTGCTTGATTTTTTGTGGAATAACTGTAAACTGTAGAATTGAGATCATTATCAGTAAAGAAAGAGGTGTTTGGTATATCTGAGTGGGCACATGTGAAGTGTGGTAGAATCCGCACATGTTCTGGGCTTGTACGTGTGCGCTCATCTGCAGAACTGCAGACTTTCTAACCTTCGCTTTCAGACTTTCTAACCTTCACTGCATCTCTGCTGCCTTTGTGATATTTGTAGTGTTCTTTGCCATTTGTCATGTTCTCAAAAACGTGCCCTGTTCAGGAGTCGAGTTTGGCATAAACTTTTTTGCCTGTTGTGCCAATGTGTTTGAATTTAAGCCTCGGTATTCCATTGTCTTCACGGATCAACGTGATGGTAATTAAAGATTTCAGACGTTGATGGTATTTGTAATATGGCTATTTTGGAAAAACAAAGTTTGAAGGTGAATTCAATGTTCCAAATTCTAATTTGGCGTGCTGCTGAGGCAGCAGATACGCCACCGTGAAAGGAAGAATTTGGTGTGTTCATACGTCGCATAAGCATGAAATGAAAGACGAGGAGTCTGCCTCCCATGAGGACTTATTACTTACCAAATGGGCTCACTGGGAACCTTTCCACTGGATCAGACGTAATCCTGCTGGTTTGATGTACGTTTGCTGCGTTCTGCTAACTGTCCCTGCGAAGTTTTGTCACTGATCGATACGGCCATAGCACTGTGTGGAAGTGGAGTAGTTCGGGCAATGCAGGAGCTTCTTTGCGTGGCAGATTCCACGGCGTCCGCGGTGCGTGCAGTAGGTAACGGGGAGCGGTCCACGCGCCCTGTGCTGATCGGACTCCGTGTCTCTTCATCCCCGTGAAAGACTCCGAGACTCCTGGGTATCAAGTCTGTGTCTTGCGCAACTCTCCCATCCAGGTTAAATCTACAGCACAAAATCACTCTCTAAAGAAAGATAATTTTCTGCTCCCAAATGGATATTGTTTTAACTATTTTTGTGCTTACCAGCTTCTTCCCCCTCCCCCCCACCCCAGCTTTTACTTCTGCTGGGTAGCGTGGCTGCTTTTTTCTATCAGTAAGGTATGATTAAACCTGAATTCGGGGGGAAATCTCCACTCGGCATTGCCTTTATTGTAGCAGGTCCCCTCCATTCTGATGCTTGGCACAAAACCCAAGGGAAATTGCCTGCTTTAAATGAGTATCCTATATTTTCATAGAATTGTCAGAAGACTCAATCAGTATTAGCACAGTCTGCGCTTACCTCCATTTATTGCCGAACTATGTGGTAAATAATGCGCTCTTGTTTTCTTTTGAGACTCTGAAATTAAGCCTATTTATGTAAGATTTTAAAGTAATTATAGGTGCATAGTTCTGCAACATATGAAAACAAAATCTCTCCTAACCAGAGCTTATGGGGAAATAAAAGTTTAATTCAAGCCAACATGAGCCATTATAGGAATTTCAGTTGAATAGAGGTTGGTCTAAAAATATGTAAATGTCTGGTTTTATCCCTGCCTTGTAAAGTAACATTATGAATATGGATACCTTTCTTTAATCAATCCAACTTTCTACTGGCAGTGGGAAACACTAGGTAATTTCAAACCCAAAATGACTGGCAGTGCTGCACTGATCAGTTGATTTAGTTAAATACAAGATCTGGCATGCGGGAAGAGATGGCGGTTCTAACGGCAAGGCCACGATAGATGTGACGGGTTTCAAGGGCAGGCGATGTGCACATTGAGACACAATAACATATCACGATTTGCTGTTCATAATTAGGGCTTGTGGAAAAAAAACCCCACACTATAACATGTGTATGTAACGCCTTCATTTTTGTTCTGCTAATTCATTGCTTTTATTCAACATGTTAAAAGTAACACTGCTTTTTAAGACTGGTTAAAAATCAAACTTTGCACTTGTTGAGAAGGAACCAGGAATTTTGTTTTCATCCGTTTATTGAATTAATGCTGATTTTCTTTTTGGAAGGAGGGCTGGTGAAAAAGAGGTGCTCACACAGGCAACAGGAGTGGAGGATGTTTTTAGATCGCCTTATAATTTTCAGGAGGACTGAGAGGTAAAATTATATACCCTAGAGAGAAAACATTTGCAGCAAGGAAATTCTGATTCAAGTCTTAACAACCCGGCGGCTGATACCAGCTATTGTAGACAGAATAATGCCAAATACAAATACAAATTTTATTTCAGGAGTACTTAAGAAGCGTATGCTAATGTTTTGTAAGGGAGAATGGTTTCAAAATGTCCTTTGAAATGAAAAGCTCTGCAGTTGTTTAAAAAGAACATGTGTTAGTAGCATTTCTTAATTTATGTCTCGTCAAGGGCAAATGAGACAATACTTCTACTCTGTGAAGACGAGATACAGATGGCTGGAAAGAAATTCAAATAAACAAAGTGCTTTAGGTCTGGCTATCGCTGCGTCCTGTGGCTGTCTTTTTCCTGTACCCTTCCCTCTCCCGCCTTTGGATGCAGGTACATCTCGTTGCGCTGACCGTTTCATCTGCTACAGCGGTTGTCAGATCCTGAGGATGTGACGTTCATTTGCAGAAGATAAACAAATACGCTTCCATTTTTGAGATTCAAATGAGCACAGAAGTATTTTGCTGTTTCTTTGTGCAGGAGGAGCTTGTAAGAATTAGTCCTTCAAGATCCTAATTGTTCAGGAGCCGGCATGCAAATAGAAGGACAGCATCTGTTGGGTCAATCCTGCTTTTCTTAGACGACGTTTGGCAGTACAAGTGCTGCTATTTGCAATTAAATTGCTGTCTTTTGCGGGTGACTTCTTCTACAAAGAAGTTGTATCTCAAGATTATAACGTCAAGAACGTACGTAGGAGTCCGATGGCAGGACGGCAGAAAGTGTTCCTGTCGTTTAGGAGAATGAGAAAGTACCTTTAGGTTGTCGGGAACTGTGATCTGGGCAGTAAGTTTTGAAAAGTGCTGCAGATGAGTTTGAGAAGAAGCTACGCCATCGGTGTGCACGTCGGTGTAATTCCAAGAGGAGGGTAAACAGCATGATTGCATTGGGGTACATGATGAAAAATATGTACCGTGGTGGCCTGCTGGTGGAAAAAGGAATCATAGATATTATCTAGGCGCTCTCATAGTAGCTGTTGGTCAGCTGATGTGCATATATAGAGAGGAATTGAATGTTCCTTAAAATTCGTGACCTTTTTTTTTTTTGCAGCTGCTCAGTCTGTTATCTGTATAATCAGTTTGAACTCTGAAAACAAAACCAAAAAAACCCAAACCAAACAAAAAAAAACCCCAACCCCCCCAAATCCAGCAACATTTCAGAAGAGTATGTTGGAAATGAAGTGAAAAAAAAAATCCTCCGAGTTTTTTATTTCTTTAGAATTCCTTGGTTTTCATTGGTTTCTTCTGAAGACGCGTTCTCGGATGGAGACAGGTTCAAGACGTCAAATTTACAGGAGCATATCAGCCAAAGTCTGATGTTAAAATAAACTAACTTATTTTAGTAATAATGCTACTGTTAGCACATGGCATAGCTTTATATTCTGGAATGGCTGTTTCTTAAGGGTTTTGTGAGCAGTAGGATGAACAAAAACTGAATTTCCCTGTGCAATGGTATGGATTTCCATGGTGAGTAGGTAGAAGCTCAGTGCCTGGCTTCTGTGAAGACAACTCAACAGCAAATGTAGTATGACCCAGGGGGGGCAAAGACCACACTGGTTCTGTGTTTTTCAGTCACCCTTTTTGTTCAGTAGCAGTTGATATATATGTATGTGTGTACATGATATATGTGTGTATGTATACACACATACAGAGATTATAATATGTATTTTAGTGAAGCTTTAGGAAAAAAAATTGCAAGTTGAAAAGGGCAAAGTGAGACGTTGCAATGAAGTCCAGCCGGCCAAGGCTGTGCGACGCTTTAGACACTGCCGTTCGATGTTTAATTCTGGACACCAAAATTGCTGGATTATTTTGATTTGTAAGCTTATCAAAATGACTGCATAGCTACCAGTGATCTTTCCTCTTTATTCATGGAGAATATCTTAATTGCAGCAGTGCCGTCATATTAGGCATTGTTAAATCAACTTAGCTTTTATTCATTGATGTAGCCTTTCATGTACTGATCGTTTTCCTTCCTCCTTCAGCTTCCCACATTTATACAGATCACAGGAGAGATATCCGTATGAAATTATATTTAGTGATTGTGCTCTTAACACACTTTTCTGTCAAGGCTACTGGCATATTGATGATGACCCCCTTATTTAATAGTGATTATAATTGATTTCTCATAACTCTTAATGCCAGGCAATGATTAGAGAATGAGCTATGGCCAGCTCTTTCTCACGGTGAGAGTTTTTTTATCAGACAATGTAAGATTTGAGTAGAACTGGAGGTTTTTTAATGCTATGAAAGCCCTTACGAGTATTTAAAAAAAAGCAAAATGTGATTATTTTAAATGACTCTACTGACAAAACATTTAGTAATGAATGTTGCTGTTTGTATTATTGTATTACCTCTAAATGCCAGACTCGGCTAACAGAGTAGAAGCCTTGCAGTCTGGCTCCTCTTTGGCATTGTTTATTCCTGTTACTTTTAGTTTCCTTACTCTTAATAAGGCCACACTCATCGCTGATGAGATGCTCTCTTCTCTGATGAGAGGACCCTCGAGGGAGAAACGAGAACATGGCAAGGACCGGGCTAACTACGCTGGGGACTGTCTCTCCGAGGACTTCAAAGAACAGTGATATATTCTCACTTCTGGAGTGGTGGATATTGGCAGGTTAGCGTGCTTTTCAGCAGTGCGTATGGCCGGAGAAGAAGAAATGTCTTTGGATTAGTAGCCTAAGGAGGAAATACCCATGACAGTTGCTCAGCGGTGTAGGGTACGAAGTAGAACACGGTCTTGGTTTGCTTTGTTTCTTAGGTCTCGCGGGCAGTCGTATGCATAGTTTTTCTCCCGCTGTGGATGAAAAGGCTTGATAGAGGTGGAAGTTCCTCCCACCTGGGTGTTCCAGAGGCAGTGCCGGCAGTGTGAAGCAGTCTACTTAGCAAATGAGATAATAAATGGGGAATCAAACATTTGAAGAAAGACCAAAAACCATAGAGGAAACGCAGAGCAGCAGGAAAAACACAGGATTGCCATCTATTCTCTTGCCCCATCACCTTCCGCCACCCCCAATCCAGCTTACTAGGATTTCTCTACTTTTTACTACTTTTTTCCCTTTCTTTTTCTTTATCCCATAGCTTGCCTAAATCTAAGTTTCTCTCTTCTTTCAGCTCTGCCTCTGTAGTCTGCTGCTGCTCGCTATTCCTTCCTTCTCACAGTGGGTTCTTATCGATATTCTGATCCCACCTTCCCACAGCAAGATCTACTTGACATGGTTATTTACAGCTGACTTTCACTTGTAAACATACAAAATTTAATTGTTTTTCTTGTTTGCTATGCTGCCTTTGGAGCAGTAACACTGTCTAGCTTTTAAGCCTAATGCCACGGTGCATCTGACAACATAAATGAGAAGGAACGGTATAAAATCTGAGGGTTTTGTTCAAAATACAATATGCATTTGTAAAACTTTGAAGTGAAAGAGGTTTCTTCTATAATTTAAAGTCTTAGGAAATAGTAATATAATTCTGCTTTCCGTTTCTTTTTTTTTTTTTTTTTTTTAAGAAAGAGGTGAGCGTGGGGAGAGCTCTGCAGCGTAGAGAACAGACTCAAAATTTATTCATTAAAAATTCATTGGCAGTATGTTGAGGAATCAGTAAGCCGCTTTTTTCCACGTTCGCTTTCCCCACTTTCTTTTTATAACGGAAAGCATGTGAAACGCGGAAAGCAGTGCTGTCTGAACCGCTGACTTCAGTGGGAGTTAAAGCATAACCAGCGTAGTTGTAGTGGAGGACTGTCTCGTTTGTGAAGAGCAGGCCTTGAAATGGATGCTTATATTTTTATCTCTTCTTCAGAGCTGAATTTTTGGTCTCAAAGGTGTCTCTCCCCCTCTCCCTGCCCGTGTGCCCGTCTCAAAGGGGCCGGAGCGGTGGGCCGCGGTGCCCGGGCGGCGCTTAGTGCAGCATTGCCGCCCCACGGGCTCGGGAGGGGGCAAAGCCGTCGCCAGCGAGGGGCCAGAACCGGCCCTTCCGGCTTCAAAAGAGAGCAGTCTAGAGCCCATCTGTCAAGACAGGGATTTGTTTTAACACAGCATATGTAAGATCTTGGTAACCCATGCTATAATTATCTAAAAAATTACCATGTCAACGAGCAGTTTGCTGTGTCAGATGACCAGTATCTGCTGTAGTCTGTTTGCTGCCATTTAAGCGTATCCAAAGATCTGACAAATTTATTGCGCAATGAATACTGATCCCTTTTAACTCTCCAGTTGTTTATCGGTTTGCTCATTTTTTAAATTTATTGAGTATATGAACAGGCATAGCCAGGAAGCAAAAAGAAAAAATCATTATTCATTACTGTTTCATACGTATGTATCTATAACATACATGTACATCTATGTTCCGTCACAAAATCATCACCTCTGTTGTGTTCTCATTTTTCATACCTGTATTTTTTCTGGATGCTTTTTCACTTGATGATAAGGCAGATAGCTTTGCAGTTGAATGCGAGGTTTGGGCACAGCAGTTATCTGTCTCGGCCCTTGTGCTGTCCATTGCCGCCTTCTCTCAGCATGACTGGCGGAAAGATCTAATTGGGTCCTTTGCAGAAACCAGCAACTGTCGACAAGATCTTATGGAGAGTGATAAGAATTTCATTCCCAGGCACTTTAAGACCATACAAGAATTTGGGTATCGCACATCTTGTGTTTTATTTTGTAGTGTAGTTTTGGGGTTTTGGTTTGGGCTTTTTTTGGCTCTTTTTTGGGGTGGGGTGGTTTTGTGTGTTTTTGTTTTGTTTCTTAAATTGTTGCTACGGTAAGAGGCTTTGGGAACTCTTCTCTTTTTATAACTGCATGTAGCAGGAGGTACTAAAAGAGACAGTCTGCAGAAAGCTGTAGGACGACTCAAGGCCTCAGTTACCTATAAAGAGGAATAATTGTAACCTCTCTGTTTCCAGAAAGACCTGAACTTGCAGTCTGCCAAAAAGAAAACGTGTTTTATTGGGTGTTGTCTTATGGCAAAATGATGATAAGACCCGGGGGGAAATGGAGGAGCTTGTCCTCTCCCCTTATCGCTTTATCTGACATGATAATGTGCAAGATTTATACCTAAAACCCCTTCTAATCTCTTGCACTTCAGCTCATGGACCATTGGGGTTTCAGCACCTTGAATAGAGTGTCCCGAGGCCGTAGCGAGAGCGTGGCGGCATGAAGTCTCCTCTCCCACAGGTGCAGAAACTGTGTCTGAACCTGGTCAGCCTTGGTTCTGCCCCGGAGGAGCAGACTGCCGAGCCCAAGCACGGCCGCCAAAGGCAAGCCACGGGTGCGAGGGTGCGATGGGGGCACTGGCAGGGAGAATACGCCCCCATCTTCGGCGTCTCCATTTATTTATTTGTCCTAAATGTCTTTGTTTAGCTTTGCTTGTTTCTTGGATGTGCCCAAAATGGTCTATAGATTACGATGGCTTGCAGCGCTCCCAGTTAATTGCTATGAGCGTATTGAAATTACAGTCTGAGGAATTACGTGTTGGCAGGATCTGTTGGTGGGTTTAAATTGGAAGCGTTATAAGCAGGTCTTCATTTTGCCCTTAATTTGCAAGGTACTTCTACCAAACAAGCATTATTTGAAAGGCATCTGTTATAGGAAAATATTTAAGTACAAAGGCAAATTCTAAGTGTACAAAATCTCAAACAAAAACATATAGAGTCATGAATTTTTAAAAAATATGAACAAAGTGTATCTGTTTCAGAACGTTCAGTTACTCACCATGATTCTGCACGGTTCGTGGCTAGCTGCTGTGTATAAGCACTGCCTTATTTAGAAATAGGATCTGTGTATCCAGATTTAAATATTACCTTTTCCAAAAGCAGACAATAGTTCGTATTGCTTTTTTCTCCTTGGTTTCTTAATTTTTTTTTTCCTTTATCCAGTGATAAAAGAGAATACATATAGATGTTCAGCAGTGGGAGGACAACAGAAAGACTTGGTCCACCAGAGTGGCTAAATCAGTGAGATTTGTATTTTTAGTTCTGCTGTTACTGAGCAGTTGGTTGTTTTTTGCCAAGTATTTCAAGTAATTTAATATTTAAGGCATGATAAATCTATGGAATGCATTCGGAGAAATACAATCCACAACTGAACTTCCTGACCCATTAAAGACTCTTTAAAACGTTCATTCCCAAGTTAAAATTGACTTCATTGGTGCAAATAAGAGTAAATGTAAAACACCCTTCTGTCGGGTTTTTGTGATTTGTTTGGGTTTTTTTTTTTAGTATGTTATCCTAGTGTCACCAAGAGAACAGTTTAGTGTGAAAATTCAAGTTTTCAAGGCCCAGCTGTAAGAAAAAAATCATCATTTATTGGGTTTGGAATTTATCAGCACATGCATATCAATGTCAACAGCAGGACGCTGCAGAAAAAAAGCAAGGACTCTGCAGAGGAATGTCGTGCGTGGCTTTCCAGACTTTGCAGAAGGGCGCAGTGACAAGTTCATCCTTAGGATGAATTTATGGAATCCTGAAGATGTTCGAGGCAGTGCACAGTCTGAAACAAGAGTGGAATTTAGTCTGGATCTTCCTTTTAGTTCTTACTTCGAGCTCTTTTTTCTGTGAAGCTGCAGCTAGGCATGGCAGGCTGCGAGAGGGAAGGACAAACCTTCATCACTGTTACCGTGTCCTTAATTTAGACATGTCTATATCTGAGACAACTATGTTGTAAGAGTTGTTTCTCTTTCTTGAGGAAAGCAGTATTTTTATATATATAAAAGGAGATTAAATTTAAGAGAGCACAGCGTTGCGTTGTTGAAAAATAACTTCTAGATAAGGTCCGTTGCCCCCAGTCCCGGTGACTTACTGGGATCGCACTTTCATCGTCACTGTATGGAGAGAATGCCACAGAGAAAACTGGAGGACGGTCAGGCAAAAGGAAATCGGAGGCTGACATGAAATGACGTGATGAATTTAAGCAGGAGGATGTTACTGAAGGTCTATGAAGGTTGCAGAATCAGGCTCTCTGTTTGATCTTCATATCAATTATACTTGCCCCGTTTAAATAAAGGGCATAGTAATATTATTTTGATCGTTTGTTCAGTGCTTAATAAAATCTGTTTCTAGTCTATTAGTGTTGTGTCTGTTAAACAGACTGAAGGCTCTGAGTTGTCTTTATAAATTAGCTTTTCCCTTTCATTCTCCTTAATAACAATGTCTGTGGTGGTTTGTTTCTATGGTAATGTTTGTGATGCTGCTTTTTCTTTTATTTTAAGTAAAATTCTGGAATGCTTGTGTGGACAAACACTCTCAGAATCCCCTATGAGACTGTTCTGCGTGGAGATCACAAGATTTGACTCCAGAGGATGAAATAATAAGAGCAGCGAAGCCATTGTCATACAAAATTATTGTTTGACAAAATTAACGAGAAGGTCAAATAAATTTACTCAAAGCGCTTGGAGAATAAATTGGTCAAAGGATGGCTTAAAGGATGACAATTTTTTTCCTTCTTAATATAGAACTCCTTAGAAATGCATATCCATCACTGATTTCACACCAGGATTTTTTTTCCTGTACCCTAGGAGGTAGGAATTGAATCGCCAGTTTGACACAGGGTACGGATTAGGCAGAAAGTGGCCAGGGAGCCGTGGAAAATTTTGCAGCTAAAATTGCTTCAGAGGACAATATTGCTTTTGCTATTTACAGCCTGCCCGGCCCCTCTGAGGACAAGTCCCAGGGAGTGCGTGGGGACAACTGCCTCTGCAGCCGGAGCTTGGCTGTTGCTACAGACGGCGTTAAAAGCTTAATGCTGGTGGACTTTTTGAATGTGCAGCTACCTGCCCGATGAAAAAGCCGTTGCTTTAAAGAGAAGGAAAAAAAGTACAAACCTAGATGTGATGAACAAGGTAACCAGCCTTTCCCCACCTGAGGTCAGTTTAATCCCTACTCTTTGCAGCCCGGTTTGTTCAGCCCCTGACATTCTCTACGTTAATATTTCAATGTTAGAAAGTCTTTTCCTCGGAGACCTGGTGCACCTGGCAGAAGGACTCAAGTTGTATATAAAGATTTGTAGATATACATATGGGTTTTCCGGTCATGTACATTTTTTTTTTATGTAGATTAAGAAATCTTTAAGTAGGGATATTTAAATCTTTCTTTTCTTTATTCTTTTTTCCTAAGCATGTCAGGAAAGTTTTTATCCCGATTGAGATGCGGTATGTCACACTTCAGAGAAACAGATTCCTTTTTAGAGGAAGCCGTGGTGGAGGAGGCAACCACTGAAAAAACAGGGTTTACCGTTAGAAATCTAGCTTCGGTGTTAAATTATGGAACAGATAACACTACTTGGTAATAAATACATCTTAGTAAATGTGCTTCTGGGGATTTTACAAACTTTGGTAGTCAGTTTGATGATAGAATACAAATAAAAAACTTAGGAGCTTCCGCCACCTCATTTTCAGTAATACGCACTGTTTGTATTCTTTGGCAAATTCGTGAGATGGTGCTACAAACTGAAATATGTGACATTAGAAAGATTCCCATTTGCATTTGCACTCCATATACACTCGAAAGCTATGTTTAATATTAGTATAAATTGTGGTCTGCTTTTGAGAAGCCCTTTAATGTAGCCAGAAAACTTGAGATTACTTGTCACCGATATTCAGAGGATGACATCGTAAAAAGGGAAGAAGCTTCTTCCTGCAGAGCAGGACGTGGATTTCAGTTTGCAAAGGGCCTTTGTATACATGTGTATGTCGTTCCCGTTCATTAACTTTGTTGGGACTACTTTTTTAAATTAGTAAATTTTTTTTTTCCAATCAGGGTTTGGGCATGTATGTGTGTGTGCAGATTAAGCACATATTCATGGGAGGTTCTTTATTTTTTGTTTTGTTTTGTTGGAGGCGCTTTTTTTTGCTTCGCCCCATACTCTAAGAAAAAAGCGAAATAAAATGTTTGGCTAATTTTCTAAATAAGTTTTCAAAATAATCTTCCTTCAGTAGAGAATTGCAGGAATTGACTTACTACTTAATATTTGTGGAGAAAGAGTTAACCTTAAAAAGTCTACAGTTAATGAGTACTATTCACACCAGCCTGTCGGCATTTAATTCAGTGAATACTAGGTGGCTGGAAACGAGATTTGGGATAAGTTCTAGATTGTTTTTATTCTACATCAAGATAACGTAAGCTTTTAATTTTATTTATCTGTCAGTGAAAAGGCAGATAGCAAAAGCCAGGGAAAGTCAATAAGCCCACTGATTGAGACGTACACATCAAATGTTAGACATGCTGATTCTGATTCCTGCTGGGAAGCACAGCCATATCATAACCTACCTGCTGGTTATTTTGGGCTTTGACTTTTGACTAGAAATTCCCTTTGAGCCTGAAGAATTTTACAGATAAAAGTGGTGTCCGTAAATACATTTCTATGATGGCTTTTTTTTTTTTTCCAAAATTGATTTTTAATTCTCCCCCCGACCCATGGAAAATGGTTTATCAGAAAGTTTCTGAGCAATTCTGTTTAATGGGACTTCTTAAAGGTGATGGAGTGGGAAGAGATGGGGGAATTAACAGGTGTTCCGGTGGGAAAAAAAAAAAGTGTTTTGTCCAGTTAGCTAGGAACTAACTGGTTAATTGTCTTTATTACTGTACATTAGAGAGTAATAAAATCCAGTCTAATATGCCAAAGATCTGTTTTCGTTGATGAGTAAATAAAATAATTCTACGTAGGGGTTGAGAACTTGTATGTGTTAAAAGCCAGAATGGTGAACACTGGAGGTCCTCCAGATGTTACGCACTTCAACATCTGTCATAGTTCACGTTAACTTACGCGCTTTAAATGCCAGATAAGTTTACCGATGCTTAGTCATAACTGTAGCTGGGTTTTTTGTTGAGCTCCTTTAAAAGCCAAACAAACCAAATCCAAATCAAAACCCAACAACAACAACAAACCTCCCTGGAACCAACATCGTTAGAAAATGAAACAACACAGCCAGTGTGCCAGCGAAGCTTGTTCAGGTGAGTGTAAAAGAAGAAAAAAAAATACCTTTAAGTAATTTTAAGGTTACAAGTACTTTAGTTTTGTCTTTATTAAATGCATTTTGAATTACGACAGGGAAGCAAGCCACCTAAAATCAGAAAAAGCTACTGGGCCAGCCAAACCGGAGGGATACTAATTCTGTAGTCCCTCCGTAGCACCTTGCACGCGTGAGGAAATACAGGATAACTCAGCTCAGATGGAAAACTTTAAAATAAATTATGACTCTCTTTCTGAGCCGTAAGGATCGATCATGTCATCTAATCTATAGATGAGGGGTGGCGTAAGCCATGGCAAGACGAGCTCCCGAGGAGGGGGTGGGACAAGGGAGGTTATCTCTGCCTCTTCAGTCACGGACCTCTGTGTTGGTAGCAGGCTCTGTCGGGGTTCTGACCACACCAGCTGTCTTGGTTGTTCTGGAATAGCCTTTTAGGACCTTGGTCTGAAAATCCTTCTTGAGTTCACTTAGGCCACGGAACAGCAGTCAGTAAGTCCCGTTTGTCGCTCTTGGACTGGGTTTGATTAGAGGTTGCTTTTAAGAGTGGTTGGCTCCAGCAGTGTGGTGGAACGCCCTTGAGTCCCCCATGTGCTCCTTGAAAAGCGTTGAGGTAAGAGCCCTGAAACTGCGGGTTGACTGGAAGGCTTCCTCGGTCGTAAGCGAAGCGTCGTGGCTATGATGCTATAATACGGTTTATGGAAAACTGGAATATTTCCTCTTGGTTTTGCATTATCTGCGTTTACTCAGAGCCTGACATCTAATTAATACCATACTTCATAAGGGTTTGTGTTGTTCTTCATCAGCATTCAATAAATTTTTAAAGTCAAGTCTTTCCTAATTGGCAGTAACGAGCCAGTAAAACTTATATTGGATTAAGAAAAAACGGAAACCCACAAGAGCTCCCTATGCAGCTTAATCAGTAAAATTCTAGTCACAAAACTCCATTGTTTCAGTTCAGATAACTGGCACTGCCTTGCGGACTGCCTTGGGTGCTAAATCTGATTGATTTTGTTTCATTCATGTCATGCCCAACAGTTAGACACTCTGTAGCACTTTAACTAATGATGTACCGGAGCAGAAATCATACCCACGTTTGAAACAGCAAGTGATGTGTAATCTTTCAGGTAACTCAACCAATTAATTGAATTAGCACGATCTCTTTTTACCCAAGTTAACAGATGTCAAAGTCTACTTACGCTTGGAAATTTGTTGGAAAAGCACAGACTTTTAAACTTATGGCCCCCTCTTACAGACCTTGATATTACCAACTTTTCCAAATGATTCCTGGGTTTGACAGTGCAAGATTTAAAGCTGAGGTGCATTTTATGACAGATCTTCACTTGATATCAGCTGTCCCATTAGTTTATATGGACTATGGCCATTTATATGGGCTGAGGATCTGCTGCAGATGGGTGAAGATCCTTAGGTGAAGAAAGGTGCTGGGGCACAGAGTGGGGAGGAGAAAAAGCTTGATAGCTAAAAGCTCAAAAGCTTTTCAATTGGGTAGCTCTGGGTGAATTCTGCTTTCTGCAGTCACAAAAAAAAAAAAAAAAATCCCAAATGCCATCATTTCACTCACATGGGTGAAGAACAGAGGATTTGGCCTTCTATTACTCTGTAACAATACTGTTTCTGCCTTGTCTAAAGGCTTCACAAGCAAGAAGGCAAGTCATCTTCCCTGTCATGCTTTCTTTCTGTACCGGAGTGGTTAGAACCAAAGCAAAACCTCACACTAAAGCAGACTGAGACTTCACCCTGTAACTTTGGGGCAGTTACAATGCAGACATTAGCAATGTGACGTGCTTCACTTGGATTTTTTCAGAGCAACTTGGCTGGTTTTTGATTTCCTGAACGGGAACTTGTTCTTTGTACTGCCCGGGCAGCCGTGGTGGCGTTCCTGAGCACCCTCTGGAGCTCCTCGGCTGGGCTGAAGCTGGTGTTCGTCTGCTGGGCAAGGTTCCTCCACCCGGTGACAAGGTGGACCGACTGGAGCATCCTGCTGCCCCGTCGTACCAACCGAAAACAGTGACCTGGGATTTAGTATTCGCAACTGGTGGAAGCTGTGGAATAGCGCGCAGTAAAGTTATATGTTAGTTCGTACTGGGAAATGAAGGTTAACTAAGTGATGTAAACCCAGCACACGCTCGGTTCTGTGGAATCTCTTGGGAGGTGAAACGTTCGTGACATTTATTCCTAAGGTTCCGGAAGCCTGATTGTTATTAACTCCAGAGTTAGCTTTATTTTATAAAAATAGTGCAGTTGTGATAGGAAGCTTGAATCAGTATTGACTTAGAGGAAGGTGCGACTTAGAGGAAATATTTACCTTTTTTACCTGAAGGTTTAAAATACCTAATTTAGAAGTTCTTTCTGTTGCAACTTACGGGGCTCTGAGTTGAACTGTGTGAACATTCCCTGTGTGAACATTCCCTGTGTGAATCACCAGCGCTACTTCTTGCCATGTGAGTAGTTTCACGAAGGTATTTTCCCTCTGTTATTCCAGATCTTTTTTTGGTATGTGGCGCATCCGAAAACGTTCATAGTATGAGCCACCGTATTAGCAGTATATTTTGTTTTTTCCGTGGTGTTTGGGTACTGTAGGGGTAGAATGTATTTCAGTTGATCTGTGTGTGTAATATGTAGGCAAAGAAATTTCAGTGTCGTCCTTGCCTCATGGGTCAAGTGATATTGGCAAGGTGTTTCTTTTTGCAGTCTATAAATACTCCCTGATCTATATGCCCCGTTTCGTCATTGTGCTTGTGTCACCTTTACTTGCCAATGTGAGTTCATGCACGCTATATATAGTGTTTGCAATGCAGGGAGTAAAAATGCTAGATGTGGTAAGTGCAACGTTATTTTTAAATGCTGTGAACACAGATAGCATTGACTTCTGAAGATTATGGAAACAAGGGGTTTTCAGGAAAGAAAAAAAAAAAAAACAACATGTTTTTGCCAGTTCTAAGTCAACTTCTAGTTCTTTAAGTGCAGGCTTCTCCTACTGCTGCTGAATGTTTGTAGAGATGATCATAATGGTTCTATCAAACTGGTAAAAGACATTAAATTTCTGGCAGAAATAGTTTACCAGTGGTGCAAGGTGTCTTGGGTACCATTTCTCTGAATCCTCTTGGTTACGTTCAGTTTATATTCATGGCTCTCACCTGTACAACACAATAAAGCTGAAATAGATCTCACGTAAGAGAATGTCCAAAACCTACATAACAGTATGGCTCCAGTACCATAAAAGTAAATGAATAAAACGTAGACTTCCCTGAAAGTTTGCCAAGATGCGAGCAATAATGGAGTAACTTGTTTTTATTCATCATTGGAATTTTTAAGCGCAGTTATTCTAGGGACAATTTCTACAAGATTTTCAGGAATTGAAGTTGTAATTGTTGTGGTTTTAAGTGCGATCGGGCTTTTTGAGCACAGAGGTTTGTTGCTGGCGGTATAGTTTAGTAAGGAATATTATGAAGTTAAACACAGTGGTATCTCTGGCCCTTTGGCTAGGACAAGGGGTGGCCCTTGGAGGGCTGTAGAGTCACATGGCCAAAATGCACATCTTCCCCTCACGCTGGTTTACTTCTCCACTCCTGCTGGACACCAGAACTGTAGCTCCTGTCAAGAAATGGTATGCAAAGTTCATTCTTGTCAGATGGTTCACTGTGTTTGTGTGTGTGGTGACAATTGGTGCTCGTGTTTCGTTGCCAGAGGTGTGCTTCTGGGCATGTGAATAAGTAGCCCAGATGCTCTTGGGGGCTATTAGAAACAAAGGTCTTTTAACTCCCCCGTCTGAATTTGTGTTTTTCAAGTCCTGCCAGTGTAACCCGTGGTAGTTATAAAGGTAACGATTCACTTTAGAAAAATACATCAGTTCAGAATGAATAAGAAAAGAGAGTAGCCCTTTTCCTAGGTCCTTAAGGTTTGTCAAGGTAATAAATTTGTTACAGTATTGGAAAAGTAAAGGTAATATTGTGCAATAACTGTCTTCAAATTCTGCCTGTTAGTGTAGGAATGCCATAGCTTTATACGGCTTTTGGTTTAGAATATGGAGTTGTTTGTGTATAACTCAGCATGGTTCAAGCCCGGAGCTCCTATTCTGCAGAACTTCCAGTCTTGCACTTCCTTTTTTTCTTTTTGGTTTGAATTGGAACAAAAATACAAATATTCCTTACGCAAGAAAATTTCCAAACCGCTCTTCTGTGAAAATGGAATGCCTTTTCACCCCAACATTATTGGAGTATTTCTTTTTGATAAGGTTGAAATATTGTGCTTTGTCCTTACCATCGTTGACTAATTTAATAATAAATATCGTCATAATGTGCGATCTGCCTGACCTCGCCGAGGAGGGGGACGAGCAAACTGGGCAGAGGCCTCGCCGGGCAGGCAGCCTGCCTGCTCCGCTGCCAGCCGGGCTGGCTGGGAGGCACGCGGCCAAGCCAGCCTGCCAGCCCTCCAGCTAGCCTGCCTGCTTTCCATCACAACTTTTAGTGGAATAAACATTCCCGTAGACCGTTTTGATCCAGAAAATCAGCAGTTTCTGATGGAAAATTGTTCATCAGAAGAGTTTTAGTCTGCTCTATTAAGAACATAAGTCTCTGAAATTGTTAGTCTTGAATAGAAGTGTTGCCAACCAATTGAATGTAATAGCCTTCACTGCCTCGAAGGCTCATTCACTTTGTCTCTGTAATAGCTCTTGGTTTTCTTTTAACACCCCCTGGAAAGGAGTAAAAGTTAATTAAAGTGGGTATTTTTCTGTGTTTGCAGTCTGCTGCCATTGAAACAAGTATGGAACGTGTTCAATGAAACAGCATTCAGAGTTAGCTGAACTTGAAGGTGTCAAGAAAACAGCTGTATTTTGCAGTCTGAACCATCAGCCTAATTAGGTTGGAGGATGGAAAAATATTGTACGTTTCTTAAAAACAGAAAGTTGGAATAGCGTTTCATTGATAGCCCTGACATTATCAGTTGTACTTTATGTAAGCTATCAGACTAAAAAAAGGTTGTTCAGATCTGGTGTTGTCATTTAGACAATCATTCTATCACCCGATGACCCCTCCCCACCCGGGAAGGGGAACTGGCAAAACAAGGAAACCCGGGAGTTGATGTATAAACAGATTTAATAGAGTAAGATTAGGTAATTAACATTAATAGCACTAAAGAACCGATATTGATCCCAACACCGACAGAGAATATGCAAAGATTATGCTCAGCCCATTCTATCGGTAGGAAGCCGCGCACTCCCAGCAGGGGACAGTCAATGCGGGACACTGCGAGCGCTGCGGCTTCGGGAGGAAGGCCTTCGCCTCGGGGCTCCGGCACCGGGGCACGAGGTTCTCGGGATGGCAGCCATCAAGGGAGAGAGAGAGCTTCCCAGCAAGCCTTCTAATTTATACTGAATGTGACATTCACGGTATGAAATGATCCCGTTGGGCAGTTTGGGTCAAGTGCTCAGGTCTCACTGCTCCTCATGCCTGCACCCGGCGAGCTCGAAAACACTGAGACCCCGAAACCCACACACCATCGCTGGCTAGAAAGTAAATACTTTCACAAATTCAGATACTGGAGTCCTCTAAAAGTGCAGTCTTCCCAAGCATTAGAAGAGAAATTAGTCCTGTGTCCCTCAAACCAGGACATCTGGATAGAGGTCCCTCTGGTAGAACCCTTCCCTGTTTGCATGAGGGCAAAGTCAGTGTCAGTGGGAATCAGGATGTACCACGTTTTAGGATACATCCAAACAGATGTGCCAGATGATATAAACCTCAGTTCCTGAACACTTAGCTTTCAAGAGATGGTGGTTTTGCCAGTATTATCCTTTGTGTCCGGTCCAAGGTCTGTTGCAGCCTGAAGTGATCCCTGTGGGTGAGCGCTGGCCCTGTGGTCCCACGTGGTCCCACTGGAAGCCCGTGCAAAGGAGCTGTGCGGTAACGGATGTAGCTGAAGACGTGTAAGACATATGCGTGAGCACCTGTAAGCCACTCTTTTGTAGTCTCGGATCTGGGGTTGCGATGCAGCACAAATTCGGCGCCGTACCAGGGCTTAGCATCAAACAGCAAGCTCGGGCATCTTTCCGTGTACCCATGGCTTCTGCCTGTCACTGAGTCGCCAATTTTCTGCCCAAATCTGTTTTGTTTTGTTGTCATTTTTGCTTTCTTCTCCATTTCCATTTGTGCCATTGTGGTGCCATCTGTTTTCTAGGTGGGAAAGATCCATTTCTGACCGCTTGCGTTGGTAACAACGCCAAATTTAGATGAACTGGAAATCCTTTCATGCAGGGGAAATTTGCATGAGAATACTTTAAACCAATTTTTTGTCTAATTAATAGAACTAATTTAACAGAACTGAAGATCGGACTCGCAATAGTACGCTGGGTTACGATAAATTTTTCTGTTGTGACCTTTCCTGGTATGAATCACATTGGGCGGATAGGCCTACGACGTACAGTAAAAATGCTCATGAATGAGATAGCAAAACTATAGATCTGTGCGATCTTTGCATCATACCGTTGCAGACATTCGTGTTTAAATGCTATTCTGAAATTTTGATTAGAACATCAGCCACGTAAGATCTTATTCTCAAAACTGTCTGACAGGTTTTGAGTGTAGAAAATGATGTAACAGGTTTCATACCATGGCAGAGCGCTCTATTAAACAATGAAGCCTCCTTCCCCTCCTTGTGTATTCCTCTTCTTCACAGGCTTTGATGTGGGACTTTGATTAGGTGTCACACATACACAGAGTACTTCCTTTTGGCATATTTTTAAAAATCTCATCAGGTTTTGGTGGACAAAATGCCCTTATCTGCTCAGCATATCTGAGACTGAAGACGAATTCAATCAGACCTGGTTTTCACAGTAAAAAAAACCACTGCCCTTCCTTCGATGTAGTCACTGACTAATCAGACCCTGAGAGGTTTGGCTCAAGAAATAATAAATGACAGCAACTCATAAACTCATTAGTAACAAACTGCAGTACGCAGTACCTTGTGTGAGCCGGGCTGCGTGGAGGAGCTGAGGAGGATGAAGGTCGATACGGTTTTGCCGTAAAGATCTCCACCGTTCTCTGGCTGCAGAAGGACACTGAAGTCTACTGAAGAGCGGGCACTGGGAGAGCAATGCACGCCTGTTTTATGGGATCGAACTTTTTTCTTTCCTCGTGACTCAGATTTGCCGTGGAAAATTTCGGCCCAGCGTTCTTCATCTGTAACCTGAACTAAAGATTTGGGGCTTTGGCAGGAAACAATTCTTGTTTAAGTTACACCAACAGTAAGATTCTATGCATGGTCCAAGGGGCTCTGAAGGAGTACCTGCTAGCGTTAAAATGATCAGGTGTGGGTAAAATAGCTAGAGACAGCAGTATCTAAAAGCTCTTATGTTCCCCCAGAATGTCAGCTGCCAAATTGTTCATGAAAAACCGGGCTATATAACTGAAACCTCCTTATAAGTAAAGATTTCAGCCTAATAAAGAGCCTCTTTATAACAATAGAGGTGATGGACTAAATACTTTGTGATTTCTTATTATGCTATTGGGGCGGCTTCATTTTATCAGACTGACAGTTATCTGAGTTATACTTTGCCTTGTTTGTTCCCCCCTTTTTTAGGTTGCCATTGATTCAAAATGAAAAAAAATTAAGAAAAGTAAGCCAAAAGGGCTGTAAGTTTGTGTGTGAGGTTTCTTTTTTTAAAGAGATTGTGTTTACACAAATAGGTATGTAACCTTTTTTTTTTTTTTCATTCATATGGCTTTATTTAATTTTCAAGGGACACTCGAGTGGGAATGGCAAGCACTGCTGTGCTCCACAGTTGGAATGTTGAGGCAGGAGGAGGGGGAGGAGGAGGAATTGCGCATTCTTCCTGCAGGAAGCCAGATGCCCGCTTTTAGAAGTAGAAACTTTCACCAGGAAGATGTATTGACATTTCAATTATTACACAGTTGTGCTCTCTTAATGTACCAAACAGCAGATATTATTTATAAACCTTCTAATGGAACTAACTGTAGCCACTTTATTATTTCAATGAGCTCTTAAAATGTTGTTGATGAGTATTGTGATGTTTCTACATAGTAATGCCATCGAAAATTACTGCTTTTGTGTATATTTTTGTGAGGATGCATTTATTTGACATTGTTACAATCATTTAACATTTTTAAGAAGTTTACTGTAGGAACACTACCTAATGGGAAAGTTTTAAGCCTTATTGACATAAGAATTAAACCTTTAACAACTAATGTGTATAACTAAAACTCAAACCCACTTTGTTCAGCTGCCATTAAATTGAAATAAAATTAATAATTAGAATAATTAAAATTCCTACCAGATGAAGAATTCCACTGAAACATTTCTCACTGAGAGGAATATTGAATGAATAAATAAAAATCCTGAGGCATTTTGAAGAGTATCTCTGGTTGGGGTATTTGTTATGTCAATAATTAACGTTCTGTAACTAGAGGAAAAAATGGCTTAGTATTTAATGACGTGGCTTGGGGGGAGATACTGTTTAAGCTCTGTTCATATGCAGATCTCAGGCAGCTTGATAAAAGATTTTTTTCATATAGCCATTTCAGAGATCTGGCATCAGGTCAAGCGAGCAAGTTTATTCTTGGCAGCGGGAGTTAGGAGTGACTTGATCGGTAGTATGGTCTGTTGGAGCTTTCTGCTCCTGAAAGGAAGGGACCAGCAGAGCATGAATGGAAGAAGAGTTACAGAGTTAAAGATCTAAATTTATAGCTAAGGGAAATACTAAAATATTCTTGGAGCTTTTGAGTTGAGGATCAGTGTGTGCTTGTTTGTGTATTTCTGTGCACGTCTCTGTTCATCTCCGCGCACGTTGGCTGGTACAAGCTTTTATAGGGTCTAACTTCTTTGGAGCTGTTGAGCAGGTGTAAGACTCTGCTGAACTACTCGGTAGCAGTTTAAGGAGCAGATGTCCCCTTATACTTAGCGCGAGCATTTGGGGTCGAGGTTAGGATGACTTCGCAATGAAGAAATGATGCCGTTTAGGATGTGTTTTCAGGAGAGAATAATATTCTTAGCAGATATTGCTTTCATATATCACATTTATTTATAACTCAGTGACAGAAAAAAACCAGAAAATAATGGTTTAAAGGATTCATTATATCTTTAAGTTACCGTCCTGTGTCGGCATGATCATATATGTAGAGGTCTCGCTCTTTTTGATCCAGATGGTTCCAGATTGCTTCTTTCCTTGTTTTTCATAGTACTTCATTGTTTTGTTGATCCAATACAAAGTTATATTCTAATAAGTATCGGCATATGTTTTGTTTATTGAATGGCTGGCTGGCCTGCATTTGTGGAATGCATTAATTCGTCATAGGATATCACATCCTATGATACCGCGCTGTGTGGCATAGTAACATTTTAGTGCCCTGAAACCAGGAGGAGGAGGAAAAAGAAGGATAACACACTCACCCTCCCCGTGCTAGAATATTGTTTTCCACAAAACGTAGTGGAAAAATCCTGGAATTTATTGCATCTCTCTAACAAATGTGTTTGAAGTCCAGTATATGCTGCAGCAGATGGTGCTCGAAAGAGCTCAACAAAGATACAGTGGCATCATATAAGGCATTTTTGGTCTTTTGGGCTGTAACAGAGGATTAGCAAAATTAAAGGTCACAGTATAGGTTACTATTCCTACTTTGTAGACCATTTAATGCAAGACTGTTAGGACCACGGAAAAATTCAAGGTGAGAGGTGGTAAGCGTAAGGCTGGCTTGTATTTGATTCCCAGACTGTTGTGCTAAGAAGTTTCTCTAGAAAAGTGAATTTCAATCAAATCTCTTGAGTTAATCCCCACGGCTACAGTTGTGCACCAACCTGAGTTACGTGATATTGTAAATTTGGAATGGATCCCAAACAAAGGATTATCCACCAATATCCTTTTCTGTTCAGATGCATACAGGGTGATCAGACTGCGTGTAGGGGACGGCATGTTTCCAGAATACCCCCCCTCACCGAGGCTGTATAACTGACTTTTCCTCGTGATTCTAAGTTTCATGTTGTTGAGTGTCTGAACTCACCAAACCACTGTTTAATTCTTTCCAGTCATGGCCACGAACACCCAATGGCCTTTTCTTCTGCAAATTACGGAAAAGAAACTAACGTCAAGAAAGCAAACAATTGCACCCATGATGCTGTTAGACTTCAAGATTCAGTGATAAAAATCGAATTTACCTCTCATCCTGATAATGTTTAGAAAAAATTCAGGAGCTGCTAAGATAAAATATTACTTACTATTGTTTTATCAAGTAATCCAGGCCTTAGATAAACGTAGTCTTCCATGGAAGTTGTTCAAGTTAGGAATTAATAAAAATGGCAATAAAGAAAGAGCAGAATGCTGGCCTGGTAGTTTGTCATCGAGTAGAATAGAATTAATTCAGGTGTTACTAACCCCGGTTAGTATGAAAATGGCAACTGGAATTAAGAACAGTGTTAAGAGCAGTATTTAACGATGTTCAAGGAGGCATAAAGCTACCGTCTGTCCTAAGAGCTTTCTGCAGACTCTTAACTGTACGAAGCTGCCCCCACGTAAATGCTTATTAAAAATAAAGGCAGTGGAGTGTTTGTGTGGCTACACCATTCGAGGTGAAAGAAGAGCCAAAGAAATACATGCCTCTTTGGTTTAACATTTTCTTTCTAAAGTTAACTTTGATTTAGTTATCTCCGCGCAGAGGTGGACAGAATTGGCCGCGTTGTGGAACCCAGTCAGTGCACGGCTGTTGAAATGCGCTTTAGGCCTTTAGTGTCTCCAGTCAGGGCTTCTGTGTAGCGCACAGGGCTTGTGTCCTGGCCTAAACGCTGTGCGCTCGCCCAGGGTAGTGAATAGGCTATTATTCTTTAAGTTACTATCTTGCTTTAACCACACGAGTCCGTCAGATCTGTCTTAGGGTTTCCAGTATGAAAGCGTGACTTGAGAATACATAAACCGCTGCTGACTGGTCATTATAGAAAAGAACACAAATAGACGTTTCTGTCTAAATCCCTATTTGAATGTGGCTTTGATAGAATGTATATCAAATCTCAGTTATACTAGGTGTTAGTCTGAAAAAAAAAATCCCTAAATAAAATATCTACTCACCGGCTAAGTATTATCGCTATTTTCTGTGCTTGTTTCTTATTATGTGTATGTAGATTAATATCACATCTCAAAGTAACACTGAGCTTCACACAGCTCTATAGAAAGCAGTGAGGTGTTTATTCCTGGTTTATAGCTGAGGTTAAGAACTTGCAGACAAAAGCAGCCCGTTGCTGCTCTCCTCACCTGATCTTTGGTGCATTCACATGCAGTAAGCGATTCTTACAAAATGTGACTTTGATTAACAAATCCAGAGGATGACACCACTACGTGCTAGGCACTATAAATTATACAGAGAAAAAGCGAAACAAATGAAAGATTTAGTATTTGTTTTTTAAGTCTGAGCTGAAATTGTTTGTGCTACGAGTTCCGCGCTGCCCTCAGTCTACGTATAAAGCCAAATGTCTCGCTAAACTTCGGTTTGCAGCTCGCTTAAGAAACAGCATCCTTCACACAGCGAAGCGCACCGTGAGCAAATTTCCTCTCATCGCTGAGCCCCTTGCGTCGTTTCTTCCCCTGTGGATTTTTTCTATTTACACCTCATGACAACTTTTTCCTTTCCCTTCTTCGCAATTGCGTTTCTTATTTGATGGCTGGTGCGCTGCCTTGGCACCGCCAGGCTTTATCAAATCACTGCGTTTAATAAAACAATCGTTACCACCCCCCGCCGAAAGCCCCTCCCCTATCACCAGCACACTTGCTCCAAAGAAAAGCTTTATTTGGTCAAAGAAGGAGGAAAATTTGCAAGGAATAAAAGACCGAGATTGCCTGGTTGGTGGAACTTAGTTAATTAACCTAATTGAAATCACACGTGAAGCTAATGAGACAAAATAGGCAAACAAATAAATTATTTCCATTAAATGTAATTTGAAAATAATTAGCAAAAGATAAATATTTAAGTCAGTGACCATATTTGGCCTCTAGTTAACTGTGATGCTCTTTAGCATGTGGGTCTTTTTGATGTGTACATGAAATTAGAAAATGCAGCTTTATAGCAACGTGGCGTGGTATTTTATAAATCCATTGCAAGCTCTGCCAGCAAAAGAGTGACCAAATCCTAAGTTCTGTCTGCTGACCTGTTGCATAAAAGCAAGAGTTCTGCAGTACAGCCACAGGAGAGTACGAATTTATTAAGCAGTACAGAAAAAAGAAACAGGCACGTTTATCAAAAATGAGGGGCAAACGTGTACATTATTTTGCAAAGATTCCTTCCATCTCTATAGCAAAAATACCTATATAGCTGCATGTGTGTGAACTTGCCTCTTCTGGAGAAACAAAATCTAAAGATATTGGAATTAATGGAATTCCAAAACATCAGATGACAACAGCTATGGCAGAGCGGTACTCTGTATTTGGAATTTGCAGGCAAATTTCTGTGCTATTGAATCACAGGTGTTTAGAGGGGAGAGTTTCAAATGGCACACTGGCGTTTGAGTCATTGGGCAAGTTCTGCAGAGAAGATTCATCTCAGAAAGGAGTACGGGATTCAGCTGAAGTTTCTTTGAATAATTTTGTAGCAGAGGGTACATATGGGCACTCTATGGTAGGAGGCCAGGAACGGGACTAACAAAAAATATGTATTTTTACATTTTCATTGAAATGGTCCTCCTCTATAGAGCATGGGTTCTTCAGGTAGATGAACTTTACATGTACACAACCTGCTTTAAAAGCCAACTTTTTAGAAGACTTTAAAAGCATCAAGTTACTAAAGTTTTTAACGTTGCAAGGTAGTTTTCATATTTGTCATCAAAAGCTGAAACTCTTTGCTAGACGGGCAAGAGCATGCCTCTCTTAATTTATCCATAGTGAGATCATTATTTATGTTAGTCTCCATTTTTGGCTATAAAATTTAAGACACTTGTTACATTTATTTTCAAGCAATCAGTTTTAAGTCTTTTAGTGGGAGGGGAAAAAACCTCACCAACCAACCCACCTTTTACCACGACTTCTGTGGGCTAAGGAGTGAAATGGTTTCTAGACTTGATGATGTCACCACAATTTTCTTGCCAGCAGCTACTGAATTTTTCATCTTATTCAGGAGATTTTTTGTCTTCCCGAAGCATTGCAATTATCCCATGTCTGTGGGCAGCCTAACATAACAGTCACAAGAATAACATATTTCCTTTATTTTCTTTGGTTTTTTTTTCTTTTATGTCTTTTCTACTTTGGAGGTGGAGTGGCCGTGAAGACAGCTGACTCGTTAGAGTAACCAAATCTTCTTTGCCTCGTGCGTGTCCTTCACACACGGGTCCCAGCGCGCCCTTCCTAAGCCCCCGCAGCACCCAGCGGTGCCGACAGCCGGGAATCGCCCTTTTGTACCCATACTCATGGGCGGTCGAAATATTTCCAGCCGTGTCTCTTGTAACACAAGGCAAGTGAAGTTAGTTTGGCACTGCAGCAGAATCAAAAACTGTTGAAACTCAACTGTTAGGACTTACAAAGCCAAACCCACGTCTTTCATGGTGTTCTCCGAGCACAAAAAGGCAAACTGAAGTGGAGGGTTGTCGAGGTGGCACATTGTTCCCCATTCTTTTCCTTGCCTAAACCATGAAGGTTAAATGTTGTTACTGTGTGGCTGGTTGGTTTTGTTTGGAGTGTTTGTTGGTTTGTATTTTGTTTTTTGGGTTTTGTTTTTTTTTTTTTTTTAAATAGGCAATTACTACAGCTCTCTGATGGATTAGCATCCTTTGAAAGCCTAGGTCTGTGATGAGAGATGCCTGTGTCTCGCTACCTGTAGCTAAAGTCATCGTGTTATTTAATTTATTACCCCCATGCCGTAAAGGGGTGTGTCCTGCTGCTGCGACAGGACAAGGGGTAATGGTTTTAAACTAAAAGAGGGTGAGTCAGACTACATGTAAGGGAGAAATTTTTTGCAATGAGGGTGGTGAGACACTGGCCCAGGTTGCTCAGAGAGGTGGGAGATCCCCCATCCCTGGAACCATTCACGGGCAGGTTGGATGTGAGCAACCCAATCTAGTTGAAAATGGCCCTGCTCATGGCAGGGGGGTGGAATAGATGATTTTTAAAGGTCCCTTCCAACCCAAAGCCTTCTATGGTTCTGTGATCATTTGCTCAATCTCTATTTGCAATCTACGTATTTCTTCTGACAGGGCTATTTTTCCGTGTTAGGAAATAGATGGTAATCCTTTACACAGGCAGAGTTTATTGTTCGCACTGCGTGTCTCAAAGAAACTAATGGGACTCTTCCTGAATGAGCTGTTGAGATGCACTTGTGTTGTAGGATCTGTCTGTAGGTACTTGTGGCAAAGTACATGTTTGCTTGCGTGGCAAAACTCCCTTCAAATCCAGCGGGGACAGGCTCTGTCCATTGAATCCCCCCTGATGTTAAGAGTGTCAGGCAAATCTTCTGCCACCTAGAAAACAGCCCAGAGCCTTGCTGTTGCCCAAGAGAAGAGCCCGGGTCTGTCAGGAGTGCATGGGATCTTGTCCTCTGCGAGGAAGGGCAGTCAGGTAGTCATCTTCTCTTGCAAGCGAAATCGCTCTTCTCCTTTCTGACGGCAACCTGATGGTTCTGCCCTAGACAAAACCCAACACATTTCTTGGACCACTTTGCCAATCAGTTTGTGACTTACCACAATATAAACCAATAATTTATGCAACAGAATTGATATCTCGTTTTGCATAAAACTTTTCTCCGTTGTTTACCTTAAGTAAAATTGGTAAAAATTTGATCAATTTCTGAACGTGGTTTTCAAATGCGCCCGTTGTGGAGATCACGTTTTTGTAGCTCTGCTAACCTCACATTCGTCCGAGTGGACTCTTTAATACGTATTTGACTTGATGCCACACGCGACGGCCTGGTGAGGCAGTTAGGAAGTCAACACGTACATCTTGATTTTCTGCCTCGCACCCGCCGCCGTTGCTGGGGCAGAGGCGCTACTGCCACCGCCAGCTGGCTCTGGCTTCTCTTCTCGTCCCAAACTGGGCCGGTGAGCTGCTTCCCTCACACATGCCTCTGCACATCGGTTTATTGAGTTCTTTGCAGGGTCCAGGCCTGTTAGGTAAACAGGCCGTTGAAAGCTAGTAGGTCAAGAAACAGGCGGCACGCCAGTTCCTTCCTTACCACAAGGTTGAACGCGCGTCTCAGTCGGCCTCTGAAAGGAGAACTCTTTCAGAAAAACTGCAAACCCCACAGCAGGGCAGCTGATCTACCGTCATGCCAGAGGGAAATTCCCGCTTGTTTGGGGGGAGGGGGGGGTGGATTGAGCTGAGGTGCTGGATGGATGGCAAGATAGCGATGGGGACGAGGCGGCTGTCATGCTGTTGGGAAGGCCGCCGTTCGCGTGCCCGCGGCAGCCTGCGGTGCGGCACCGAGGGAGGCCGACCCGGCGCTGGAGAGAGTGTGTACCGAACACCGAAACAATGGTTAAGCACTTTCCTCCCCCCCTCAAGGAACACGTAAGCAAAGAGAGGGGACTGAGCGACTGAATGTTAACAAAACAAAGCCCTTAAAAATAATTGCATTTTTCATATTGTGACTCATTTCAATTTCATGAGTCTCAAAACACCACTTCTCAAGTGATTAATGTTTTCTCCATTGATTGCAGCTGTGCTCGAGTGAAGGTCTGTCTTCCTGGTTTTAAACAAAGAAATGTTTTAAGGGTCATAAGATTAACGGTCTGACATTGAGGAGCCTTTCTATAGCTGTACAGGGGAGCAAGTAGATTGTAAAAGCAAGCTGTATCTTTAAGTGATGTAAAATTCCAAATTATACTCCACCTTTGGACATAAAACCTACCTCACATGATACTGGTTTTAAGCATTTCTTCCACTGTTACTGCCTTGCATACTTATTAATGTTTTCTTACCTCCTAGATGCCTCCTCTCTCTTTGATAACCCTTACTTGTGATTTTTTGCGTCATCGCTGTGTTTGAGTAAACAGAGTATAAGGGGATAATAAGGACGTCGGCTTCAAAAAAGTGTGAATGTCTTCCCTCATTAACAGCGGGGTGTTAGCAAGAGGATTTGACTCACGTTGTCTAAATGTGAGGAAATTACGCAGTTTACAACCGGAAAACCCAACCACCCTCCCCAAACCCCCCCGAAGCAGCTGAGGTGAAGGGAGCCTACGTTAATTAACAGCCCAGTACACACTTCATTTCTTGCTTTTTCTTCTGTTGTAATCTCTTCGTGTCCGCTGGCGTCTGAAGTGCGGTAGCGGAGGTCGAGCCGTGGGGCGATGTGGCCGACTGGGCTGCCAGCAGGACTGGCGGTGGACTGGGACGATGAATTGCCGCTTGGGAGAACCGCCTGGGCGGCTTTGCTCAGGCAGAGGTTGCCGTTTCGGTGGGCCGCAAATCACTCAAGGCATTCTCTACCTCAGTTTCTCTATTTTTGTCTACTCGCATCTTTGGGAGGTAAGTAACGGTCGATCTCATGTGCTCTGGTGGCCTAATATAAATTTACCGATCTTAAAATTAAATATATTAAAACGTGGTCTGTTTTGTACTTTACAGTCCAACTCTTACTGAAGGCTGTTACGTATTCATCTGTAATTTTGCTTAAAAATGGACAAATAGCCCATTTAATGAGCCGTGCTCCGGCCGTACTCTGCCCGTGCCGTTGTGCTCTGCAGCTGAGGCTGTTGTCCCAGCGGCCAGCGCCGCTCTGCGCAGGGCAGCCGGCCGCTGCAGGAGCCTGGGCCGGGGCTCGGGGCTCGGGACAGCTTGCTCACCTGCTCACCTGTGTGGGAGCTGTTACTATAATATTCTTTGGCCTAAACTTTGTCACTTCTGTTTTTTTTTTTTTTTTTCCTGACTGTCTGATAAGAGACAAAATTCCAAGCTGCCTCACTTCGAACTGTAGACTGTGAAAGAATTTGGTTATGCTACTATATATACTACCGTGGGAGTGCTGTTTATTGGTTTTGTAATATATTTGATTAAGTTAGATGCTTTCCTTTCTTCTGGGCTCCAACCTTGAGCGGAAGGCTTCCATTGGAATTTGTGCTTTCTCAAACTTAATTTTTCTTCATGGAATCTACATCTATTTTAAAGCTGCTTTCCTGCAAGTGTTATAGAATCATAGAATGGTTTAGGTTGGGAGGGACCTTGAAGACCATCCAGTCCCACCCCCCTGCCCTGGACAGGGACACCTCCCCCCAGCCCAGGTTGCCCCAAGCCCCGTCCAACCCGGCCTTGAGCACCCCCAGGGATGGGGCAGCCACAGCTTCTCGGGGCACCCTGCGCCGGGGGCTCACCGCCCCCACAGGGAAACATTTCTTCCTAATATTGAAGCTAAATCTCCCCTCTTTGAGAGGCAAGAACTTGTTTGTCATTTGTGAAACAAAGAATGTGTTTAGACTAGCTTAGCAAAAGCGAAGGACAGGCAACATAGCGAAGTTCTCCTGGTCAGGAGCTGCTTCTGCCCTAGGCAAAATGTAGGGTGAGAAGGAGAGAAAATCTGTAGGAGAGAATCTAGATATTTTTACAGGTACTTGGATTTTTTTAATAACAGCACAAGATACACAATTTGGGACCCTTGATGGCTAAACACGTTACGAAAGGTGTGATGGGTGGCTAGTTTGTTGGCTAGTTTGTTGGCCTTCTTGTGAGGCACCGAGGAGCCAGACTGCAAGGCGGGAGTGCGTAGGTAGTTCAGTCTGATAACAGGGTTTGTTTAGTCATTAAGACTCCAAAGTGCCAAGAAATGGCTTTTAACAAAAGAAAGTATACTCTGGAATATTCTTCATCAGTAGAATGCTAGTTAATTCTGATTTTACAGTAGATTATATTTTTAAGCTTATTATTTGTGTACAACGTTCATTCATATACGCAACTTTAAAATATTTCTATATGCATTCTGGTTGTTCTTCATGCACTTTATTGAACAGCATTTAAGATGCCAGCTGTTGAAGTCTTTTGCTTTCATGAAAAAAAATAAATGAGTCTGAAAAATGTGGAATAAACGTAATCAAGAATAACAAGGTTTTTTTTCTTTTACCAGAATTTTAAAAATCTGAAAACTCAGATTGATGTTTGGATTTTGGTTTTATGCAATAATTCTGGTTTGGGCTTCAGTACTCTTGAGCCTGCGAGATCTCTGACCGTGTCTTGAATTCAACATGTGGATTCAAACAGTGAAAGCTATTGTTTTGCTGCAATTAGGAACCGCGCTCAGCAGAGATGGCAACATGCTGAAAAATTAATTGAGAATTTAACCTTCGAATGAAAAATGCATAGGCCCTATACTTGATTACAATCAGCTTACACAGTCATAGATGACTGTAGAGATAATTCGAGACTTTTACTGGTTTACTTCTGTCGAAGCCGTTTCTGCATAGGCCACTAATGCCCAGTGTTCATTCAGTGTCTGTTGTCTTGTTTGAATAGCAGCGTTGGTAAGGATCCTTGTTTCTGTCTGCTAAGTGGATGTGTAACAAGATTAACAGCAAACTCTCTTCTTTGCAGTTTTTAGAACAAAAGCTAATCAGCACTGCCATAAAAGTTTAAAATTTTTATATTCTTTAATCTTGCATATTGTTAGCTGCAAGCTGATCCCTAATGTTTGTTTTATTTTCATCTGTCAGAAGCAATGCCAAAATATATTTTGTCTGACTTAAGTTGGCACAATTAATCCTTAGCTGGAACAATCTCTGACCGTTTTTTGTTTGATTAAAGGATCTGATCCAGTAGTGCATATACCAGTGCTATTTCCCACCAAAAAGACATTGCCCGTTATCTACATATTTTAATAAATCTGTTCAAGTAAAATCCATTGACATAATTTTTTTAATGTGTACTGTGTGTGGAAGGGAGAATGAATAATAGAACATTCACCATGAAAATGTAAGTCCAGTGTATTGGACTCTGCCTTAACTTTTAACTTTTTTTTTTTTTTGTCTGGCTATGTTTGTTGACTTAAAAAAATCAAAACAAACAAAAGCTCCCCAAACACCTACCAAAAAACAAATCACATTTGGTTTAAGAGTTTATGATCATTGGTCTTAATAAGTCAATAACATTTAAATTTGTGGAATTCAATTGCAAAATAACATACAGTGGTCTTTCTTGACCACCGAATCAGGCCATTATAAATCCTCAGCATAGCTCTAAAAAGCCTGTAGAAACTGTGATAATTTTTTCAATGTATGTCCTGTAGTTCATGG
This sequence comes from Vanellus vanellus, assembly GCF_965231255.1. Lineage (NCBI taxonomy): Eukaryota > Metazoa > Chordata > Aves > Charadriiformes > Charadriidae > Vanellus > Vanellus vanellus. The sequence continues at coordinate 2,424,957 of NC_138917.1, forward strand.
AAGTAGGGCCATTTTTAAGGGAGAAAACCACAGCTTTTAGAGAACTTCCCCCAAATATATAAGCTGTTCACACTCGGTATTTTTCTCAAGGCTGTGAAATTTGCAGTCTTCATTAGGGTCTGCTTTTGATCTGAAATCTTTAGGTGCTTGTAAACTGTAAGAAAAATTACACTAAACAAATGTTAGTCTTCTCATGCTTTCTTTTTCAGTAAGAGGAGGCATTTCACAAAGCCTGTATTTCATAAATTTTCTATCAAGGCTGGCTCAAAGTCAGAATTTCCATCCGTGGGGATTCCACTGCTAGTATTTTTGAAACGTACATTGAAGCTGCAAGATAGGTGGACTGCAAGATAGGTAGGTGGAGCGCTAGAGAGGGACTATGGACCGATAAGCACAACTTCTGTCCACGGTGAGATGGTAGAGTTCATCTAAAGAATAAAATCGCTAAGCAGATGGATAAATTTGGCCTGAAGGTCCACTTCTCTTGGGGGAAGTCCTCTTCTGATCGCCACTGGAGTTGCATGAAGATGTCAATAAAGTGCGAGAGTGAAAAGGATTCAGCGGACATATAATATATTTGCATTTTTAAAAAGTACTTGAGAAGGCTGTGCACCAAAGGCTAAAAAAAAATTTAGAAATCAGTTGTCCTTGACTTAGAAAAACCAGCGATCTCAGGGGTTGCTTTTTGGTTCAAGAACAGCCCGTCTTCTGCTGCTAGAGATTGGTGCTGATTTTAGGCAAGATGATGATCTGGAGACGGAAGTGAACGCTGAAATCTCCAATTTGCAGATAACGTGAAACTCCTTTGAGTCATCAAATACCGTGTTAATGGCAAGAAACTCCAGAGGACCTCACAGAACTGAGCAGGCAAAAAGGAAGTGGAGGGACTTCAGTCTATGCAAGTTTGGGTGATGCACCTGGAGGAAAATATCCTAAATTATGCTTAATTCAGACTGAACAATTACGGCTTAGAAAGAGATACATTGGGAGTCACTGGCAGTTTTCTGAAATCATCGGGTCAATACTCAGCAGCAGCCAAAAATGGTGACTAAAAATCAAGTGTCATCAGGAAAGGGAGAAAGAAGATGGAGGGCACCGTTTTGCCATTGCGTAAAACTTTTGGTGCTCTCACATCTTGTGTACTACGGGTCTTTCCCATTTTCCAAAATCTGCATGGCCGTTGCAATCACGACACTCGGGACCGCAGTCGTCCTTTCTATATGTACCCTGGGCAGAGTCTGACCCTGTTCTGTTCTTGTGAGAGCCATGTCCCTTCCCTGGGGCACTGCCGGGCACGTGTTTCTCCTTTCAAATCCGAGTGGATCGGTGTTCACGTTGGGCCCGGGAGCTTTGTGTGTCGCGCAAGCAGCAGTGGCAGCATTTGTGCGATATGCCTCTACGTATTTGCAGGCTTTGGACATCTTTGGAATATGCGTGCAATTTATGTTATTTTTTTGAGAAATAATTAAAATTATTAGGAATTCTATGCATAACAAGTTAGGCAACTTGCAGATAGGTTAATAAACCGCGTTTCAAGGTATTTTGCACAATCTGTTTCAGAGTTATGAACAAGTAGGTAAAATGTTCTTATAGTGAATACACCCAGATATTTTTCTGAATCCCCAGCACTGAAATGACTTTTTCAGTTCATTTCAAATTACGCTGTTCTCCACCCAGGTAACTATGGGCCTAGGGCTAAATATTCAAAATGTCAGGGTATTGTGAGAACCCCACTCCTAATTTGAAATAATGCTGTTAGGTGCAGTGAGGATGCATAGATAAAAATTAGTTCAGAATTTATCCCGTCCCGTGGATATTCTTTGTTTTTCTGCTTTACACTTCGCGCGTGCTGGAAAGACTGGCAATGTTAGTTTGCACTGATTTCATTAGCCTTTTTTCAAATGAGGGCGAGCTGTCTTTTTCATCTTTTGCCGGAGTGATTGTTAACTATAGGGAAATTGTCTCAAACAGTAGGTCAATTAAGTTACTGCATTTTTAAGCTCCCCCTTGTAAAACAGCAATTAATTTAACTGTGTTCTGGTGGGTTTCTTCCTCTAGACTTATCCATTTGAAATCACTGTAACTCTAGGCAGATAACACTACTTTATTGTATGTGGCAGCTTTTCAGAAGATCATATTTTCTTCCTTAATGAATGCTGGGACTGAGTTTGTTTTTAATTATCTGTGGCACCTTTGTATTATTAACAGAATGAGAAAGCAGTAAACGTGGGGTATGTGAAGTGAATGGGGACTATCGACCTGCTAAAGGTGGGTATTAAATAGAATGGATCTCAAAGTCCAAGTTTTACGTGATGAGATAAAAACGATAAATATTTGCAGTTCAGAAACAGCGTGGCTCCAAGGACCGTCACAGTTTTCTTCTTTCTTCTTCCTTTAAGCTTCCATTTTTTTCATTTTCATTCCAAACGAGTAAGAATTGTGGATTATTCAGTGCAGTCCCTGTGTACAACGCATACTTGTGTTGAACAAGGCAGAATTTACAGCACTCTGGGAATTCATTGGGCAGGAAGATAAAAAAAAAAATCACTGTTGATGTTTCATAGTTCAGTGTTTTTTGTCCTTAGATGACATTGTTTCAAATGACATTTAATAGAGGTTGGAACATGTAGAACTGGACGATTTTAACTGGTTGTAATTTACCTGAAAGTTACTGCATGAAGGACAGGAAGATAAAGATCTTCAAGATGATGTGGGTGAATTCTGACTGTTAAGCACATGGAGATTCCAGCGACTCGGTCTTAAATGGATTGGTTAAAATAACTTGCACAAGATAATTTCCATCCTGAGAGCTTAAGCAGCACATCATATCCAAAGTGTTTACTGAAATGGTTGGAAGATTTGGACAAAGTACGAAGAAAAGGGAGCTAATTTGAGTAGCGTGTTACATTTGGAGTATTTACTCATCTAAATGGCTGTTTGACTCATTAGCGTCTCGAGTGATATATATCAAAGAATAGTTCAGACTGAAAACGGAATAAATACGACATTATCCTTTCGTACCGCCAAATGTAGGGCACCAAATGTTTGCTTATGTGGTCCAGTATGATCAGTGGTGTAGCTCTTTTGACTATAGCGGAATTATACTCGGGATGAGCCTGGCCCCATGACCCTAATCAAACTGAATAAGATGAAAGGTTTGGGAAAAAGAGCTCAATCTCTGCATAATAAGTATTATGGGATTAGGCCTTTAAGGAAAGGGAAAAAAAAAAATATAGTGGGCTTTTAATCAGGCACATCATGGTAAAGGAGACATACAACAATAATTTAATGGAAAGATTTTCATAGGCTCCTGATATGGCTAGGGAATGAAAGATGCCACGTAAATGTAAAATACAACGTGATTGCTAGTACAGGAGAATTCGGTAGCTCGGCTTTGCATAGCAGTTGTGTTTTTCTGCATTGCCAGTTATTTACAAATTTTTTATTGCAATGAAATCTGTGCAGTACACCACTTAGGCACCTTTGTATTTTAAAGGTCACACTAAACACATTAAGTACAGTTTGGCTTTACGTTAATTAGAAGGCCGTGTCTGCTAAATAAATGATTACTGCGCTCCCTCAGTTGCTTAATACAGTGGCTGCTTTGTTTCTCCCACAGATTAGTGATGTCATGTCGTGCGTCCATCTCGGTGAGATTAGCAGTGAATACCCTGTTTTACTCTTGAGGGATTCCTACCGATTTAATCCACGTGTCAGAGGGTAGAGGTATTTTTCTGAATATGGAGCAGTTAGGGGAATAACCTAAGGGCAGCGGATTGTTTATTCTCTGAATTTATATGCCTCCATTTTTCCCTTTGGTATGAGGTATTTGTTGTTAGTGGTCCCCGCAGTCGTGCCTGTTTTCTGTTTCTTGGACACACGCAGTTGACACACCAGGCTTTTTTTTTTCCATGTTTTTATGCATGGCTATCTTGCCAAATAGCAGTATCGGGAACAAGTGACGATTCCTTTTGCTAAGTCTCCCGTAATTAAAACAGGGATCCAGTTTTGATGCTGGCCAGTCCTTTCGTGATGTCATTGTTCTTTCGTGATGTCATTGATCTTCCGTGACGTTGGCCTTTTCTTCTTCACTTGGAAATACCAAAATAACAATGAATGATTTTCCGATAAATGACCGTCACGGCAGGATGCAGAACATGCGACTCCTGTGCCGCTTTTCCTTCCAAAGCTGGTGGTGCTGTGGCAGGTCGAGTCGTTACACTAAATACTCCACGTTGGTTGTTTCTGTTAGAAAATTTGTGAAGAGGGAAGACCTACCCATCCTCACCTTCCCCCTCAACCCACGGCCCCACCGGAGGCACTGCTCCTTCTTCTGGCGTCAGGTCCTCTTGTACCCGCCCGTTTCGCCAGACTGAACAGGCGGGAGGATTACGGGTGCTCTATCAGAGGAGGCCTTTGCAGGTCACTCGAGCCCTGTGTACCGACACCTTTGTGTTTCCTGGCACCGGTTGGCAGAGCAGGTGCCAGCACGGGTCAGCCTTCTGGCAGTCACAATATTTGAGAAGTTGGTTTGTGTCCGTCCTCAAGCTACTCAGGAATGCTGCAAGTCAAATATTGAAGGACAAAAAAAAAGAGGGAAAAGGGAACCTTGGCTTCAGCTAAGACAAAGCGGAATGGCGTGGTGGTCGAACCGATGTTTGTGCCACTGACTGTCCTGGAAAAATGTGGCCTGGGTAGCTTTCAGCAAGAGAGGTGTCCCAAAGTAGAGTTAACTATGTATTTCCAGTCCCCCCGTTTCTCAGTGGGTTTTATCATAACGTGCAAAGGGAGCGGAAGGGAAAAAGTCTATTTACAATGTATATTTAACTGTCACTCAGTTCTGTGTGCGCAGTGTGGCTTGATGGAGGGTTCTTCTGTCCTTTAGCTTCCGTGCTGTAACTCCCCGGGCTTGTTAGCTGCTTGCCGAGAGTGCCTGGGAATTGAAATAAATTACACTCGGACCAAACTTTGGGGAACTTAGGGTAAGGAAAAGAAGAAGGTGGCAGTGCATATTGATGTGCTGGAGAGCGGGGAGGAAGGGAAGGAGAAGAAGGGAATAAGCACAGATAAAGGAAAGCTAGTGCAGTAAGATAGTTGTTACTCCCAGGCAACGGGAATTGCTTTTTCTTAGAACATGGGAAGAAGGACCGGTATTTCCAATAGCAGTGATACCGATGGGTCTCCTCTATACTATATGCATCATTTCATGTCATTTGTTATTATAATCAGCACCTGCTACAGGGTTTATTATTAGCCTTGCAAGGGATCAGCAAAGCGTTGAGAAGGGATCTGCTGTTTTTCCGGCACATCAGAAAGGGCTCTAGGGGGAGTAAAGCAGCCGCTAAAGGTGTTTTATCATCATTTCATTCCTTTGCAGGCAGACGCATCCATACGCACTCATGGAGGTCTTATATCCTGTGCCTTAATACCCCTTTTCCTAAAGGAAACTGCAGATTTTCATCTTTCTTGTAAGCATTTAGCTGGCAAGACTCAACGGCCGGTGCAAATGATACACCTCCCCAAATACTTTGCGATGCACAGAGCTACAGACCACTCTGGGTGGTCCTTAAGAAGTCAAGTTTTGATGTGAGTCTCCAAGTCATAGCAACACATTGATTAAGGTGAAAACATGAACGGAGGAGATAAAGAGAAGGAAATAAGTATAAATCAAGCATGCTAGGTTCATCCTAATTATAATAGGCCGCAGCTGGCAAAGCCTAGCAGAAGACGTGGGGAGTAGTGCCGGATCGAGGCCAGAATGAGGAAAGGAGTGGCAAGGTATGCATTAAGCTGAATCACGGGACGGTTTAGGTTGGAAAGGACCTTGAAGATCATCTAGATCTTCACCTACAGTGGGCGGGTCTTCATTTTCCCAGTCCTTGCCTTTGCCTTCTGCATCACGGGCAGTGTGGCTGCAGTCCTTGCCAGGGAAGGCTGAGGCAAAAAAGTCATTGAGGACCTCGGCTTTGTCTCTATCCTGGGGGACCAGGTTGTCCATTTCCTTCCGGAGAGGGCCCGCATCTTCCCTAGTCTTTCTTTTCTCACTGACATACTTATAGAAGGATTTTGTTTGTTTGTTTGTCTTGCTGTCCCTGGCCAGATTGAATTCAATCTGGGCTTTAGCTTGCCTAACCTGATGCCTGGCTGCGCGAACGATCCCTCTGTATTCCTCCGCATGGATGTCGTACAGCGCTGTTTTAGTAAGTAATTCAGTAGGTAAATTTGCTATAGTATCAGCTGCCCACGTACTTTGGGTCCAGAGCATGGCCAGTTATTCTAAAGAAGTGTTATCAAAGGCATAGTTGAGCTGACTCTGTCCCCAGATTTACCTGTCTTATTGACTACGCCGGCACTAGGGCACCCTTGTCTTCTCGTGCCTGGAAGAAAGTCCCTTCAAATGTCGACGCATCCGCTTGACTAAAGCTCGTGCTGTTGGGGAGTGAGACAGCAGCTGAAGTCCCTTGAGCTTTCCTTAGCTGCCTCCCCACCTCTGTAGCGGTCCTGACTAACACGTCATGTGGTAAGATTGGAGTTGCCGGAGCTGCGTTTATTTGGGCAGCCCCGCGGCGGTGTACATCAGGGTTTGAGAGCTTCCAAGTCTATAAAATCCGAGGCTCTGGGCTGTGTGAGACAGGGCTGGTGTGTCTGGCAGCAGACCAGTAAATGTTTTGGGGATGTGTAGGTGAAGGTGTTGGGAAGGGAGTTAAGTTGCAGCATATGCTCGCGCAGCGGTCCCTGGGTATCGGCAGGCACGGCACGGTTTAGGCTGTACGGCTGCGGGAGCGCAGGGGGTGGGTGCCAGGGTCAGCACGGTCGAGCAGGGACGTTTGCTTCCCAGGCCTGCGGACGGAGACCAGGTGGACTTCAGGATCCTCCAGCGGCCGTGGCACGGAGGGGCTGATGCACCAGCCTGGGGCCTCGGGAGCTGGAAGAGGCTGGAAACCAGGCAAAGAGCCTGCAGCGGGAGTCCCTCAGAGCATGAGTGCGGGCAGGGGAGGGTGCACAGGGATCGCCGGGGCTGTCAGGAGCTCAACGAGCTGTGATTTCAACAGCCGATTGTACTGCACCGCCTCCGGCACAGCCCTGACCCCTATCAATATTTACCGTCTTAGATGCTCTTGCCAGAAGAGCGGCGGGTGTCTCTAAGACACTGATTGTTATTTACAGTGGTGGTCGCCACGGGCTGGATGTTTTCTGACCGCTCGAAGACGGGGCTTTCCACTCCTACGTGAGCACGCCGGTCAGGGAAAGGTAGCAATCGGTTCTATGAACAGCGGATGGGAATGCTTTATAATTGTAATTTTAAGGGGATTTAAGTATCAGTAGTGGCTTTGGGACACGAGGTGGAACGGGAAAGGTCGCGCCATACCTGCTGACGGGGCACAGGGCAGGAACTGGAATAATTTAAGGGCGAGGGCAAGAAGAGGCGGATAAATCTCAGATTACTGAAAATACCTGCCCAAATGCTTTATCCTTGGGCAGAATACCATTCTTATTGATGTTTTACAGTTCTGAGAAGCTGAGAAAGGGTTTTGTTTACCATTGAACAAAAGAGATTAAATGGAAATCTTTCTTGGCGTTTTTCTGCTGTTTATATTGAAATAATTCAGGTATATATATATATTTTGAATTAAATACTAGTTTCAAGGAGTTGCAAAAGTGTGTCGTTTTCTGAGAATATTGAGTGGAGGCATTTTCTTACTTTTTTTGGCAAGTCGTTTTTGTTGAAAAGTTTATCTACTCTGCTAACAATCTTAATACTTTGAGACTATTTGTTCATATTGGTAAGTTCTTATATTTATAAAATGTTAAAATACTGCTCAGTGATTTTAAAGTAATATAGATGTTGGTTTTATTTATGTCACTTCAGAAATAACACCTCAGTAAAGAGTGTGGCAAGATTGCATTTGAGGAGAGGGAGAAGAGGGATGTAATATGGGATCTTTGTGAAGAGAGAAGTTTCTAGAGGACATTGGCTTTTGAATCCTATTCCTAGTTTAAGCAGAAGTGTTGAAAGGCAGCCATGTGTTCAGATTTCTGTTACATGAATTGTTCTTAAGGCTAGTAATTTTTTCCATGGGTAAGGCTTCCCAGATTTCTTTTAAGCCATCTGTCGAGGAAAGAGAGCATTAGATCGTCAGACATTGTTTTCAAAGCTCAGTAAGATATTAGCTACTTAACCCTTGCATTACTTAATTTGAGAGAGGACTTCAAGTGAAAGCCATTTATTTTACTGTTTTATTTTATTTTTGTACAAGTGGAGAAGCAGAGGAGAAGTGTTGAGTAACTCACTTTGTCTCTAGTAAAGCCGAGACTGGAATATGGCAGTTCTGGGGTTCTGGCCTTATAACTGAAAATTCCTTTGTGTACGTATGGGTGACGTGCTGCTACGGTAATCTTGATTAAAGTAAGTTCTAGGTGATCATTCAAGATGCTGATCTTTCCTGCCTTGGTCCAAGGAAGATAATGAATTGACAGAATTGTTTCATGCGGTGAGGTTGAGAGAGCGAGCTCCGGCTCCTGGGGTCGCTGCGTCTTCCTCTGCTGCTGCGCCCGTCTCCGGCCCCGTGCGATGAGGACTCCTCTGTGTTTCCTAGCAGGCTCTTCCGCTGGCGTTCTTTTGTTTGCTGAAAACTCCTCCGTATTGAGATCACGCAGTGAATTCAGTTCTCAAGGCCCCGGCTCGCCATTGGCTCTATAAATTACTGTCAGTTATTTGTAATGATTTTGTGGTATGTCTGAAGTTAAGTAAAACTTTAAAAGGATTTAAGGAGTTTAAATGTAGGATCTTCTTTACAAGACTGGAAATAGCTGCTTAGAGGAGGGAGTGGGATCCTGAAGACGCTTGGGGGGGGGTAACCAGTACCGCAGTACGTGGTCAGTAGGTAGTGTATCCAGCGAACGGCTCCTGAAGGATGGTTGGCCTCAGGCAGGACTGACCGTTCCTCCAGACGTTACCCTGCGAAGCAGCCCGGCTCCGGTGGAATCCCTCAGAAAGCGGGAGGAGCTTCTTGCAGGTCCCTTCTTTAGCCATTATGGACAGCCAAATTCTCAAAACCATCGAAAAAGGTGGCATTGCTTTGTTACTCTCTCCGAGCTACACTGTATGGGAAGAAGAGGACACTTAGAACTCAGTCTGGTCAGATCAGGCTCTGGCTGGTTCCTGGTCGCTGGGAGAAATGCTGAGGAAGTAGTAGCCATGGTTTGCACGGCTCTGCCGGTAGCACCATGGAAGGATGAAAAGAGAGTTTATTCCCCTGAAATATTGTGATCGTGCCCTATTATGATGGTTTAGATTTAATAAAACCTAAGTGATTGCTGTCCGTTGGTCTACATGCCCTCATACAAATTATTTCTGCAGGAAAAGAGTAGACACTTCATTCTAACGTTAAGAAAGAAATACAACTTTGAGAAGGCGGTAGATGTAATAATTTCGAAATCCCTTGTGACACGTATGGGAGTATATTGGATTGTTCCTTCTCCTAATAAGGTCCATTTTCTTGCACCTAGCAGTGAATTTGAATTTGCCAGTAACAGTGTGACAGCAGCGCTTAGTTTCTGATTCATTTCTTGGGTAATCTCAGGAAAAGCCTCGAACTGCAGCTGTAGTTGTAGCTTCAGCCGAATTGTGTTGGCATTTAGAAGCATAGAGAGCACGGGAGGTGCATACTTGACTCGTGAAAAGTTCTCTTGAGCTGTGAGGTGCAGCAGAACTAATAGCTATTGAGATTAAAACCCATCCCCTCCTCCCAGGGACGGTTCCCACCACCACAGGGATGCTGGGGTGGCTTCATGCCCTGCCTGGGAGGACCTGCAAGGCAGGCTGGTAGTAAATGATGACTTGCGGCATTTTTTATGGCCTGGTGTACAAGAACAGTGTGCTGCGAGTGTCCTTGGTTGTCATCAGCCATTGCAGAATGCTGTAAATCATCCTTATTTTACTTTATGAATTGTAAAAACTATCATACATTTCATAGGTATCTCAGGACAAGATAGTAAATTGTAAGGGTTTTTTTCTATGAATTTATAGCGAAGTCTAGAAAATGACTTCTTATGCAGTTGGAAAAAATAACTGTAGACGTGAAGAGCAATACATTGTCTTCAGTTTGTGCGCACAACTCCCTCTGACATCAAGGGCAATAGGTGGCCCACAGAGTGATTATTTAGGAGAAAATAAAGGAAAATATGAAGAAAGGTGTACTAAGAGAGGCTGACCGTTGGAAGGGACGGAGTTCAATAAAATCGTTTTCCGGTGGCATTTTGCTCTTAGCTCATTGTTTCCAGGAATAGCACAGTTAATGTCATCTCTTGTTTTCTTGATGGTTTCTCTTCTACGTTTCATAATAATGGCACATCACTGTCCATTTGCGAGTAGAATTACTTGTTTGGCATATGCAAAGAAGATATCTCTAAATCAAATTTTGTATGTTAAAGGGGGTTTCTTTTAACCTGAGAAGAACAAGTGCATAAATCGTCATCTTGCTCAAAATAGCTGCCGAATTCTTCTGGAGACGTTCTTGGTATATATTAAAAGAGCAAATAATTTCCACATGGAGAAGCTGAATGCTGCTCTTAAGGTTGTGTGCATCTTCATTTGGAATTCATTTAGGTATTTCTCACGTGTTTAAGGATGTAGCCTGGCCACAATGGTGGAGGAAAGTAGGAAGTAAGATGTAACACCATGAGCATGTGAGAGCACTGAAAATCTGTTTGTTGCCTTCCATTCAAATTCTGATCCTACATAATTGATAAAATTCCTGGCTAGAATTCTGTGGAACTGGTATTTCTCTATAGGACCAGATGCACTGTTAAATGCTCGTTGACATTAACGTGTTCTCATCCCTGAAATGAAAATGAACCCTGTTTTTAGCTCTCTTTACGTGATCTCTTGCAATCTCTTGTTCTTCTGCTTACCGCATTAAAATGCCTTTCTTGGAATCATCTGTTATTTCTGAGAGAAGTTGGACAAATGGAAATATCAGCAAAGGCTATAATTTGGCATTCTACCTTGTAGGGAGGGGAACAAAAAGACCGAAGGAAGCAAATGTTGGCCTTATTTTCTGTGGCAACTCAAATAAATTTTGTATTTATTTTTCCCCCACCTTTTGTGTCTTATAGGAACCGTGAGCTTTACATTTCATGCACAGTCATGGAATATAATAGCATAATTTTCATGCAAGGACATAGTCTTGCCAGCTGAAAGTAGTTAGCGGTTTGTATTACAAATATATCTTCTAATTTTCTTGCCTATAATTATAAAGCATTCTGTAATGACGTTGAACTAAAATATCTGCATTCTACGAATAGTTACTTGCAAAAAAGGGGAAGTTTTATGTAGTTCTCAAGCACAATCCAGATAGTCTGTAGATATTAATGAAAAAAGTCCCTAAACTGCAGTGCTTCTGAGGCTTTTAAAAACTTCACTGCGTAAAATTGTGGAATTTTGAGGGGTGCTTCATTATGAAAGTACCAATTAAGAAAAACATACATGTCCAAAAAGTTCATAGGTTTTAAAGAGTCTAATGTATCTGCCGTACCTTCCTCTTATTAGATAATTGTGTTTAGCAGGTGAAGGCTGTAAGTCAACAATTCAGTTAAAAACAAGACTGCAACTGAATGGGAACATTTTCAGACCTTTTTAGATGGCTTTTCCTCAGGCTGCATCTTGTCTGCCTGGCCAGTGGCTTAATTCAGCAGTGGAAACTAATGGTTTTTGTCTTACAACTTGTTTGCAGTTGAAAGCCTGTCTTCTCCTGCACCTACAGACAGCAAAGGCACCGCGGGAAAAGGTGCGCCGTTTTTCCTTCCTGAATGGGAGCTCTGTTAAAATGCACAACTCAATTAGGGCAGATTAATCTGTGCAAACAGTGAGATCAGCAGATGTTAGCGGAGGAGAACCCAGAACCACATCCTCCGCTGAGCCTTCTCAAAACACGCTGTGGCATTTTCAAATGGCTTTCCGTTAAAAAGGAGCTGGGGGGTGGGGGTGGGGGGGTTGGAGGAGAGGAAGCATTCAGTAAAAAAATACTTTATTTCTTTTTTTCTTTAAAGTGCTAACATAATTACAAAAGAGAACAATAAGATTCTTAATATTCAGTGGCAACGTGGAAGGGAAAATGCAGAAGAGAACAGCAGCTGAGACAGTCTTTAATCAGGGTCCCTTACAAAGTCCCAGAAAAAGACACAAGAGGTCTGATGAGACACAGCTGCACTAATCCTTGTATTAAAAAAAAAATTCGGAAAGAAGGGGATATGTTAATGAAAGATTGATAATGCAAGATGCAGTTGGCTGGAGAAGATTAATGTATTAAAACAACCACCACAACAAAGGATCCAGCGAGTGTACTCTGATTGTGCAACCACATCCTGCCATGGATTTTCAAATGCGGCATTGCAGGAGCCCACACAGCTCCCGGTAGGAATTTTTGTGAAAGACGAGGATGCGATGTGCTTTTAGAGCTGCTCTGCCTGTGGTTACAGCCATAAGGTCATGAGACTCGTCCTGCTCCTGAGATTGAGCTTAATGCCTGGAGCACTGGCATGTTTCTTCCCCGAAAAATGCAGTGCAGAGCAGGAAAACATTTTTGATGGAAAAGTAATCAAAACCAGTATGTTCCTCTGAAATATTTTGACTGAAGCAGCTCAGCTTTTTCTCACCAACGGAATTCCTTTTCTGGAGAATGCTCAACCAGCTTTACCCTAGATAATATTCTTCTTCGGGTTATATCTAATACCCACTAAGCCGCTGAAATATTAAAGAAGAAAGCCCACGTTCCTTCTCATACATAGTTTGGGGTTGGTTTTTTTTTTGCTGGGTTGGGTTTTTTCATGGTCCCGAGCCATGCAGGGAGATATATAGCATATCACACACGAGCTGAACCGTCCCATTCTTCTGTCAGGTTTTTAAATAACTTGGATTAAGTCCCAGATTGAAGTGTGACGCCATCGTGGCTCAAAGTCTGCCCAGCGCTTGCACCTCTCCCCTTCGCTGCTTCCCGCGTCGCCGCTGGCACCGTGCCCCGCGCCCCGGCAGAGGCTCTCGCCGAGCAATAGTCGAGGTCCTGCCCTGGGGTGAGTCAGAATTCCTCAAATGTTGATTCAGCAGTCTGAGCGTGATGGATAGCGCCGCAGGATTTTCTTACAGGGATCATTAGGACCATGTACTCCTCTTCCATCTATTCATCTAACTCCCGCCTCTCCTGAGACCCGAGGGCAGGCGGGGACCTACCTGCAAAACCCGGGCAAGCCTGGAACCTGGCCAACACAATGCAAACTTGTACTTTTTTAAATTTTAAGCCCTATATCTTGCCCGTACCGAACACCTTCTTGCTTCTGCATTGCTGACTTTGCCCTATTTGGACTCCAATTTACAGCTTATTTTGCCTTTGACACCTTCCTTTTCCAACAGCATATTTTCATCCACTGCCTTCAGGCGGCATTTCGTTGGATCCGTGGATTAGGGTAGTTTCCCCTAACGCTTCCTTCGTTTGCAGGACACGAATCACAGGCAACTGCAAATAGTCGGATCCCTTTTTAAGGACGACTCGGTAACTGAGTTCCTATTCATTTGTTTCCTAAATAAAACAGACTTTTCAAATTCCCATATGTTTCATGAGACATTTTCCATGTTCACCAAGAAACAGCTTAATGGAAAACAGAGGCGGTTTTAGGCGCTGGATTGATACCCCGTTACTGACCAAAGATTTTCTGGCAAATATCAGGTGGTGACGTTTGTTTAAAGCGTGCATCAAGGAAGCATGTGATGTTGGCACTTGCTGCGTTTCTAACACTCTGCACATTTCCAGAGCAGTTAGAAGCTGTCTAGAGAATTTCTGGCAAACTTTACTTGAAAACTACCCATCTGGAGCAGCACTTTCCTAATTGGCCATCGTAAGAAACTCCTGATGAGCTTCTCAGGGGCGCACAAAAGGAGTATAGCGCAGAATGCCGTGAAGCTAGGCTGTCAGGGTACTGCCTGGAGTGCATTAACCCTTCCTCCCGATTCTTTAATGTATAGTGTCTAATCAGCAAATATTTAGAATTCTTTGTACCTCTTCCAATTAAGTTGCTGTAAAGATAGTTATTTGTGTTGCTATTCTAAATAACGAATTTATTTTATGAAACATGCTTGTAGATTCACTTTGACCTGTACATCAGGATGTTTAATTATGTCGCCGAGTGTTTCAATTTCTCATTAAAAAAAAAAAAAAAAGTTTTAAATCTTACTGGGTGCTCTGCTTTGAAACGCTGAGTATTTAGAACTCTGTGATATTAAATTCCATTCGTGCTGCAGTCGATTACCAATTTCCAACATTAAGTATTAATTATAACTCTATCTTGTTTCTAACCTAGTAAAAGTAATTTCCAAACTTCTGTGATGGATGGCATTGTTTTTGCCAAAAACGTCCTAGGCTATCTCTGCTGTACTTATGTCTGTAGACATGCCTTGAAATTACAGTCGTCCCCGCAAAGTTGACTTCCCCAAGAAACGGTTGCACAAGATTTTTTTGGAACGCACTCAGCGCATCCGCTTGGGTGGATTTTCCCAATTCTGCGCTTACATCTTTTCCTATTATACGTCGCGCTGGTTCTGCAGTTTGCCTTTCCGTGCTGTTTCACACGTGTCTATTAAAAAAAGATAAACCTAAAAGGATCAAGATATTCCCAGAGCATCCTCTGAAGCTGCCTTATATTAATGCATGTGTGAAAAATCTTCTTCCATTACAGAGGGTGGCACTGGATGGCTGCTGCATCTTTAGTAGAGAGTTATAGTAGGAGTTCTCTGGTCCTGACTAACCTCTTCCAGCACTGACGTTTGTCAGCATCCTTCTGGATAGAGGATGTGGTGTTCCTTGTGCAGCTGATTTCCAGAACGAGAAGGTCGCTCACACTAACACTCAGGACTTCTACGCTAAGAAAAACTTAGGGACCAGTTGCGGAAAGATGTGTACTTTGCTAGGTCTAAATTTCCTTCCTTTGGAGCTGAAGGTATCATTCCTGAACTTCTGACTGTGAGCATACTACCGGAATTTTAGAAGTCTGAGCATAAATAGTTGATCACAAAATGTTATGCATGCGCATGCATTTTTGGGGACACACTCTTACTGCATATATTATTGTGGTAAGGCTGTTTTTCAACATTCAGTGTTTATTTCTGGTTAATCAGGAGCCTATTACTAGGCTAGCATTTATGGTGAGCTTTAATAAAGAGAAATTAATGGAAACTTTGTGGGAATTCTTTCTGGGAGGTATAAAAATTTGAATCCAGAATGAGTTTCTCTGTGCACAGTGATTAATGCCGTTCTGTGAATCTCCCAGAATGACGAGAACTTTCAAGGTCAGTCTGCTGCCGTGAGTTGTATACGCATCTCTGCGTGTAATCACAAATCCGTTGATCCCCAATGGTAACCTCAGAATAAGGAGGCCATGAGGAAAAAGAAGAGCTGGATTTACGCTGTGATAGACATTCTACCAACAAACTCATCCAGACCTAAATGAAACCCCCTCCGTTCACTTTATTAATGAACGCAGCTACGTCTAACGGAGCTATGGTGGACAACAGTGGTGTTTAAAAAGCAATAAAATCAACTAATGCTTTCATTATAATAATGATAACTGCATCAAAGGGACATACGTACTCAGCAAAATGTCTCCTGTAGTGCATAAACATCACCACCACAGGAGATGTTTATTGCTTTAGACATGCTCCCTTTGATGTATTTATCAGTTAAATGTATTAGTTCTGCTTCACAGTTGTGTGCAGAAATAGCGCTAAGGAAGACCGTATTTTACATATGCTATACATAGCATCGTAACCTTTAAATACCAGGATCAATAAATAAAATTAAGTCCAAACAGTTGACTCCCTTCAGTCATCAGTGTGGATGTTGACTACTCGTGGCAGCACTGAGACTCCGGCTGCCTTCCTGGGTCAGTTTTGTGTCAGCTAGAAGGAATACAAATTCTAACGTCTGATTATGCAAAGATGATGTTTTCTTATAGGAAATATTTTCTGTCATTACGATAGAATTAATTAGGTCGTGTCCTTAGACGAAAGAATGATGAGCCCCACTTTGTGCGTGTTGTGTGTGTGCGTTTTTATTTTGTCTAAAAGTTACCGTTCCTTCTTCATTGATTTTGATACTGTGGTTTAGATAATTACGTGGCATACTGATTATTGGGCATTAGATTCAGCTGAAATCACCTCAGTTCTGTTGGAGCTTACTGGTACGCCGTGTCCATTTACGTGCCTGCCTAATTGCAGATGTTGATGTCCTGCGTTTACTTCAAGGACTGAAAGGAACTAATCTCTTGTCTTCCTGAAAATAACCCAGGTTGTTCATCCAGAAAGAAAACACGTGCTATTCAAGTCACGTGCGCATAGACCATCTGACTTGGAACTCCCCTCTTCCAGGGCTGATGCTCCCACCAGTTTCTGGTCCATGTAAGTTGATGTGGAATGTGGCAGGCCACCTGCTGAATTACAGAATGCTCCACACCATGTATTTTTGCTTCTCTTTTGCATTGGGCTTTGGTTTTTTTCTTTGGTTGCAGAAGTAGGGAAGGGTAGGGAGGGATAATTGTGTGTGTGTGTTTGTGGAGTTTTGCATTAATTAATGTATCATTAACAGATCCAAAGAGCCTCCTTTGGTTTAAGGTTCTCTAATAATAATAGAAGTTAAAGGTACATTTTTGTTGCATCTTGCCAGTAGATTGAACAAGTGTGTTGCAGAAGTACTTTATTCAATCTTTCATTAGTTTTCTCGCAGAACAAAATGCACGGTTTGGGTTGAGTTTTTTTTTCCACCCAACACCTTGCAGATGTCTATAGTGTTTGAGCGAGCAGATGCTGGAACTCCCTTTTCCAGAACAACTGAGAAGAACGAGTTGCTGAGTGATACAGCGCATTGAGTGTTGTGTGCGCACGCAGCAGCGGAGACTTCTCCGCGTGCTCCGCCTCACAGACACCAACGCTCGGCGCTCAGCCTCGCGAGTGTGGGTGCCCAGAAGTACCGAATAAGCAGCGACTTACAGCTCTTCTGCAGGAAATGCCTTTGTGACCAAGAGTGAGGGAGTATTTAAAATCTCTCTAGCCCGTCTGTCGAACAGTGTTGTCTCAGGAAAACATGTCAGTGCTGGCGGTATTATTGTGACAGGATCAATTAATGAGAAACGAACCGCTTGCCTTATTGGAAAATATTTTTACGTACTGAAATGTTGACTACTCTAAAGCGCGCTCTTTGAGCAAGGGTTTTCGAGATGCAAACAACTTAACACTTCCATCACCCCATTCTTAGCACGCAGCATGTAATCACTTTAGCCAAGCAAACAAATGCTTATACAGGAGTGAAATATATGCGATACAAGACACAGATTGCAAAAGATGTAAGAAATTCCTTAATTATACCATTTCCAAATAAATTTTTGTTGTTTGCACTTTAAGTTTTTAATGTGCTAATCTTTCCGTAATTACTAGTTATACTGATAATTGATTGAGTGGGGCTCTTAAAATGTTACATTGTTGATCTTTTATTTATAACTAATCAAAGACTTTATTGGTTACGTTTCATGTCACATTTAACAGGGTTATGTCTGGGCATAGGATATTTTAGTTAATTATACAGGAAAATCTTGTTTAAAGGCAGATAGCGCGATCAGCCTATTTCTTTTATTTCTATATATCTTATACATATCTTATATATCTTATATTTCTATTTCTATTATTCTGGTCATATATTAAATAAAAGGAACTCAAGAGAGAAATTGTCTTCTGAGATCTCTGTGACTTTGATAAGGGCCGGAAAAGGGAGCTCTCAGTTACTGACCTGTCATTTTTATAAGCCAACAAGTGCGGTTGTATACAAATGCTTGTTACTTCCACGTTGATTTGGGCTTCCTTCATGCCAAAATACATAATGTTGCACGCGTACTGGCTGCTAATTTCCCTCATGTCTGTCAAAAAAAATTCCGGGTTTAGATAAAGATGACCTTCCTCTTTGCCTGTTTCTACTCAGTGCTGTTGGTCTTAATATCTGAAAAAACTCGCCTCCAAAGTAAATTGGAAGTTGTAGCTTCTGGGAATACACCCTTTGGAAAGACGGTTCCCTTTTTATGCTCAGCTCATCTGTTATTTCAGGGCTGGGGTCTTCTAATACTCGGCCGTTCAGTGAAACTCGTGCCCTGGGCAAATAATAGGCTCCCTCTCCAGGGGCGCTTGGCTTTAACTTTTCCTGAGTTTCCCGAGGCGGAAGCAAGGTGTAAAAAGGTGAGGGTTTTCCTGAGAAAGGGTTCTATTTCTCCGGAGCGGAGAGGGCCAGGTAGTGGTGGGCGCAGGGCTGGGCTCCTGGCCGCCTGGTGCGAGCAGCCGAGGGCACGGCCGGATGGCCACCGCGGGCTCCGCCGAGTCGCCGCGCTCCCGAGGGGGAAAATTTCTGGGGAAACGCTGAAAGGGGCTCAGGGACACATCTTCCACAGTGCCCGAGGACGGGAAACCAGTAGGCGTTATGAGTCAGCGTCCCGAATCTGAGAAAAGTGCCTGGCAAAGGACCGGTGGTGGCGGTGCCGATAGCGAGTTGCGATAAGGCCTCAGGAAAGACAGCACGGCTCTGCGAGAGGGAAGGGGGAGAGCGGCATTTCGGAGAGAGCCCCGGGGATTATAGGGGTGAGGAACAGGGGGCTTGCAGTAACTGCCTTGAGAAAACTGATCTAAATGGAGGTTTCTCGTTTAAAAGCTTGACGTGGAGGGTCAGGACCTCTGCCTATCTCCAGTTACCTGGAAAAAGCAGCCCGTTACCGTGTTTTAATTGGAAAACGGCCCAAGCTTTGAATTCACATCACTCCTGGAAGTGAGATCCGATCCAGATTAGTATCAGAGTGCTAAAGCTGCCTAAGAGCTCAAATCTCATTTAGAGATTGCCTTCATGTTCTCCCAAAAATGTCATATCGCTCAATTGTTATGTTTTTTTCCCAGGTGCTGGAGACTATAAAACATACTAGATGTCTTTTCAGTAATGTGAAAAGTGATTTTTTTTTTTTCCCCAAGATTATACTGCAAAGGGAAAACATTGGAGTTGAAAAGAATTTTTAGTAGGAGTACACGAGTCTGCCACAAATAGGATGAAGGAAAATAAAACAAAATGGATTTATAAACCATAAAAGCACTGTCAGGTTTTTAAAATGCTGGTACTCTCTGCTGGCTTTAAAGGTGTACATGGCTTTCTCTTAGTTGTTCCTGTTGCTGGTACTCTGTGTTCCTGACAACGCCTAAGAAACAGCGAGTGCCGTAATCAGCCCCAGAGCCCTGCAAGGGCGTCCTGCCCCTCTTTGGGCGTATTTTGGAGTGATTTCAACAGGGTTGTCTGGAGGAACTCAGCTTCTCTTGGTCATGAAAGAGACTAGTAATATCTAGCCCCAGTTAAGGATGTAGAAGGTATTGTTATTGTATGGACAACACAGAACAAGTCGGCTGAATCTGTTCCTTGTGGACAGGTTTTCGTAGCTTCTCAACTGTGGAAGGCGTAAGGGATGCACAGACCCAGGACCTGAACACGGTGGGAGGGACGGCAAAGGGCTGCAAAGGTGATGAGGGGACTGGAGCATCTTTCTGATGAGGAGAGGCTGAGGGACTTTGGGGCTTTTTAGTCTGGAGAAGAGAAGACTGAGGGGGATCTTATCAATGCTTATAAATACCCAAAGGGAGGGTGCCGGGGGATGGGAACAGGCTTTGTTCAGTGGTGCCCAGTGACAGGACAAGAGGGAACAGGCACAAACATGACCATAGGAAGTTCCATCTCAACCTGAGGAGGGACTTCTCTCCCGTGAGGGTGGCAGAGCAGTGGCACAGCTGCCCAGAGAGGGGGGGGAGTCTCCCCCTCCAGAGCCATCCCAAACCCGCCTGGACGTGTCCTGTGCCACTGCTGGAGGTGCCCCTGTTCTGGCGGGGGGTGGGACTGGGGAGCTCTGGAGGGCCCTTCCAGCCCTCACCAGTCTGGGACTCTGGGATTCTGTGGCTCTGTGATGGGGACAGCGGGGATGGGGTCCAGCCCTGCAGAGTGCCCTTCCCTCGGCCTCCGGGCTTACTCAGCCCTCGCCTGCATGTCTGGCGCCCGAAGCTGTGAGGGCCTGGTCCGCTCTCCGACCCGATACCGTCACGTCTCTCTGGAGGAGCTGGTTCAGAGCTGGATCTTCTCCTCTTCTGTTTCCCTTCAAGTGAGCAACTTTCTTCTCTCTGTTTTGTAGTGTGACCTCTGCTTTCCCTGAATATTTTTACTTGGGAGCTCTCAAGTCACCATGCTGGTGACACTCAAAGTGCTTCACAACATATGGAAATCAAGAACAATCCTGAATTGGAACATTTTCTACCTTTCGGTCCCCTAAGGCTGCTGGAAGCCACACAGCTCATGGCTTCGGCTGAATACAGGGAGCGTGTCGCAAGTGTTAGAATTCAAATTGCTCATCAGAAGCCATCATTATGGACAATGATGGATTCAAACTGCTTTGATAAATAACGTTATGTTGTCCTCTTTAGCAGAGCAACCAAGTCACGGCATTAATCTTTGGAGGCTGGAGGGGGGCAGCACCGTTCGTTAGAAGTGCAGTTCTGATGAGGGGGTTTGAGGGGAGGTTGTTCTGTTTTTTTTTTTTAAAACCTAACCAGAAAATGACATGCTTCTAACCCAAGTTGATACCAACACAGATTCCCCACAGCAGATGCACTGGTTTTGCAGTAAGTGGTGTATTTCAGAGCTTGTAAGATGCACTGTCTCCTGAAAATAAAATCCTCTCGCTGCTTTCCAGATTGTCAGCAAGGTCCGTGGCGTATCTCTTTCTGCTCAGCACGTGCCTGGAGAAAATGCTTTGCCATTTTATTGCCCATTTCAATTTCAGAAGCTCTCTGGAATTCACCCTTTCTTGATTTGTATTTTACTAGTGCATAATACGGTCCCTCCTAAGCGCGCCTTGGCTTTTTGGGTTGCGTTTGTCGTGCTTTATGCGGGGTGAGCTCTCCTGAGCGCGCCACTTCATAACGAAGCGGGAGGCTAATCACACCCTCATTAGCTTCAAAGAGAACCACAGATATTCTTTTTCTTTCTGCTCTGGCTGGAGATTTAGTTTAGCTTAAAGGAAACGGAGCCGATGTTAACGAGAATACATTGTCTTAATTTGCATATTAGATGAGATAAATATTGAGTTAATTTACACCTAAGATGGTTATTATTGCAATCTACATGTTCCACAGTTATATTCAATATATTTTACACACCAACTGTGTATAGTTTGGAGGAATAATGTGAAAATATGTTATTTTGATGAGGAAAACAAAAGGGGGACTGTTTCTATTATCTAGATTGGTTTGCATTTGGTTTTGAAAATCTTAATAATAATTTAAACTACTTTATACTCATACCCTCGTAGTCTGTCTGCTGGTAGCTACGCGTGAAACCGTCAACAGCTGTGTAAGTGCCTACAGCCGGTCTGCAAGCAGCCTTGAAAGCCGTGGAGATATCTGCTCACCTTAGCTATGAAAAGCGTAAGAAAGTTCAGAGAGTAGGTGGTGGGCTGGGCTTTTCTCTTGTGTGGAAGGGACTGCGGGAGCAAAATCTGGGCATGAAAATAAACCCACAAAAATTTAAATTGTTTGAACCAGGTCTCCTTGAACGATAATTCATGGGACCGTTCAACATCTGAACCGCCCAAACTGTGCTTTGTTGATTCTATGTCATGACTCATGATGGTAGGACACGTTGTACTAGAAATTTCAGTTTTGGAAGACAAAATACTCATGTGGATATACCTAAATTATTTCAATCATTGTTGACATAGATGGTTGGAAAGAACCCAAAGGGTTTACAAAAAGGAACAAAAGGTGCTCTGGATGTTTTAGAATTTCTGCTTCCTCTGGCTTCTCTCTCCAGCTGTATTTCCTCATTGTAGGTGGGAGAAGCATCTTTGCAAATCTTAGTAACGCAACAGTTTCATTCTCTGATTAGCTTCTGACTATAATCCTTTTTTTCTGGAGAAGGGGAATGTGTTTTTGTGTAGCACAGAGGATTTCAATCAAGCTTTGTATGGCAATGCACCGCCTGTGTGTCCACATACATTAATCATATTGTGAAACATGACTAACATTTTCAGGTGTTTTGCAAAATGCTGGGCATATTGTTGCACTACTTGACTTTTCCACTTGTCCACTACGTCAAATGTTTGAAATGCCGAGCATGTTGCTGAAAGCCTATCATTTTAAAAAAACGTTGCATTCAGAAGCATAGCAGTACCGGGCATTCTTTGCTACATTTCATAGCAACAGCTCAGTCTACTGTGGGAAACAGTCTTAACAACAATTTCTGATTAGAATAGTAAAAACCAGATATATCGCTTCTTTCAAATTTTATATTTTTATATTTGTATTTCCCCTGTTCGGTTAGCGATGCCCAGCTCTGATCATGGTGTTCCAGCTGAGGTCTTGCAACTGAGATGGGCGAGAGCAGCGCTGGGATTACGTCTGCTCCTGCTATTTATGCTTCAAGAGTGGCATCGCATTTTTGTTCGGGGGCACTGGTGACCAGCTATAGCCCTGTGTTGTCTGTTGAAGCCCTGCTGTGCAACTACTTGTTCCTCGTTCTGTATTTGTGCAATTAATTGTTGGTGCTAGAGTGTAGTATGTTGAACTTCTTGCTACCGAGTTGTGTTACGTTCTTTCAGCCTGTTTCTCCCACATTTTAGGATATTAGCGTGTGAGCTCGTGCCGCCGAGTCAGCCTGCCTACGCAGGGTACTTGGCATCCGTTCTCCTGATCAGGTGTGCAAACGTAAACCTCAGCTATCCTGAGGGCTACTCCTTCACTTGGGAACAACACCTCTACCAAAACTCAAGCTTGAAGAGACCTACATGTCCTGAGGGTCTTGTTCTGCAAAAAGGAAACAGTTTTACTGGACAGTTAAACGTTGTGTTGCATCAGCATGTTCGTGATGGTGGCACCTGTGTGTCGCTGAGGGGTGCTCTTGAGTATCGGGACCCTGATAGCAGATGCACCAGAAAAGTAATGGAATATTTTATATATTCTTCTCCAGTTTGTGTAAGTATAACAAGCTACGCTTTGACTACATATTATAATGTTTTTACTGTAAAATGGAGAAATTGTAAAAACAATTGTTTCTTGAACAAGTAACTCTAAAGAAGACAACCTGTCTCCTTCGAAACATGAAACTAATGCGAGAAGTGCTCCCTAATCTTAAAGCTGATGAGGCAATGCTGGGGAAAGAGTATTTCTGAATACATGCCATTGTTTAATTCTTTTACAGTCTCTTTACACAAACAACCTCGGAGAAATATAACAAAACCCTCAGCAAAGTTGAGTTTAACTTTGAAATGAGTGCAACGTTATGCTTGGTGCTTGGTTTTTTCCCTCTCCCATTGAAAAATCTCTCTCATTCTTTTAGAATTGACCAAAAGAAATGTTATCCATAAACAACTACTTAATTAAGCTTTAGGAGAGACAACTGGGAAATTATAGTACTGACAGATCGTGCAGAAACTTGTAACCTTCTTCCAGTTCCGATGTAAGAACAGGTCTGCTGTCACATCACCTCTAGAGACCCTGATCTTCTCTCCAGGTCTCGTTTTCCAGCCTCGCTCCGCTGGACTGCTGAAGTAGTTTCTGTGTCCCCACCGCCCTCCTATGTAAGAGAGAGAGGAGAAGATGCTTTGTACTTTCTCCCTTTACTACCACGTGGGCAGAGAAAAATTAACCCGTCTGAACTCTGTAATAGCAGAAGCTGTCGTTGCATACTTGTGCAACGAATAATTTAAGAAGATGCTTATGTAGCCTTTACAGAAAGGGAAAAATATTTCCAACTCTCAGCAAAATCTTTTACAAATACATCTGCATTTGGGATGATTCAGAGGATAGTATGTGAAATAAATCAGGTGTAAAGGCTATAACAAGCATCATAAAAGATTCAGTAAGGTATTGAATTGGTCTGGATGAAAAGAAAACAAACATAAATCACTAGGCTTCAATTAATGTTGTGTCAGGTTTCTTCCTGGATTTTTTTTCCCCCTACTTAATAATGTTCACTGCAAAAAGCATCAAGTTAAAAAGGGACATGGGGAATTTTTGCAGGCTACATCACCGATGTCGCAGATGTCACAGACTATCAGGGACAGCTGAGAGTGATGATAGAAAGCGTGATAATAGCTTTATGTTGCTTTTATGTAGCTCCCTGTTCCCTAATGCCCTCACTTGCTGCTCTAGAGCACAACTGGCCAACGCTTTAAAGTCGTACTTGCATCCTTCCAGTTGTGATGTATCTTACTTCAGCAAGTAGAAATCGAAAGTCATAAAAATGTATATATTACTATAATATATGTATGTGTTATTGCTAGACTTTCAGCGGTTCAGATATACTTTTAATTTGTAAATGGAGTAAAGTCTAAGTCTCATTGGCAGATTGTGGGCTGCTGTTGATTCCTTTTGCTCCATCACAACACATGAAAAAAACAGTAATTTTAGTTTTATGGTTTTGAACTTTGCGATTCTCACTGCGACACTTCGCTGTAATTTATCAAAGTAGTCTTCTAAAATCTACTTGAATTGAAACAATTGATAAAAGACACTAAAAAAAAAAGTTATATTTAGACTGGATTTCCACGGAGAAGGTTATGTCTTTATAGCTGTGCCTGCTGTATTGCTTGAAGAGGATGATGTATGCCTACGTAGTCTTTAAAAATAAAAAAGGAACGGCCTTTGAATTTGACAAAATCTGATCGTAAAAATAAAAGCTATCGAATATGAAAAGGATACCAAGAGAATCAGAGTGGTGGCAGGTTATAAAGTGAAACGGTCATTGAGTGAGGCTCATTTTAAACACTTGTATTAAAATTTAAAGGAATTAAATGATCATATATTAATTATCCACATAAATTGAAAATATGAGCTAAGAACGTGGAAAATGGCAGTAGCCTAGTGATTGCTTTGCTCTCTGTCTCTAACAAAGCAAAGCTTTAAAAAACTTCTGTAGTTTTTCATTTAAAAATTAATTCCTACAAGATTAAAGAAAGTCTCAGCGACGCAGACCAAAATGTTTCCACATCATTTTCTGTAAGCAGCCCGACCGGGCCCTGCGACGAAAAACGACTCTCGCCATTTAGCGTGCAGATATGGAAGGAACAGCTTAGTTTGTTTACTGCCTATTTCTTGTGAAGGTTAATAACTGCAGTGTTGACACGGAACTTTTAACGAAGGTGTCTTGGATTCTCTAGATTTCCGTTTAACGAAGAGTCAACGTCTTTATGCCTCATGGACCGTGCCCGTTATAGAAATGGTTCTTACACTTTGTCACTGCTCTCTTGAAACTTAATATTTTCAGTTTTGTTTCTGACTTTATAAATATCTCAGTGCCTGAAGCGGCAGATGGGGAGAAATGGCACAGTAATCTGTCTCAAAAGTTCTTGCATTGCCGTGTCTCTTTCACATTTTAAAAATTCAGAGATAAAATGACCCTCCCCCCCCCTCAGCTGCGAGAAACAAGACAAACCCATCCTCCTCTGTTAACCTCTCAACTTTAAATGAAAGGTGACGTTCTAGGAAACACAAGGAAACAAATCCGTGCATCCCTCTTTCGGACGCGCTCCTTGACGGGGAGTATGGCAGCGGGTATAGCCCTTGGATTCTGGGCCCGTGTTCATAGGATACCTCTTCATCAGTGTAAGAAACCGAATCCTGAAATGTATTTTCTCCTGTCCCTAATCAGGTCCGAACTGCTTTGGCAAGAGACGGGCAAAGGGAAAAGGCAAAACAAATCAAGTATTTGTGTGGGTTTTAAAGAAGGAGGATAGCAGATAATATAGAATTTGGACAGGAAAGTGAAAGGTTTGGTAGTAACGTGTATAAAGAGATGGATGTTGCCACGTAAGATGTAAAAGCAGGAGGTGGAGAGTTTAATACTTTATATCTGAGGGACTGGCTTGCCACGTGTCATTAAAGAACAAACGCTGAAGAAGCTGGAGATAAAGCAGAGTGGTGTGAAAAGCACTGAATAACGGTTCGGGCTAGATGGACCTCATCTCTTAGAAAAGGTAGCGGCGTTCTAGGTGTAAACTTCTGGTCTGCTGCTGTCTGAGGAGGTGATTTGGTACGCACTGTGGAAAAACGCGGTTTCAGCTGACGGATTCTGAAACAGCGAACCGGTGAGGAGATAGCCGAGAGCCTGAGCCGGGGAGTGGCTCATGGGGTTCTTCAAATAAAGATTTTGGGGTCCCCTGAACACCTGCTTCAGTGGTGTCGATAGCAAGGTGGGAGCACAACAAAGGACTCTGCTGCTGAGAAAGCCGAAATCGTCAACAGAGAGGAGAGTTGGGGCGTTGCGTAGGAGGGACGGGTTGTCCGGAGAGTCAGAGAATTACTGGGGGCAGATTGATGCTGAAGAGGGCAGGGTTGGGCTTCTGTGGCATCGCAGAAGGGTTTCCGCGTTGTGGCGGAGTGCTTCGGGGGGGTGAGGGAGGTGAAGCGGTCGGGTGTGTTTGTGGGTTACGGGGTGGCTGCAGGAAAGGGATGCGAGCCCGCTGTCGTACTGGGGTAGTGCTTCCAGGAGAGGGGTTTGGTACTATTGTAAAAGGCATCGATGAAATGTTGTTTGGAATGAAATATAAAATAGTACGTTTCATATTCAGGCGGTATTTTGATTTAGGAAAAGGAATGCCTATCTAAAGAGGAAACTTGGCCTAAGCGACTTTTTTAACTTATCCAAAGATTTGCTTTTTGGCCTTGGCGTCACACATCAGAGCCAGCGGCGGTTGCGGCCGAAAGGATCTGGGAGGAAAGGTAGGAGCTGGGCGGCTCCCGGGTGAGGACGGATTCCTGCTGGCGTGCCGCCGCGGGGTTTCGGCTGGCCGAGCTGCCCCCTCTGCGCACGCAAAGCTGCCTGCTCTGCCCTTCCTGGCGTTTGCCCGCGACACGAGAGCCTGGGGGGCACCTTTTTCACGTGCGGCAATCCCGATGGAAAGGTGGGGTAAATAAAACAAGCGCGGTACTAGACACGAGCGTTACGCCGCGCGTTCGAAAGGAAGGGAGGGATATTTTCATCTTCCAGGCAAATATAGGGTCTGGTTACTGCAGTCTGCGAATCTCATGGGGAGGAAAGATCACAGACTCCACGATGTGCGCGTACGGCTCCGGCAGGGACCAAACCTGAAAGGTTTCCCATGCTGTTGCCATTCTCCTGAACTTTTATCACCCAAAAAGGATCAAAGTTAATTGAGCTACCTGACAACTAACTGCAGCTGTGAATTTAAATGGGTTCTCTGGTGGGTTGTTTTTTTTTTCCTTTTCTTATAATGGAGGAATTGTTATTTTTTTTTAAAGATTCTGACTTCCTTAATTAGACCTGAATTTGTCACGCTGGCAGTTACAACCCCAGAAGAAAATGTTTGGAGGAAGGAAATACAAGGAAAAGTACTGAAAGCAATTAAACAAAAGTTTTATCCAAAAAGGAAATACTCCTTTTGTCTGCCAGGCTTACCAAGCTTTACGAGCTTTTACCTAGATTTTCAATTTTTATTAGTAGTACTATTATTATACACAATTCCGGGGTCCTGCATTGAAACTGGGAGTTCCTTGCCCTAGGCCGGTTCTGGTTATAAAACAGACTTGTTTTTATGTGCTCCCGAAGGGCTCCCGCCAGGGCTCTTCTAACGCCGTGCAGTGGGAGAGTAGCCGAGGGATTTACTCATCGCGTTTAATGTCAAGAGAAGTATTTCCTTGAGGTCGCCTGTCACTGTCAGCAACAAAGCAGCAAGTAAGCAGCCCTCTACCTCCTCTCCTCTCCGCGACATCTGCAGCAGACGAAATTCTAAGCCCCTCAACTCCCAGTCAGGAACGGACTATAAAAACAATGTGTCAGAAATGAAAATTGTTCCATCATAATTTTTCACAGTTCTCTTTGACAAAAGGCAAACGAGTCTCATGAATACGCATTTTCTATAGCCTTATACATTATGTATCAGGCTGCAGGAGGAGTGTTGGGAATTACTTGTCCCTCGTAAGGGCCTTTGAAAACGCGTAGTCCGTAAACAGACCGAACCCTAGGAGTAGTACGTACTTTTTTCCATATTATATTATCGGCTGCTTTGTGAGTAAGGGCAGCCGCGTCACTCGAGCGCTATACCTTCTGATAAATCTCCCCGTATAACGACCTGTGGTAGAGCGCTCTGTACCTTCTTACTATGAGCTGCAATTTCAGGCTACCCAAAGCTGTTCGGAGAAGTCTGAACAGATTTCCCCCAGAGACTGTGCCGCCAAACGGAGCTAGAAATGCGACAAGAACTGGTGTTAAGCTGTGTTAAATATGGTTAGTTGTTCATCGTATCGCATGGTGGTTTTCAAATGGCAGGCACCTGAGCCTGGATTAACAGCATTCTGCTGTCTTACTGTAACAGGTTTCCAGTCTCCCAGTATAAGCTTTTTAAACCTGTGCATCGATCAGCGCTGTGAAGGCGTGAGGCATTCCTTGGCAAGAATTACTCTTAATCTTTTGTGCGTAGATCGGGTTCTCTCCGTATGTAACGACTGACCGAGACCCCGGGAGGGTGATTGATTTCCGCGGCGCGGGAAGCGGGCGAGCGCAGGCGGCGCGGCTCCCCGGCACTGCAGCGCCGTGCTTCCCGTCGCGGGGGCGTGAGCGTCCAGGGTAAGGATCAGCTGGGGGGACTTGCGGGAAATTCCTCATCATGGTTAGTCAATGAAGATTTATGGCGTTTGCCTCGGTAATAATTTCCTGATTGGTACCGCTTGACTAATGCGGACGTAAACCAGCTGAGGTCCCTGAGGTCCCAGTTTAATTGAAATGATAAGGCAGTTTGCAACTGCTTTTAGGTGTCACCGATAATTTACTCGTGTGATTATGATTTAACTTTTCCCCGGCTGCTCCTGCCCCAGTGGGAACTAAAAACATTACAGAAGTGAAAGTATAAATTAGCTGCAGACAAACAACATATGTTTATATCTGCTCTATAGCGAGACGAGTATTTTCAGTGAAACCCCATCCAACTTGTCGATCCCGGCTTGGCTACGGAAAATGCTTAAGCTGTTTACATCAGGAGCTACTTTTGCCTATGCAGCTGTTGGATGTGAGCTGTGATGGGGCTGTAAAGTGGCTTGGAGTCCCGAGACGCTTCCATAACTACTAATTATGCTTCGTGAAATACATGTACGATACTTCAAATACAAAAAAAAAAAAAAAAAAAAAAGCAGCAGCATTACTCGGGTTAGTATGGATAGAGCTGCTCGGTCGAAGGAGTACTGCCCAAAGTAGAGAAGTGATAACCAGTTTGGCGGTTCTCCCAAGGAGTGAACTCAGCTCTCGCAGCAAATGCTGCCGGCTTTAGATACGGTGCAGGCGCTGTATTCTTTCCTTCAAATTCACATGGCTTTAAAGCAGAAATGTAACCTGTGCAGCAGAGACAAGCAGAGCCAAGATGAACGTCTGCCTTTGTTAGTTCTGAGACAGTACTGCAGCTTTCCAGAGCCTCGCTCTGCTGACTGTTCAACGCCAAAGCTATCAAAAGCATCAGGAAAAACTCAAAGAATGAGTATTTAGCTTGTTGTAGCAGCAGAGAGGAGGAAGGTGGTGGTGGTGGGGAGGCTGCAGAGATTTAACTAAAGGGTGTGAAAAGGGGCGAAGTGATGTCTTTTCCAGCAGCTCTCAGATGTGGCAGGAGCATAACCAACCCTTTTTCTTTATCCTTGGCAAAGGTATTGGGCCGGCCGCTGCGGATTTTTTATTCTGGCAGAGCATGCGTGCGTCGGATATAGAAAGTTCATTCTTTTATACGCTAAGGACCAGGGAAGGAGCAGTGCAGCGAGTTCGCGTTCTCTGGGCAAACTACAATAAGCAATAAAGAGGGCATCTGAGTGCAGTCATCTTCACTGGCTTGCCCACAGGTACAGGCAGCGCTAATAAAAATGATTGTAGAAGACAAGAGGATCTGAGCTTCTGTCAAGCAAAGCCTCCGCTTGATTTATGTGGAGTGAGGAGCAATGTCACAGCCGGGCATAATTCTGTACTGAAACAATGCAAAAATTGGAGAGTTTTCAAGGCCTTGCGGTGACCCGAGCCCTGCAAGCGGGTCGGGAAGCTCGCAAGCGTAGGGGACCCCGCAGAGCTCTGCGCCTGCCAGCCGGAGAGTAAAAGGGTGTGATTTTTTTTTTATTTTTTCCACAGTCTCCTAGTGCCCAGCACTACCGCTTACGGTTCCTAAAATTAAAGATCAGCCTTTGCTTTGTTTTTAATGGCAGGCGGTTAGCTTGTGTGCGTATGTGATTTGAATCAAAACACTTCCCGGGGGCTTTGATTAAGACGACTCGTTTATGAGAACGTGCCTCTTGCAGGGTGATAAATCACTGAGTGCTGAAACACGCCTCACAAAAAAGCTGACTGCCACATGGTACGGTGTAATTTCTTTCCTTCGTTCTTTAAAACTGTGTTTTTAGGCTCCAGAAAACCGGTAACTTTAATTGTCAATAGCAGCAACGATAACTTCAGCCAATCCCATTAACTCACCGAGAATATATATTGGGATATAGTAGCTTATATCAGTACCAGAAGTTAATATTTATGTGAAATTACCATATTACGCTATTTCAGGTAGAATGTTTACTTTCTGTGTGAAGCAGAAGGAAAGGCTGCAGCATCTCAAATTAATTTCTGTGACTCTGTGTAGTTTTCCTTTTATTCCAAAAAACGAGTTAAAAATACAGTTTTAAAATTTTCTTAAATGTCTTTATTTAAACAAGTATTTCGCTTCTTAAAACTCTTTGTCATGCTATTTACAGGGGCGCCGAATGGAATTTCAGTCGTTAAATTTAACTCCTTCTGAGAAGGAAGCAGGGTACTTTATGCAGACCTGGCTGCTGTATTTAGCAAGCGGTGCTGTATTAGAGATCGCAAGAAATTACTTCTTGCTGCTTTATTTCAGTAAGCTTTCAAAATGCAGGGAAAGTTGTCACATTTATGGCTTCATTCTGTAGGAAATGGCTCGTTTCATTAACAGGCTACTGAAGTCAAGTGTTTTGTTTAGAGCTATCAGCCCGACTTCATGACGGCAACAAGGACTTGCTCACTTCTTGAATGGTGGAAGAGGTGTTGGATGTGTGTACGCGCCGAGCGGCGCATAAGCTTCGCTGTTGGGTTTTTCCTGACACCGTAAAATAGTTTCAGCCTGACCACAGTAAAGCAAAGCAAAATCAAGTCATTCTCATTATGAACTAGTCCTTCCCATAACGTGTGTTTGCATTTGTGTTGAAGGCGTTCCTCATCACGCGACAGGAATAGATACGCGAACACACAAGTGGCTCTTACTGCAGTCAGAGATTATTTTTTCTGAGGTCCTGAAATGCTCCTGTCTGAATTCATAGCAATTATTCCTGTAGTCAGTGTTATTACTGTGTTCCTAATTCCCCTCGGCCTGAGCCTCCTTTGCCGGTTCTGTGAAGGTTATTTATTCTCGACAAAGTTCAGACTCTTGAGATGAACCTTTGTGGGAGAACTGGCATTCGGAGTCAGCGTTATCCGTGAGGTCCTGCAGGTCGGGAGCGGGAATGAGGGCGGGGGTCTGGCGAGAGCACTGGCGCGGACACGCTTGGGAGGCAAAGCCTCGCATCGAGGGAAGAAGGGCTGGTTGTCCCCTCCTAAAAGTCCGTGTGCTCTCAGAGCTGGGAATGAGGTGGGAGAGATGCCAAGAGGAGTGTGGACCTTGTGAGAGAAATGGGAGTCTGGTGAAGAAAACGTTCCTTTCTCTGTTTGTCACCAAAAAGAGCAGCTGCCAAGAAGAGGTCTGCCTTTGCGTGGTGGTCCCGGGAAGTATCCATAGCTGAGATATAGGTACAGGCTATTCAGCTGTTAGAAGGTTAGGGAAAATTCCCCTCCAAAAAAGGGCAACGAATTGGTTGGGGAGTTGCTTCTTGGTATAACCCAAACAGCTGCTCCATCGCTATTTATGTCTGGAACTGTTTTATTTTAGCAGAAGTGTAAAATTCTCCCTATAGAAATAACCAGACAATTGCACAGTGTGACTAATTATTTTTGCTCTCCTGTTTTCACAGTAAACTAAGTTGCCATCTCTTGGTAATTTGCTAACGTACAGGATGGGGATGTTCTTCCAGTCTCCTTCCTGCTAGGTGGTTTTTTGGAAACAAAGTCGAGCCAGTAGCAGAGTGGTGTGGAACGAATGGGTATGGATGATTAAAAAATTTCCTTCCCACAAAGGGCCGAAAAAGCACCAGCCTGCATTCCCGGTGTCCCTACGCACTGCCGTGCAGAGGCATTGTCTTGCACACTCTTCTTCATCTGCTCTCAATTCAGGTTAAAATGTTGGCGTGTTTGAAGGGATCGACGTGCCGATGTGACAGCTGTCACAGGCGCAGGACATGCTGCCTGTGCTGAAATACAGATTTCACACTGCTCATTACGCACGAGCTGAGGCTCCCATATTTCTGCCGAGAATTACCAGAAAACCTGCGTGTATCATCCAAGACTGACAGATTTTGGAGTTACACCTCACCTGTATAATCTAGTACTCTCTGGATATGTCGTTCTGGCTTCTCGGGGGGTGATTTGTCATTGGGAAATGCCAGGCAAATGGCATTCTGGTAGGGCAAAAATTGTAGCTAGGTGAGAAGCTCAGCCTTAGGCGCGTGTTAGCCCACTACTGGAGGTCCCAGCAGGCAGCACGTCGTTACGCACTGCCTGCGTCGCTGGGTGTAACTCACGAAAAGAAAGATAGGGAACTGTCTGGTGACGAGACAGCTTTATCAGCAGTGCGTATGATGAAACAGTGAAGTAAGAGGTGAGACTGCTCCCCGAATGCTGCACGCGCCGCATTCCTACAGTTAGAATTTAGCGGTGTTCCCATTAGCTGATCTGGATGCTAGATGATGGAGTAGGTCCCAGTGAAGTGCTGCAACAGAGATCTGCCGCATTAATTGCGGCTCTTATCTGGGCGCCTTAGCGCTCGCAACGCACATTTGGTGACTGCTGAACCAACTGTGTCTGAGAAGCGAATCTGTGTCTACAGATCACGTAGAATAGCTAATGATCAGCCTAATTAACCCCCCAAAACTTTTTGCATGACTAATATTCTGGCAAGCTTTTGAAACTGGATAGGAACCTATTAAAAGCAGTTTGGATGTAGAGAAACTTTAATCAGTTCACTCATCTGAAGATATTCGCGAAGACGTTAAGGTGAGCTGCTTTGAGTACTTGCAGTGATGTCTTTGCCAATGGCAAGACTGATTTTTCTGAAGTTAGGGTGTGGGGAGCAGGAATGTCGTAAAAGAATAAAAATCGCCAAATAAGCTCAGTGCGACTTCACTTGAATTCGATACCAAAACACGGTAACCCAACTGACACCATCTTTCTTTACTGCTCTGCGAGTAAGTAAATTTGTCAGGAGGGCACAGTTTTCTTCTTAGCAAGTGCAAAATTTGTTATATGGCAGCAGGCGCACTCCCGCTCTTCACTTTTTAAAATTTTTTTTTCGTAAAGGAGTTCAGCACCTTTGATTACTTGAGTTTCTTTGACGAGACAATTGCCCCGTGCATCCATGTCTGTGTTTGAGGACTTTTCTAGCAGTGGATCGATTTGGTGTGTAATTTGCCACTTGGAACAAATAATTATTCAGTGTACACTTGCATATATCTAAAATAATTCATTTCAGTACTGCAGAAGAACGATTTCTCAGCACTCCTGAGGGGATTATAGAAGCCTTCTGATTTCTTGACTCCTATCTCAGACATATATGGAGTGTGCTGGAATTACCGTGAGCGCTTGTTCCAGCCATTGTGAACACTGCTGCGTCACTGTGCTGTTCGGATGTCTCTGATATCGTATCCAGACTCTGCGCTCAAAGTCAATGTAGGTAGTTTTCAGTGGACTGAAGTGATGTTCTCTAACTTCAGAATGACTAAATTGCTGGTGATTTCTTGGGGAACAAGAGCACTTGTGCATTCCGGTCATGGTAATAGGGAACATGCATTACGAAACATACCCACCACACTGTCACAATTTGGATTACTAATATTACTAATTAGAATTGTGATGACATTTTCTTGCAAAAGATCGTAAGAAGAACAGAAAGTGTGACTGATTAATAAACAGCTTAATGAGGGTAGAAAATGGTACAAAATTAATCCATTCTCACGATGCTCTTAGTATTGTACTCTTTGCAAGAACTTTTAAACTGCTCTTCTTAATAGGCCAACCGTACGCTGTGGGTGCAGCACACCGGGCAGTACAGTCACAGCAGTGGAGTGGCCTCATTTCAGTTTTTCTTACAGGAAAAAGTAAAAATTCGGTATGAGAGACTTCCTAAAAACAAACTGGATAAACAACACATAGAATCATAGAATGGTTTGGGTTGGAAGGGACCTTGAAAATCATCCAGTGCCACCCCCCTGCCCTGGGCAGGGACACCTCCCCCCAGCCCAGGTTGCCCCAAGCCCCGTCCAACCCGGCCTTGAGCACCCCCAGGGATGGGGCAGCCACCGCTTCTCGGGGCACCCTGCGCCAGGGGCTCATCACCCGCACAGGAGAGAATTTCTTCTCAATTCTAATCTCAATCTCCCCTCTTCCAGTTTGAAGCCATTCCCCCTCGTCCTATCACTACATGTCCTTGTAAAAAGTCCTTCCCCAGCTCCCCTGGAGCCCCTTTAGGCACTGGAAGGCCACAAGAAGGTCTCCTCGGAGCCTTCTCTTCTCCAGGCTGAACCCCCCCAACTCTCTCAGCCTGTCCTCCCAGCAGAGGGGCTCCAGCCCTCAGGTCACCTTTGTGGCCCTCCTATCAATCCACTCAACAGGTCCATGTCTTTCCTATGTTGAGGGCTACAGAACTGGAGGCAGCACTGCAGGTGGGGTCTCACCAGAGCAGAGTAGAGGGGCAGAATCCCCTCCCTTGCCCTGCTGGGCACACTACTGATGCAGCCCAGGATACGGTTGGCTTTCTGGGCTGCCAGCACACATTGCTGGCCAATGTTGAGCTTCTCATCCCCCAACACCCCCAGGTCCTTCTCCTCAGGGCTGCTCTCCAGCCATTCCCTGCCGAGCCTGGAGTTGTGCTTGGGACTGCCCTGACCCAGATGTAGGACCTCACACTTGGCCTTGTTGAACTGCATGAGGTTGGCTTGGGCCCACCTCTCCAGCCTGTCTGGGTCCCTCTGGATGGCATCCCGCCCCTCCAGCATGTCTACCTCGCCAAACAGCTTGGTATCATCGGCAAACTTGCTGAGGGTGCACTCAACCCCACTGTCCATGTCACCAACAAAGATGTTGAACAGCACTGGTCCCAGTACCCACCCCTGAGACACCATATATAGACACCATATATATCATTATATATCAATATAATCATCCCTCTGTCCTGTACTTTAGTACCTATCAAACTGGTACTAAAATCTTGGCTCCAATTAAATTCCTGATGAAGTGAGGAACGTGTCCTGAGTTCCTCTCTCTCTTACCTCCCTCGCGTGCTCGGTCCCGGCAGAGTGCCTGGCGAGGCCGTGGTGCTCGTCCCTCCGAGCGGTGCCGGAGGGGAGCCCCCAGCGACGCCGGGGGGGGGGGGGTTGGGGTGAAAGCCCCACTGCTGCCCCTCCTTTCCGCCTGCCCTCCTGGCCAGGAGAAGGCCTGCTGAGCCCCTCCAGCCTCTGACCCACCCGGGCTCGCGCAGGGCGCACCGTGACTGACTGCTTTGCCGGCACCGTTGAAGAGTAGTTGCCAAATGGTTCCAACGCCGGAGAAGGCTCTACTGCTTCAGGTCCAAACCCAGGACAGGAGGAGAGTGTACGTTATACCCTGCTAACTTTAAAACCAAATAATTTTTAAGGGCAGTGTTAAGGACATACAGTCTACCACTGGACTCTGGGCTGTTTTATTTGTTTCTACCAGATTTTTTTTCTTTTTCTCTCCCTCTCCTTTATCAGACAATAATCTTTGTTGTTATCAGACGCTGCATTTTTTTTTTCACCTGCTTAATTTAGTGACAGGTTGTCAGCTAAGCTTCTATTTGGTTATAAGCAATAAAATCATGCAGAAGATGTCCTTGTTGTGTTCATCTAATTTAACTAATGAAAACATCTGCCATTAGGAACCTCTTCAGCAGTTACAGTGTTGTCAGATTGTTCACAAGTGGTCTAACTCTACATTTGCCATCTTCATCTGTTTAGTAACATTATTTAAGGCTGCAAAAAATACTAGTCCCTTTAGTCCAAATACACTCTGCCTGGTTGCTGGTCACGTTTTCACCTATCTGAAAACTTCAGTGAAAAGGTATGCCGGTAGAGACAATTAGCTCAATTTTAGCTAGAGATGTTTAATTTCCCTCGGTTTAATGAAAGCAGAATTGTGCCCGCTGGCAGAAGACAACTCCGTGTTTTATTTCAAGATGACATTTGCTTCTAGATAAATTTTGCTATAAAAAGATTTCCTCATTTTCTGTTCCTCTAACTGCGCTGACATATTTTTACCTGCTTGACCGTATAGGAGATATTTCATTAAATAAAGTATACCCGGGAAAATGTCAGATACAATCATCTGGAATACATCCGAACACACCTCGGCGGAGTTCTCTCGAGCCTTCCCTAGGCTCAAGCCACGGGATCGCGGTATTCCCTCGCAATGCTGTTGGCAGACGGGACTTACTAAATTAGCCGCGTTGCAACATTAATGCTCTTTGATTGCATTGTCTTGGCTCGAGGAATGTAGCCCGCGGAACACCCGTAACTAGCTACAAAGGCAGATTTTAGTTTTAATGCGACACGGTGGTTGATAACATAGCCCTTGCGAAAGCCAGAATTAAACGTTGGTTATACAGCGCACGGCTGTGCTTGAAGTGGACTCTTACTGTCTGCTGAAAACTGCCCTCTGCGGTCCCGGGAGAGCCCCTGCGGTGCGGCTGAAGCGCTGAGCGTAAAAACCCGGTGCTGTGGTGGTGGAGACGAATGGAAAAATCTTTAAAGCGTTCTCAGACTCGTGTTCCTGAAAGACTGCTGCCCTCACAATTATTATAGTCGGTACCTAGTCACTGTTTATTAATTTTAAATTTACCAGTCTTGCAGAAGAAAAGTCGTGGTGATCTTTGCCAAGAACGGTGTCTGCTTCCTTTATAAATGGCACCGGATCTTCTGCTGGCTCTTAGCAGGCTGTTCTTACGGCTGATACGGGGCACAGTGGGCAGTGCTGGCTGCTTCTTCGTAAACTGGGTTAGTCTTTAAACTTCTGAAGCTATGCTAGTGTAAGGGGGGGGGGAGTGGTGGTGCAGTGTTTTGGGGTTTTTTTGTCAGAAGTTACTTTAAAGAGCTATAGAACCCGTGCCGGTGGCCCTGACAGGGATAGGAACTGGAAACGGGTGGGCACTGGGGAAGTAAAGGGGGGGAACCCCAGCCCCAACCCAAACCAAACCAAAAGTAACGGTGCGTTAGTATTCCACTGTGAGAAATGAGATTTTTCCTAACAAATCTAAGAACAACAGGACGAAATATTTCTTCTTATATTTCCGTGTACTTTAATCATTTCCATGTGCTTTAAACCGGCGTCGAAACTGGCTCTTTGTTCCTGGTGAACATCCCTAAACTGTCTTTATTACTGACTATCATTCCAGTTTTTGAGTTAGCTGTAACAACTACCATTTTAACGCCTGTTGTTAAAACATATCTTAAGTCTTTTCTAAAATCGTAGGAGGTCTTTCCCGCCTAACAAGGGCTGGTTTCAAAGGACCTTGTGAGTTCTGCAGTGACTCTGCTTTGAAATAGCACACAAAATTAAATGCGGATAAATACAATGTGATTAACAAGAGGAAAACCTTCATGTGCGAAGGGCTAAGTCGATAACATAACCGGTACCACGCAGTTACAAGGTGGTTCTATGAAAACTCAGGCCAGAAGATCAAAGTTCTAGAAAAACGTTGGCTCAAGTTTACAGTAGTCGATAAAAAGGGGATCAGATATTAGATATTAAGAAAGGAATAGAGAACAAAACAGAGGAACCTCATGGCACAACTGCCTGAATCTGTGGTGCATCTGCATCTTTAATACTGCGTGTGGTTCTGCCACATCAAAAGTGGTATCACAGAACTGGAAAAGGGTCAGGAAAAGGCGACAAGGATGATCAAAAGCGCGAGATGGCTTACGGACTGGGAACAATTAAGTTGGCTAAGGCTCTCCAGCCTGGAGAAGAGGTGACTGGGAGCTGGAGAGGCAAGTCAGGATGTGTCCCACGGAGCGCACGGTACAGACATCGATTGTTCAGTGCTTTTTATGAGCAGGAAATAGGGACAAAGTGAGTAAGAAAAACATCAGAGCAAACAAGCAACTCGGTCGCACCATGTGTAATTAAGCCGTGCAGGGCTTCCGACCACAGCATGTTCTGGATGCTGAAAACTGACCTTGGTTCAAGACAAGCTCGTGGTGGATAAATCCATTGTGGCTTACTAAATACAGAGGAAAACATCTTTTTTTTCAGGGAGTCCCTGAAATAGAAATTGTTGGATCCTGGGAAGGTGTCCCGGGGTGCTTCTCTCGCACCTCTACACGTCTCTAGGTGTTTGATCTTGTTGGGGCTACGGGCAGGTTAGTGGACCAGATGAACCTTTGGCTGGAGCCTGAATGTGTGTTCTTATGTCCTGTACACTTCAAAATTCAGCTTTTCCACTAGTGAGTAGCTTAGGAATTTGAGGAAGTGAAACCTTTTCCACTGAGCATTCCTATACCAAAAGCATCTCCACACTTGTTTTTCTCCTCTATGTGTCTATCACTGCTGTTGCTGTAGGCTCGGGCGGCACATTGATGCTGCTTTTCTTTTTGGTGTACAAGTGAAGAGACTCTATTTTCCCTCCTGTTAATACGGCCGAAGGAGCACGGTGTCCTCAGAACGGTGCGTCTGACTGTCCAGAATATGTTTGGAAAACTGGAATCGGGACATCTCTTTATAGCGTCATAAAAAATAGTCAATACAAGTATGACTTGAATTTCCTTTTTTACTACAGTATGTTTTGACTGCAGCCCTGAGACGGAGCTACCATTCAAACAACTGACCGACCTCTGTGTCTCCTAACTAGTCACGTCTTGGATGTATACCTGAGACGCAGAAGGAAAGAGTATCAAAAAATTTGAATGAAATGTACTTTCAAAACACAATGGAACGTTTGGGGGTTTAGGCAACGCAATGGATTTCTAAATGTATTTCTAAATGGAACGTATGCCTCCGTAACTACGTTCAGAAGAAGAACAGGCTCATATTTCTAAAAGCGTGGAAGATTCAGTGCTGGAGAGTTTTGCTCCCTGGGAGCTCTGCCTGCCGGTGGCACGTCATGGTGCGGAGAGCGCTGGCGCCAGAAGGCGGCTGGTGGCGCGGCCGGCGTTGCTCCCCTCCACGTGCTCACCGGCAGTCTTGTTGAACTGCTGAGAGGTGGAGTAACTGTCTTACTTTGGCATTAAGTTGCAAACTGGGAAATTCTTCTCTTAAGAACTTTTTATTGCAACCAGTATGTTTCTATGGAGAGTTTCTGTTTTAACAAATTAATGTTTTCCTACAATTTCCCTGAGCAGCCCTGTGTAGGAATTGCTTATAGTAATTACTTACAGTTCAGAACTGTCTGTCCTGCTTTCTGTCGGAGAGAGCGGGTACAAGTCTGCACACCACTTACCGAGTCAGTTTGGTTTCTCGTTACTTCGTCTCCTTAACGTCCTCTCGGCTTTCTCTGCTGAGGCGTAGCTGGGAAGATGAGCAACGACAGTGGCGAGAGGTTGTCTACCACTGCCGTAACTAAGGAAGGGCTCTTAAACATAACCCTTCGCAGGTTTGTTCTCTCGGGGTCCAATGGGATCTCCAGTCCGCCTCAGAAATCCTTAGGAGACAAAGGTTTGTGCAGCCGAGCGTGTTACACGTCTTGAGGAGGTCAGTTGGCTGATTTTTTGTTTAAATAATGCTTCTGGATATGAAACGTTTGATGTTTCTTGTTTTATATAGCAGACCAAAGGCAGATGTATCATCCATTGACCGCAATCGTTGTGCTGCTTGGGGCTGATTCTGGCGCAGGGTGGGTGTTCTCGGATGTCTTAGTCTAAGGCTGAAAGGATCTGGTATCAAACGACAAAAAAAAAAGGGACCAAAAAAAGCATTGTAGTCTCTCTATCCAAATGTTGTTCTAGGACAAAAAAATAAAAAGTATTTAGAAGAAAAGTAAACCAAACATTAATATCACTGACAAAGTTTGCCGTTGCGTTTGGAAACCTTTAAGGCCTGGACTTTGTAAGCTCTTCATAAACCAGCACAAACATCTCGGAAATATTTGGTTCTGGGAAATGAAAACTGCAAAACAAACAGATTTTTTTTTATGTGTGTGTCTGTAGAAGGGAATGTCTGCACTGCGCGCCGCCGCTGCCAGGGCGCGGGTTTACGTTATCCCACCCATCCGCAGCTACCACTTTGCATAGTAAAAAATAACCGAGCGCGTTTTACCTGTCTGCTCTAGAAAAGTGCCGAAATATTCCCCATAGCATTCTTGGCTGAATCAAGCTCGTGAGGCGTACATGTCGTAAACCACACGGGTCATCACCTCACACAGATTCAGCATCATTCCAGGGAAAATATTTATTTCTTTGTCATTGGAAAGAGCCGATCTGTTGAATACCAAACCTCCCTCAACATGGAACCACGGGCTTTCTTCTTGTTGTTTTTTCTTTTTCTGTTTTTTTTTTTTTATTATTATTATTATTATTTTTAGTTTTGGCTGTGTGTTTAACCTCCTGTCCACTCTACCCCCTTCCTCCTTCATGCCCTGGAGGTTTGAGCACTAGTTTTTACACCGTCATTCGCCTTAGTGACTACTGAATGGGAAGGGCTTATGCCATTAGCTGTCGGGCCTCAAACATACACGACAATTGCGAAACTGTCCGTGAAGATTTGTTTGCCTGAGACCTTCATGCGCACACCGTGGTCCTGGGCAAAAATTTGACAATTGATGAGCAGATACTGCGGAAAAGCTTGAGAAAATTTGCAGGTCGTATTTTCGTTCCTTTTCCCACTTCCCTGGAACTTTCAAGCATCCAGTTGGGAAGTCCTAAAAAGCCCGTTTGACCCTTGCAACCAAATGTGCGTTGACATAGTAACTATCCCATTAAAAAAGTCTCCTGAAATAAGCTTTTATAAATTATTTAGAGAACAATATGAATAATAAAAGCTATTTTGATATTATTGAATGGTTAGTTTGAGGGAAAAGAGCAAAATTCACTGAAAGAATTGTTCGTCCACTCCTTGT
The DNA here is from genome assembly GCF_965231255.1 of Vanellus vanellus. Classification (NCBI taxonomy): domain Eukaryota; kingdom Metazoa; phylum Chordata; class Aves; order Charadriiformes; family Charadriidae; genus Vanellus; species Vanellus vanellus. The sequence continues at coordinate 2,466,258 of NC_138917.1, forward strand.
TCCATAATGAATTTTGGGGGTGATTTTTTTTATTTGCTGAATGCACCTCATACTTGAAATTTCAAGTTTTACTAGTGGCAAAATAATAATAAAAAATAACAGCTTCCATATGGTATTTTTATGTTTTGCAGATTCCCAAAAGTTATCTGATAGTTTGGGTGCTCTTGATTTTCAGAAAAACAAATCCAGTTCCCCAAATCACAATCAATTTTTAAGAGATTTGGGGCTTTTCTATGGATCATAAATTTCGCTTTTGTTATCACAGCATATATTTTGCAGAATACCGTCAGAAATGTTCGGTTTGAGACCTTTAAAGGAAAAATTAATTCTCTTTTAAATTTTCTCTTTGCACCGATGCTTTTTATAGTACATCTTGCAGCAGTTTTAAAATGCCAGGCTCACGGATCCTTTCTTAGTGCATGTTTTCAAGGAGTCCAACTACCGTTTTACACAATACAGTTGTTCTTGTGCAGAAATTAGGATATCTATAGGAAATGTGTGGTCATCTTTATCTCTCTGCTTTCCAAAGTCTTCTACCAGTCCAAGCCCATATTAAGGCTGCAGGTTAGTCTCACTCCTCGCTGAAAAATTTTGAAGGAGGCATCCTAAATAACAGAATGACAGTACGATTCGTATAATCCCTATCATTTCTTGGCTGCTAATAGAAATTTGCATCCCTGCGCTGAAGCCATCGGAGATTTGCATAAAGGAACATTTTCATGGAAGTTAGAATAGCTGAGGCTTTGGCTATTGTCCAAATTGTCATTTTAATACAAATGTATTGCTCTCTGAAGAACAGTATTTTGAAAAGTGGCTTCTAAAACTTGATCCCTAAACCAGCCAGTTTGATTTTCAGTCGCTCGCTGAAGTCAATGGGCCCGCTAATCAAGCTGGAAGTTAAATACACTTTCAAGTTCTTAAATACCTAAAGGAGAATTTCAAATTCCATCTCCTTTGGTTATTGCCAGTGTGAAAGTAATGGCCATATGGTTTTGGTAGTGACTGACTACTGAAGGGAAGATTAACACAAGTGGCATTATATTGATGCTGTAGCGCTCATAAAACGAGATGAAGATTCTCAGAACGTGACAGCACGTTGTAATAATGGGAGCTCAGCACGTCGCGAGGGATGGGCACAGCCACGGTCAAGCAGAGAAAGAATTAAAATAATGGGCCAAACTGCCAAACCCCGTACGCTCTGATCTTTGAATCATTTCTATTACTTTGCCTTCTTCAAGGTTTTTTTCCTAAGGAGGGCCACAATCTAGCGTTAGCCATTCAGTTTAGTCCTGCTTATTTAGGAAGTCCTAAAAAAAAAAGGAAGCAAAGGGCCGTTAAATGCTGTGGGTTCGCTGCTGTTATCGCCTCGCCAAACGGCAGCGCAGCACTGGGGTGAGCTCAGCAGGGGCTGTCGAAGCCGTGAAAACGGTCCTACCGCCACAGGAAAACAGTATGTGGCCACCTACAAATATACAGCCCAAAATATGAATTCTGAAACTTCAGAATTTTGTACAATAGTGTGTTTCAGACTACTTAGTGGGGTTCGGTAGAGTTTGCTGGATGTGAGCAAAGTATGATTTATCGCCACGGAATATTTTGTGAGAATAATTCTTCAAAGTCGGTAACACTGTAATTAGGTGTCTTCAATTTTTCAAAACGTTCTATCTGTCCGCGACAGATTCCGCTGTTTATTGTTGTCAGACAAAACCCACACGCATCCGTGATGTTATGGCGTGCCCTCCGGCGTTGTTCACGGTCAGATTTCGAAGGGAATTGGGTTAGGTGGGGAGATGGCTGCCCGCGGCGCAGAGCGGGCGGCGTTACCAGCGAGGTGACTTTCCTCCCAGTGATTTTAATGTACCAACAAATTAAAAGGGGCTCAGTATGAACTACAGAATGGCCGAAAACACGGACAAGAGACGTCTTTTGTGTGGGTGACACGCGAGCTCTTTGTGGGCTGGGAAGGGAGTTCTCCTGGCGGCAGGTGGGGTAGATCCTTCGGGCAGATTCTGGGACGTTGCCATCAATAACTGACAAAATGTAAAATGAATGACATTCCCTATCCCAATATTTGTTTGAAATACTTTCAAACCTTTTAAACCTTCAGCTGAAAATGATAGATGAATTGAGAAGAATTGAGTGCCAGTGGATTCAGCGGGGTTTCACATCCCACGGGTGTCATCCCCAGGCGGGGTCTGGTGGCGCCGGGGCCGGGGCAGGGAGGACACCCTTCCCGTGGGCTCCTCGGCCCTCGCTGACCTCGGCAGTTCAGCTCAAAGGGGGTTTTTCTACATCTACCAGTTAGCCAGGTTAAATTGTGACGTGTCACCACAGAGCGAGCTGAAAAAAAGCCCGCAACCGAAAACCCGGACCTCTTCCAGGTTGAAGCAGAACCGCGCTCCCAACTCGATTAAACTCATAAGTTTTCGGGAACAGAGGAGGCTTTTTGTTTCTGTTTATATGCATAGGTCTGCCACCCTTTTAAGTGTTGCTTTTACAACGTGTGGAGCGAATGCCCCGGTGTCCTTGTCTGTCTTTAAAATAACAAAAACCAGGTGTCGGGGGTTGAGAGAGGAAACTTGAAGGATCCAGTTGCAAGGGATAGACAGCAGTAAATTGGAAACAACTCGATCCGGACAAAAGACAAATAAAAAATAGAATACCGAGCGGATTTGATACCAAATTACAGCAGAGGCAACTGACGGAGTATCTTCTTAGGGTGAATTTCACAACAAAGCAATTAATAAAAGGAATGAAGATGCGCGGTCTGCGTATGACTCCAGATGGGACGCTCTAGGGCTTTGTATCCTTCCTCGTTCACGTGTGAGAAAAGACATGACGGATTATTTGTTTCAGCAGGCGGCGAGATTTGTGTAAGCAGACTTATAAAGTCATTTCCTTAGTTTTTATGAGTTTATCTTCTACGGAAATGTAACTGTGTATCGGTATCTTCAGCCCGTAAAAGAGATTCCTCTGATCACGGATGGCCAATTTAATGAAAATTTATTATTTTCAAAGTAGAGAAAGCCTCCCGTCGTAGCTAATGGAGGACCGTGTAAAACGCACAAAGTTAGTAAAGAGTGTGCCTCCCTGACCTCCTTGCGGTGCAACGACGAGAGACGTCGGAGCGGAAGGGCTGCCTTTGGCGATGGGCCATCTTGCCGCACGGCGGGTTCTCTTGGTGCCCTCCCCCGGGGAACGCGCGGAGCCTGGCCCCAAAACGGCTGTTGGGCCGCAGATGACGCCGGTTGCTCTGTTATTTATTTATTTATTTATTTATTTAATATCTTGTGGTCTTATTTTATGAAAAACTGTGTTCTGAAGCTACGCCCGTTCGTGTATATGCTTGAGCCATTGGTTTTAGTTTTGTTTTTTTTTTTTTAAAAGTACCCCCTCCACACAGTGGGGTGTTAAAAGAAGGGCGAGTGCTTTGTTCAAAGATAGGGTTCTCAAAATACCTGTTCAGAGGTATCTGAAAATCATCAGGGGCAATTTTTTTTTTATTGTTTATCATACGTTGGTTAATTTTATCACCAGGATATTCACTTTCATATTTTGCAAGATCGTAGCTGATGTATGTATTTTCCAAGTTGGAACTATCTTCCTTCTCCTCCAGCCCCAATTTTTTTTCTATAAAAGGCTGCGAGTTCACGAAATTAAGGCGGCTGTTTCATGTGAAATACTGTAAAAGCTTTGACCCGGGAACTCTGACCCCTCAAATGTTGCTGGTCGATGTGTTTTTGTGAAGGGATTAGACACTAACTGCAGTATGCCTGTAAAGTTCTTGGGCTGGCTGGAGATCCTCAACCAAATCCGCCGCTGTCAGTGAAGAAGCAGGCGTAATTTACCGACCTTAATATCTGCCGTGAGCTGTTTTGGCAGCACGTACAGCCCCGTCCTTTCAGCCCCAGCTGGCGTCCCTCGCCACGGCAGGGCTGCCCTCCGCCTCTACCGACCGCTTCTGTTTGCACGGCAGACGGGGCTTTTTCTGGCTGACAGCGGAATACGGTGGAAATCCCGCCCTTTTTCTGCCATACTTAATGACGGAAAATACTATAAATTGAAACAAGCTTATTTAAATCCTTCAGACGCGTATCACGTTTCTCGGGAACTGGCCGGAAATAGCTGAATAAATTACACCAGGGTCTTCAAAGGAGAAGTGCTTTCCTACCGTTTGAATTCAGTCGGTGTCTTACGTAGCTGAACGAATAACGGGGGGGGGGGGTTTCAAGGAGAAACGCACAGTTCAAAAGTTGGAGTCCCGCTCCCGCCCCGGCGCTGGGGCTGCGGAAGGAGCCTTGAACTGATTAGGGCCGTGGAAGGAGCTTCCCGCGGCGGGCGTGCGGCGGCAACGCCGGGCGGCGGCGGCTCGGCAGGCGGGGAATGCGCGAGGGTTAGAAGGCAGACTTTAATGTAAACCACATTTCTCATCGTCTGGGGGACGGGGCTCCACAAGAACGGCAATATTCCCGGTCGCCGACCGCTCCAGTGTCCAGAGACGCTGTAGGAAGTTGGGCGATGCCGAGCCGGAGCGGCTCCGGCGGCGTTGGTGCCCGGGAAGGGGCTGGAGGGAGCCGCTCGGCAGAGCCCCTGGCGGCTCGGGGGCAAGCAAGGAGTACAGAAAACTACAATAAAACGCATCGCTGCTTCACCATCCCGCCTTTCCCACCTCCCACTTGTGTCCCGAAAGCCACCAAACGTTCCCGGCACCCGATTTCCCAGTGCTAAAAGGAAAAAAAAAAAACTTACCAAGGGAAATAAAAGGGTTATAGGAATAAACGTGCTTAGAATATATTAAATTAAAACCTGAAAATGAACAATACAGTTACGCTCTAAGGTGCTCACAAGTTGTCACAAAGTGAACCACATTATTTATTGTTGTTGTGATGAAAACGTATCTAATTAGGGTCTTCATATAATATACGAGTACCTGAATCATGTAGCTCATTCAAATGAGATGCAATAAAATCTTAATTACAGGCAGCATTACCGTGTATTTCATATGCTATATATCTTTACCAGAAAACTATCTAAATATTTGAGTTAAAAACACAGCAAAAAAACCTTTTTATTTGAAAACAGGCAGCTGTAAACCCTCGTGTTGCAAGCGTTTGCTCATGTTCTGTCTCATAAGAAATGCCATTGATTTTAAATCATCGTGGTAAGTGCTGAAAACTGAGCGGATTTGTGCAATCCATTAGCAAACTTGAGCCCCAAAGAGCCAAGTGCTGAAGCGGAGAATTTCGTCTCGACGAATGAATTTTAGATTTGTCTAAAACAACTTGAGATCACTTTTGTTCGTGTAAATACAAGATTTCAACTGCTATATTTTATTTTTGAATAAAATTTTATTTTGAAATAAATTGTATTTTTAACTAAAATAGAAGTTTAAGGCGGGGCTGGATGGGGCTTTGAGCAGCCTGCTCCAGTGGGAGCTCTTCCTGCCCAGGGCGGGGGGTTGGAACTAGATGATCTCTGAGGTCACTCCCAACCTAAACCATTCCATGATTCTGTGATTTTGTTGTAACAGAAGCATTATAAAATATATAGGTAGGCTCTACAGTTAAGGAAGTACAAAATGGTACAGAGAAATACGCCAAAAACATCCGATGCATGATAGATAAATTGCAGATCACCTTGGAAGTATCCGAAATGTAATGGATGCTCCAGCTCCTTTCCAGGCTCCTGTTCTCTCACCGCCGAAAAGAGCTCAATGCATAATGCGATCGAGTGTTCTGTTACATTTCAGCTCCTTGCCTTGTTGGCTCGCGGGCGGCCAGGAGGGGAGCGGTGGTGCCAAGGCAGGCCGGGGGCAGAGGGGTGCCATTGGGTGTAAGCGTGGGATCTTGCTGGGCATGACCGAAACCGTTAGAACAAATCTGTCAGGCGTTGAGCAACAGGATGTCAGTGTAAAACCGTGGGACAGCGTGCGAGGTGCTCTTCGGTGTGGAAAGTCGCTGACAAACAGAAAACGTGAAGAACCCCATAGATTAACAGGTAAAGGGCCTGAAACGATGTGCTCCGCAGTAGCGATAGGACGAGAGCTTTTGCATTCAGGAGATTTTCTGGCAGCGCTGCTCTGAATGGGGTATGGTGTATACAATACCTTCCTTTTGTGTATTTCTGTCATAGTTAATGAGATTTAATATATGCGCACCAAGGGGGTGTTCTATCTGCCGGTACAGAAGGAGTTGCGCGGCGTCGGAGACATCCCAACGTCACCCGTCTGTCTTTTGCCTCTGCAAGAGGAGGCTGCGCTGCACGGGGAGCGGAGGAGAGAGAAACCCGCCTCTGTTCTTGCTCCCCGCCTGCGCCCTCGTGGTAAGGCAGCGCCCTGACCCTTGCGGAGGAAAACGTGAAGTCCTTTTTGCATTTTGAAAAAGTTTTCTTTTGGAACGTGGAGCGATAAGAGCTATTGTAATACCTGGCTATACAGCAAGAAGATGTGATTTGAAGGGGCAGTTTACCGCCCCGGGATTCCTCAGTGCTGCGCAAGTTCCAGCCCGGCGTTACTACTCTATAGCTCCTCGGTTGAGGTAGGCTGGAGGATCTGTCCTTCTAAATACGCCGAAATTTCTGCATTTATTTTTAACTGTTTGTCCTGGATCCGACTGTTCTGAAGTCACAGACAAACTAGAGTCTACCAAAAACCAGCGGATTCCATCCCATCGATTTCAGTTGTTTTGGGTTTGGCAAGTGCACCTCTACCATCAATTTCGTACAAAGGAGGACTAAGCCGAATACAGTTTTGGCCTTGCTAGTAGAAATCGCTCAAAGTTAGGGGACTTTTTTTTTTTTTGCTTCCCGAATAAATGGATATGGGTAGGTAGGTACTCCAAATATTTAGTCAAAACAGGTTTTTTAGAACTAGTCAGGAGGAGTCCCTGAATTCTTGCCACACTCAGAACGTGGAGATCTGAACTGGGCAACATCGAAGAAGAGCCTAAAGGAGATTCAAGCACCGGAGGGTACGGTATAAGTAGGTGTCCATAGTTGTTCTTTAGAAGAGCTGTGTCTTTTAAAAAAAAAAAAACAACAACCCAACAAACCAAGAAGTGATGCCATCATAGAAAACGGTGCTGCTGCCACGCTTTACCTGAACGCCTACTGGTTATCTGCACTCTGGGCAGAAACAACCCCAGGTTCCAGTATAGGATGGGGAGCTACTTGTTAGAGAGCAGTGTAGAGGAAAGGGACCTGGGGGTCCTGGTGGACAGCAGGATGACCATGAGCCAGCACTGTGCCCTTGTGGCCAAGAAGGCCAATAGCATACTGTGATACTGTGATACTGTGAAGGGGACATCTGCATTAAACGCTCTTTCCTACTGCAGCGCTGAAGGGTATCTCCATGTGAAGAGCTCCTGAAGCTTTGTTATTGTGCAGAAATGAATGCGAACGGTGTGAGAAGGACAGCGCTGACTGCAGCTGAAGGGCCTTCTGCCGGGAGGCAATTTGCAGGATTCCACCACGCCTTATTGCTCTAAAGCCCTAGATGTGCTTCATGGTATATGTCACAGACGTGTATGGTAAAAAGGCAGACATATATGATATAGTTGGAAACTCAGGCTTCACGCTTCATGGAATACAGTAACCACAAGGCTACTAAGCCGTACATCTTTTAGTCTCGTAAATGTGTGTAGGTTTTTCATGAAAAGTGGATTAGTTTGTTTTGGTAGGAGCTGGAGTGGCTGCCCCTTTCTCCCAGTAAATACGGAGTCAGAGCATTGATGGTGGTGACAGTGGAAGATACAGTTAACTTTCCATGTAGAGAGAGCATATGCGGTTCTCTTCTCATTTATGAGATCTTTTGAGTATTACACAAGAACTGAGAAATTACTTGCACAATCTGGGCTGGTTACAGAGAACTTCCAGTTTGAAGTTCCCGAATGTTGGAAGGCTTCTAGGTAGAAAGGTTTGGGCGTGACAAGTTCAGCTTTAGATTTTGAGTTGAATCCAGGTGAAATCAGCCAAGATTGATACCCCTCTTCTCTTCTCCCCCGCACGTCACAGCTGAAGGCGGGGTGGGACGAGGTGGTGGTGTTCGGGAGCTCACCTGGGTGGGAAAAGGCTCTGCTGTTGCCTTTAAACAGCTGAGGGAGGTAAGGGGGGGTGCGCTCATGAAAGAAGGGGCTCCTCCAGCTAAGCTGGTTGAGGAGTTGTTACCTCTAGGGGAAAGAAAAAATATATGTGTTCTTGCACTGTAATGTAGTCATGTGTGTATATATGTATCTTTTATTTACGTATATATATGTGGTAAAGAGGGTATCATGGGATAGATAATGGGTGCTGTGTAATGGAGAGCAACTCAAGGTGAATTTTCTTGGCTGTTGAGCTTGAGATACTTGCGCTTACTGCTTTGAGTTACTGAAGAGGGCCAGAGAGTAGAACTCGAGCTTTTTTTTGTTCCCCCGTGTGAATAAACGTAGACCCGGTACAGAAAAGGAAAGCAGAATGATATGTTCTTGAAGTAAGATTGTTATTTGTGCTGTCGATAGCAATTACGGTGGAGACATGCCTGCCCTGTTCAGGTTATTTGTATAGTAAGAGTCATATGACTTCCAGCACAATGCGTGCTTTCTTCCTCAAAACCTTAGCCTTCGAAACTATGGTGGAAATTGGACCATTGGGGATGATGTAAATGAGGCTTTTTGTTTTTAAAGCAGGAGGGAAAAATTGCTTAATGCAGTTACAGTAAACAAGCTTGCAGTGCTCTGTAACGAGCGAGTTTAATTGTACCTGAGTCCCGCTACTCGTGTATGCCATTGTTCATAAAATACTGTTAATTGAAATCACTAAATGGCAGCTAACTTGAGTTTTTCATCTTAAAATAATCAAATAAGTTGGCGTGGAAAGGACATAGCGGTTAAAAATGCGAATGCTACGATTGAGGTCGCTAATTCGTTAAAGGTTATGTCTGCTGCTGGTTCTCATCGAAGGTTGTAAGTCGCAATTCATTGACGAGGGTAACGTGGAGTGCCTGAGCTGAGCTCTTCTTCTGTTTCCTTCGCGTCACGTGGGGCTGTCGGCTGGAACGAGGTGTCTAAAAGCAAGGAGCGTCCTTGGGAAGCGCTGGGTGGCCGCTGGGCTGCGGTGGGCTGCGGTGGGCTGCGGTGGGCTGGCCGTGCCAGCGGGAGGGCACTGCTGGGGGCAGCCGGACAGAAGGGAATCTGTCCGCGCTCTGGTGGAGCAGGTCTACGGGACACGGAGCAAACGGACTGTTTATACTCTGTACAGACAAACTTAATGTGCCGTGAAACCAGGTGAATCTCAACCGCCTGAGTGTGGGTTACTGCAGAGTGCTGTCACTAAGACCTGTTCTTCTGCAGCAGAAGAGCAGGACTCGGTACGGCAAGGAAACTGCCGCTTCTGGCTAACCTGTCCATGAATTCTCCATGGCCCTTATTTTTCCCAGTGTTCAAAAGATGATTGTTCTTGTCTCGTGCTCGATTCCCGGGAACATACCCAAATCCAGCCAGACACTGGGAAGTGTCTGGGAGCGTCGGTTGAGGAGCGGGGTGCTGACCGTAGCCAGCTCGGTGGGCTTGGTAGCCAGATGATCCCAGTTAGCTGCGGCACGGAGGCCAGCTGGGGCTCGTCGTGGTCATCAGGAAAGGGAGGAGCCAACTTCTGGCCTCCCAGAGTCACCCATCTGGAAAACAGGGTTTAAAAAGGGTGGCTGAAGCATGAACGTTGGAATTATTTTGAAGGTTGAACCTGGGAAGGTGATGATCCGTTATCAGGATGGCCATCATCCCCGTGCTGTTGGCAGCACCGCGGCTTTTTATGGAGTTACCTTTTACGGCCGGGGCTTGCCATGGGAGCTTCTTTGCTTTTACGCTGCTTAAGTGTTCCTGCGATATTGAGGTATATTGCACCTCTGGCGCCGCCAGATGCGTCGGGATCATTATGACTTTTTGCTGACTTCTGTGTAATATAAATAGAAATCCAACAGAGCAGACGTTGAAACAGAAGAGGTAGTCGAGGCTACAGCGGGCGGTTACCGCTGCGGTTTGGGGTCGGCTTGTCCCCGGTAGGTGAAGGAGTTCCTGGAAAAGAATATACAGTATGAATTATGTAGTGCAGATGTTTGTGTTGGGGAAAAACCGGTATTTTCAGAAAGTTTATCTGACCTTTTGGAGTTCAAGTGAAGTTTATATATCCAGCTCAGAATCCATAAATTTTAAAGCAGAAAAAAACCACGTTTTTGTCTTTTCAGCGTAATGAAGACATTCTCCTCTCTTTCAGTATAATTGTATTGTCAAATGGAGGACTGTACAAGTAATCAGCAGCGTAATTAGGAAAGCATTTTTGCTCGCTCTGTCTTCAGTTGAAATACAATCCTTATTTCTAGTGCCCTTTGCAGCAGGGCAGTTTTCTTAAGGAAAGGGGGGGGGGGGGGGAACATCCCAGCCTTTAATGAACAAGAGCCGAGGGAAACTGATACGTTATATTTTTATAACTGCCTCAAAGGCAGCTTCAGCTTTCCATTTTTAGCAAATAAGAACCAGGTTATGAGACTTACAAAATGCGTTGTCTGTAACCCATCTTTTCTTTCCCTTCCCGCCCCCCTTTTTATCCCGCCCTGGGGAGTCGCAGGTTCCCATGCTCTGGGGCATCTTATTTCTTAAGAGGAGTTCAGCTGCGTAGCTGGAGAAGGCTTTGCTTTGGAATTATACTGGTGTGACTCGCGGAGGTTGGAGACGAGCACGCATGCTCCGAAGACTCTTTGATTCCCTCCACTAGGGATTTCTGTTGCATTTTAGGGAGAATTTCCCAGCTTTAGCGTTCTATGATTTATTTATTTCGAGGCACTGTTAGCTATGTTCTTCTGCCTATAAAATTTTTGAGCCTTATGCCTGGAGCTCTTGATGAGCAAGCAGGACTAGGAGTTCGAAAGAAAACGGGCAAGTTTTGAGAGGAGGATATTGCTAATGAAAGAAGGAGTTTCCATTTTTGCATCCCTTTGGCGGGGGTGGGGGGATTTGGGGGGGCGGAGTGGTAACAGAAACCAGTAGCGTGCTTGGAAACGCCTGGGGCTGGAGCTGTGAAACTTTTCCGGGGTTGTGCTCGAGGAGGAGAGCAGTAGATAAGCTACAAACAAAGCATAGACCCGGAGAGCTGTTAGTAGGCGGGAGCCGCGGCGAGGAGAATAGCCGCTCTCCAAAGCCTCAGTTATCCTTAGTTATATCGGATAAGTAATTTTACCCCCGAGCAAGCCGCGTAAAATCATGCCTGCCTTCAAGCCTCTTGATTTCCAGTGGCGCTATCGGAAGCGTATGCCTGATTTTTTTTTCCAGGAAGTGCGGCTAAATTGTTGTTTCTACTTTATTTCGCGACAACTTTGACATACAGCTTTTTTTTTTTTTTCAACGGAGATTGATAAACCGTTGGCTTACTATTTTAAGCAGATCAGATGAGGTGATGGGAGGAATTATCTTAAATATATTCACGTACAGAAAATAGACGGCTGTTTTTACAAGAATGAAAAGCAGTTACCCTTATTGCGCTTTTTATAGGATCCTGCATAAGGTTTTATTTGATAGCTTACCATAAATTTTCGTTGTCTTCTGTCTTTATCAGGTAAAACCAGATTCTCCTTCATCCTGGTTGCCCTTTTTTTTTTTTTTTTTTTTTTTTAATTTCATCTCTCCATAATCTTTGTTGTAGGAAAGCAGGGTAGGTGGGAATTAGTGGCCAGTTGTGCTAACGTTGCAACCTGATCTTCTATAGAAATTATTTTGACTTTTATTTGGAAGAAGAACCATTTTACCAAAGCACACACATTTTTAATGAATTTCAGTGTGAAACCTTTTGATTAAAGCTGATAAATAAGCTGAAAATGCTTCTTTTGAAGGATGCGGGCTAAATTTTTACTTTGGCTAGGACAAAAAAAAGAAAGACATCTTTCACAATTTATATGAATTTTAAAATTAAACTTTATTTTTGTTTACAAATTTTTTTTTGTGGCTACGTTAAAATAATTTCAGGTTTAGTTGAATTTTTATACAATTTAAACTAATTTAAAGTTGAAATATGTGCTTGTTAAAAGCAAGAAATCTTGCCCTGTGTTTAGCCAGAAGAAATTAAAAATAACTTTTGGTCCAAATTAAGTCTGGATTAAAAAATATTCTGGTTTGGCTCTTCTGCCATTATACCTGCCGTGTTCAATGGTATGCATGGGAGCATATAAGCAACAGACGTTCCCTTCTTTTTTGATAGACTTCATTCACTCTTGAACCACTATTACCGGTATTCCATTTATTTCTGAGCCAGAGCAAAGACACATTTTTGTTGAAATCAAGATGACTTTATTTTGACAATTTCTGGAAAAATGAGCACAAACCTATTCTAATAGTTTAGTGGTGGTTTTGGCAGTGTTAGGTCAGTGGTTGGACTTGGTGATCTTAAAGGTCTCTTCCAACTTACACAATTCTATGATCCTATAATATTTGGCTTATGTTTTCACCAAACGTTCTGATGAAATTGCATGTCAATACGTAAAATGAATATTTATAAATGATGCATATTTTACGTTATAAGAAATTTTTCTACGGTGTTGATAGTAAAATGGTTTATTTTGGTTCTTAAACCGGATTTTTCCACTGTAGGGATAAACCAGGGAGTTGGAGTCCCTTGACAAAAGGGAAGCGGTCTCTTAGGTACTCTTTATGGAGATCAGATACAGTCTGAAGAAGGTCAGATTTTACGCAGACACAGCCAAGCCTCCAGCACGACTTAGCACGTTAGGTAGTGGAGTCTTCCCCCAAAATAAGTTGAAATACCTAATGAGATCTGAGCTTTTCTGAAAATCTGAAATACAGTGATTCTAAAAGCGTTGGTTTCTCTGCTTGCACATCGGTAAAGGTAACTTAGAAAGTATTATCTGAAAAAGATTTCGTCTTCTCTGACAAGGTCTGAAACGTCCAACTCTTTCCTTGTGTCGTATCATTAGAGGTGCACACAGCCCATCCTTGTCACCGCCGCCGTACCGGAGCTGTCTCTGGGTAGCGCGCACGATCCGCAGTGGAGGAACGGGGAAAACTTAACTTGCGTGTCGCTGCCTCTCTGACCCGGCCATTTTGCATATCATCATCATCTGCTGATGAGCTGCAGTGCTAAACCTTTCCACCTGCACTTACTGAAATGAATTTCCTTCTTGCGGTGTTCCAGCTTGACTAGGGACGTCAGAGTACGGCTCCCGGAGGAGTATGCAGTAGTGATCCCGCGGGTGAGATCTTCAACTGCAGGTTCTGCCTTGCTTTTGGGTGCTCAACCGTCTTCATCCTGCTGTATTGGGTCTTTCTTTCTGGTTTGCATCTCGGTAACTATGTAGCCACAGGAAAATATGTTTACATTAACGCTTCCCATCTTAAATTCCGGTATCTGCTCTGAAATAATGCCTCTTTAGCGAATAACGGAACCGTGAAACATATGGTTAACTGTTTGGGAGCTGCAGTTCCAGGCAGGAGAGGGTCAACGTGCTGCAACTCCATCTGGGGAATGAGTGGGATGGATGGAGCAAACGTATTGGATAGATAGGTGGTCCAACTGGTGTTGACTAAGCTACGTGCTTAGGTTGTAAGGTTCTGAGGAAGGGCTCTTTGCATGACATGGGAAAGAATGTTGAAAGGTGTAAATCCTCTTTGGAGGTGTCCAAGTGCGGCAATATAAATGCTGACTCCGGCGATTCAGGATCTTTAGTAACTCTTCCCTCAAGTGCTATGATTTTAAAAAAAATAATTATAAACCAGCTTTGATATATGCTTTCTTAATGACCAAAGAATAGAAGAGCTATCAAACAATCTTACTTTCTTCACAAAACGGGGAAAAACTTCTTGTAGCTAGAGTCAGGCAGCATGGTGAGTGATCTTCTTCGTGTTAGTAATTGTAGAAATTAATTTAAGCAACCTATTGTGCTTCTGATGTTACGCCTGGGAGCGTACGGGGAAGAACGTGTCGTACATCGCAGTCCAGTAAATGAGAAGCGTTGCAGGAGGATCTGCCGCGAAGGCATCGTGCGGGACTCGCGGCCTCGCCTGGCGCCGGCTGGCGCTGGGAGCGCACGTGGCGCGGGGGTGGTGGGACTGAGCCCCTCCGCCAGTCCCACCGTGTGCTGGAGACGCTGCAGCGCCTTCTCCTCCTCAACATGCGGCTCCCGCTAAAGTCGGCGGCGTTGTTTGGCTCGAGGTGTTTTGGCGGGATCAGTTTAACCTCCGAGAAGTTCGGGATTTAGCTTGCAAGGATGAAAGGAAGCGCAGAATGGAAAGGTTTCGGAGAATGGTTGGGGCTTCGTGCGTTCTTAGTCAGCCGAATGCTGCACGTGGTGACTAATGCTTTTGATTTTTTTGGCTTTACCCTTTTCTCCCCGTTCCTTATAACATGACAGGCAAGCAGAAGGAAAAGAATATTTCTAAAAATCGCTGCTGCTCTGCCTGATTTTTAGATGCTTCTTGAAAATTATTCTTGCTGAAAATTTTGAAATTGCTTTTACAAAGCTTTATTTCCTAAACCGCGCTTTCAACAATTAAGAATTTTTGAAGGAAAGAAAGCCGCCTTAATTCAAGAATTATGGTTAAAATGGGCTATTTTAAATGTTATTCAGATGTGATTAATTGTTGCTTTTGCTTGTGGCACCTAATTGTGATTTCTAATAAAAAAATATATATTTTTCCTCTAGTTGCTTTGCAGATAAAGGTCATTTCAATACCATTTAGATACGAAGTCATGTCTAAATGCACCTGACGAACATGTCTCAAGAGTATATGTAGCTCATTAGCAGAATGGTTAGAAATCTGTTTCAACCTACTGAACATAACCTATGCTGTGCCCCACCTTAACATTTGACATACCGCCTCCTCCCGCAGGTTAGAAATTTTCTATTAACAAAGGTATATCCTTTCAGCTCTGAAAAAAATTTTTTACTTATATTTCCAAATTGGTTTGATTTACAATAACTTACAATTTACTAACTTCTGCTTTCAGCGTTTCCTTTTGTTGCTATGTCCCTCTGAGGCTTTGGTAGAACTTGGTGTGGAACTGGGTACGCTACTGAGCAGGTGGCGCATGTGGACAACAAAAAAAGAAATATCAATATAGCTGTAGCCCATTGTGGCTTAGGCATCTCCTAAAGAAGAGCTGCAGCAAGGTTGAGGGAGAGATTGTTGCCATCTCAAAGACTTTTATCCAGATCTTGTCCTGGTTCTCGGGGTCTGCTGTGTTGCTCCAACTTGTGTCTCAGCCCCGCTGAAACTTGCTTCCTTGGGAAGCAAAACCACAACCGCCACAGGGGTTAATTGCTCTGTCAGTGTTGCCTGCCCGAGGGTGGTGGCACCAAACATGTTCTACAAAATACGTCAGCTTTTTAGCTCCGTGGTAGGTCCAGGAGATCATTCTGGGGAGAAGCCAGAGAATGTCTGGGAAGTGTCAAGGATGCTCTAAGGAGTGAAATAATATCGAGACGTGTGACAGAACTGCAATATGCGAACCTGAATGCCTCTTCTCTGGCTCACAGATGACTCCAAGCAGACAGAAGTTTCATGACAAAAGCTTCGAAGGAGAAACCGGTGCTGAAAGAAACAGCTCAGATGCTAAAGAACCAAAAGGGCAAATAGATGCAAAGGGAAAAGAATGGTCCCAACATAAGGATCTAGTAAATTTTCAAAATATTTTCATAATATCTCCATGCTCACTAGCTGTCAAGTACTGTAAACAAGAGCTGCTGAGTGCTGAGCACTTTCCAAATCTGTCCGATGCAGTTGAGGTGCTCCAGTACAGTCCTTTGAAAACCTGCTCCTATCTGTGGGGTCTCAAACGCTGCCCAGAGCTGCGAAGGGGAAAAGATGTGCCCCGCAAAGGAGTAAAGGTTCTTGTTGTTCGTGTGTCGGTGGGTTTGCGTGAGAGAAAGTCCAGGCAGGGTTTGGTGCCCCCTTTGTTGGGGGGGAGGGGGGGGGGGGAGAAAAAATATATAGTCGAGCGCATCTGTGAGCTTTGTGAAAAACAAACGCTATCTTCTTTCCTCACATCTCGGAGGAGCGATGTAAATGTGCTCAAATGTTTACACTTTGAATTACCACCTTTCACAATGAACAGCGTGAGACAAAAATGGCTCTGTTTCAAGCAATTAAAATAAAAAAAATCCTTGCCCTTTTTAAAGTAAAGAAACTATATGAATTCCTGTTTTGTTTTGTTTTTTTTTTTTCAAACTGAGCTCAGAAGGAGTTGCTCTGCGGAGTACTTCACGTGCGCTGCAGGCGAGACAGACCCGCTCTGTGGAGATTTGGGTTATATTCGCGTTTGCGGAATCGCAGGCCTGGGCTGCAGCTGCTTTCTCAAACATGCCGGGAGTCGGTGGCATTCCTGTTCCAGCTCTGCCGAGCGGTCCACTGCTGCTTCAAAAAAGAAACAAGTTATTCTACTTTACAACAGTGTAGTAATAGTATTTTTTCTGAATGACAGTTTCTTAAATCTGACTTAGGGGACTTCCAGGGGGGTCTTGATTTTTTTTCCTGGTTTCCTTTCCCTTTGTATTTGGAAATAGAAATGCTTTAAATTCTTTGTTTATTTGGTTGCTCAAACTCTGAGGTGCTGGGTCGCGTAAATGGAATTTTAAAAGCTCAAAAAGTGTCGGGTTGCTCTTCCCTTTTCAAACCGCACGTGCGCAAACCCCAAAGTGCGCCTGCAATCCCGACGCGAAGATTCTCTGGGCCAGCAGCAATCCGCGAGGCAGCTTCTTCAGTAGCCCCCTTCTCCCGGTGGTGTGCGCCGTGGGTTCAAGCCACCTGCCCGTGGCACGAAGGCCCAACCGCGCTGGTGTGACGCTAGACAGAAAAGCCCCAACGTCGCCCCATTAACGGTAAAGAATGGGCGAGTGTCTCAAAGTGCGCGAGTTCGTGGGTTAGCGCTGTGGTGGAAGGTCGGGGTTGGCAGTAGAGTTGATGAGCACTCTCTGGGAGGCTCTCGTCCACAGCTTGGCACGGAGTGCCAAATTGCTGTGCTGCTTGGAAGTCTGTGCGCTTCCAGGAGGCTACCGGTTGTCCCTCGCTTCTTCTGGAACTTTGGAATAATATTGTCACTTGCTCTGTAGATGAGCGGCAGAATCATTTGGCTCAGTCAAAACACGCTTGAGGTTTCCCTGGGACATGCGCGATTTCCCAATGTCTAAAGATCTTATTGTTGAAGTAGAACAGTCTTATTTTACAGTATTGTAAGGATGCCTAAATGTTAAGCGGTTAATAAGAAAAAGAGATATTGGGTCAGAAAGTTTAGGGGAGAAATTGGGGGAAAAAAAATTGCCGTATCCCACACGTTTCTGTTGTTGTTGTTGTGTTTGGGGTTTTTTAATACCTGTCCTAAGACTGCATCCCTCAGACAGTGAAACATTCATCAAATAAATTATTCCTTGAACATGTTTGTTACGGATAGAGAGGTGTTTAAATTGATTGTTCTCTGTGTGGAAGTAATGGACGCTGATGTTCAGCTCAGTCGGGATTGTATTGGCTATTCAGGGTCTGAAGATACTCCAGATCATTATTTTCTCCTTAATTTCCAAGAAGAGAGTCAAAGAACTAGAGGGCAACAATTAAGAATTTGGGGGTTTGGTGTTTTTTACTTGTCAGCGTGAAACTAATGTGTTTGAATCATAGAATCAGTGAGGTTGGAAGGGACCTTTAAGATCATCAAGTCCAACCATTAACCTACCCTGATAAAAACACCACCACTCCTAAACCATGTCCCTAAGCACCTCATCTACCCTTTTCTTAAACACCTCCAGGGATGGTGAATCCACCACCTCTCTGGGCAGCTTATTCCAATGTTTAATAACCCTTTCAGTGAAAAAATGCTTCCTAAAAGAAGATGGGTCCATTTAGACTCAGTTTGGGGAATAAAGACGAGGTCCTTGTTTGAGAAGAGGTTGTTCGCAGGGTGAGAAACCTCCCTCGGTTCTGTCCTCTGAGTGTGATTTTCTGTTGAGTTGGCCGTGTTCTGCGTTGTCACTCAGCCCACGGGTGACACTCTGGCCTGCCTTCCCTTGACGAGGTTGGCACTTCGGTCTTGTCTCCCAGGAGTGGAAGGTTCTTAGACGCTCGTGTCGTCGCGTGTTCCTCCAGCAGGGCTCGCCCTGGGCGTGTGGGTTATCCGAAACTGTTGTTGGTATTCCTCGGGCAGCAGCTTTCACTACGCCAGCACGCAAAGGACGAAATCGCAGATGATTGCGGGTGAGGCAATTAAGTGGGTACCCCAAAAGAAAAGTAGGGTACGGAGCTGGAAGACTACAGCTTGCTTGCGTGGTACGAAGTGGCTTTTCCGTGGATGTTGCTCAGAAATGAGAAACTTCCAACTTGCTCTTATGGATAGCTTGTGGAATGACTTCTGAGTGGTGGTAAAAGGGTATGTGCCCTCCAGGCTCATTTCTGGTTACACTTCAATTAATTTTTGGCTAACCATCTGTAGTTTGTTGTTTACTTTGTGATTATTAGAGAAGGTTTTCTCCCAGCAAACATTTAATTCGTGCCCTCCACCACGCCTTGCAGCTGGGAAAGCCATTATAAATAATGATAGTGGCTTTTCAGTATACCACTTAAAATTTTCAGCAGCATGCTAGAATTTTAACCTTTAGATGTAACACAGTAATGATATGTCATCCCTAAATAATGAAATGCCAACTGCCTACTGAAAGTAGTATACACCTATTTTCAGCCTGAAAATCGTAATTAGTTCTCACAGCAGCTTAACTTTCTCGGCAGAAGTGCTGTTCAGGCTAGTGTTACACGGTGAGCAGGAGAGCAGGGATAGGAGGAATGGGGTCCTTATAATCAAATTTAAAACCAAACCAAAAAAAAAAAAAACCCCACAAAAAAAAACCCTGCCTCGTTAAGCACTTTTTAATTTAAAACCAAACAGAACTTGGCTACAGATATTTTAAAAGTTCCTTGTTGCTAAGCCTTAGCTTCCAAACATGCTGTGATTCCCGAGTGGCTTTTATTTTCAGGCAGAAAAGGCATAGTAAAGACGTTTTAATTGACCAATGGGTCAATAACAAAAAAATTACTTTGGTAGTAGCAACTTCTGAATGTTTGATGTCCCTGCACGTAATCAATCTAGCTTCTATAAACTGTACACTTTTTTTTTTGTTTCTGTAAGAACAGTTTTACGTTATTTTCAAGTTCCTGCTGAGGATTGTCTTCAGGGGGAAAAAAAAAAAAAAGGGCTTTTAAACACCAAGTTCCTTCCCACTCTGGTCTTAACCTTGAAGTACGTTAAACAAAAGTTACCAGACTGATTAGATCCCCACTTAATTTCGCTGTGATCTACACGGGCAACGCGTTAGCACGGCCGGAGCAAACCCAAGTGTGTGCCTCAAAGCTTTCCCCTTCTTCAGGCAAGAGACTCTCTCTTTCCTCTCCAGCAATGGCATCCTTGGGGCAGAATAAATATCGTGAGTTCCTTTGTTTGCGTGTGGCAAGCAATTGGTGATTACTTAATGGGGGGGGGGGGGAGGGGAGAAAGCCTCGTGAACACCTTCACACTACCAAACGCCTTAGACCGCGCCGTGCACTGCGATCGCAAATACACGGTTACGCGATGAAGCTAGCAGATGTTTACATTTAATCTTTTGAGTTCAGAAAAGCTTTCCTAAAAGCTTTTAATTCACTCTGGATTTACAGGAAAAAAATAAAGATTTTTTTTCTTGCTTAATATACATATAGGCTACTTTTTTTTTGGAGTTGAAGAAGTGCTGCTTTTTGGCTGTTTTGTGAAATTTTTCCTGTTCAATTAACTTTTTGCTATTCTTTTTGTGTGTGTGTGTGTGTGTGGTAGATCAAATAATCGGATGCGGGACTAACACGATGCGCGTTTAGATTGCCTGGGGGCTGTGCAGTGGATATGTACTTTAATGACAGAACTATTAACATACCCGGAGTCATCCCGGTTTCGGTGTAACTAACGTCTGGGTGCCGCGTGCGCTGTCGCTGCGTCCTGTAAGAAATGAGAAGTTATTGATCTTGTTTACCACCGTGTGTCTTTAGGAAGAGGCCGGCGTTTCCCCGCAAAATGATGCTAGCTGCCAAGGCTGCCGGATAAAGTAGGATTAAGTATATAAATATCTAGAAGTCACTGCTATAGCCAGAAGTTATTAGGGAGATAGTAGTTGAATGGTGTTAACTTAAAAAGGGTAAAGTCTTTATCCTCTAACTGGCTGGGCTCTGTTTGCTTCAAGGAAAATCATTATATTGACTTTTTTTTTTTTTAAAAAAAGAAAGTAGATATAAAATTTGGATTTCTGTAGCAAACTTCCAGCATTCCAATTTTTCCGAGCAGTTTGTTACATCTCTTCGCCCACTTGTGGGGGAGAGAATGAGCAAATGGAGATACTTTCCGCAACCTCTTGATGCGTTCTGATGAGCTGAAGACCACCGCTACAGAAAAAATTAGAAACTGAAGAATAAAAAAAAGCAAGTGGAGTGAAGCCAAGGTTGTATAATGACCTAAAGGGAACTTGATTAAGAAGCAGTACAAGCGTGTTCTGGAAGAATTCCTTTTCAGCATCTTTAAATAGCAATTTTATTGTTCATCTGGGGGGGGGAAGCAAATCTAATAGTGTGGCTTCCCCTGTTAAACAGCGGAGCGTTGGTTTGCTATTCCTCGACAAGGGACAGTGCTACCGGGTGGAGCAAACCGCCTGCCTGAAGGATGCTGAGGGAGGCTGGCTGATTTTTTTTTTTTTTTTTTTTTTTTCTCCATTAAGTTTATCCTGATTCCTTCAATAACAATTTTAAAGTATTTTGACCCTGAAATATTTATACAGTGCCTCGTGTTCCCCTTCATACTGACCTCCTGGTGTTACCTGACGCACCAAGGTTTTTCTCTGGGGTGTGATTCCCCCTCAGCCAGAGGAAGAATACTAAAAGACCCTCCGGAAGGTTGCTTTGTGGTGTCTCGGAATGAAGACAGGTTGGCTTTCGTACGTATTTGCTTGATTTTAACATTTTGACTACAGTTTTAAACTAAAGCTTTTAGACACGGCTGGCAGGTACAAATATCTATATTTAGTCTCATTCATATCTCTAAATTATCACTTATGCTGTCCCGTTGTGTCAGAAGTGGTTGTTCAATTAAACGTGTCTCAGAAAGTGCTTGGGATTTATTCCAAGACTTGTCCTCCTTGGGGTACAGCGGGAAGATAAACCTTCTGGTGAGTAGGAAGTCACCCTGCTGGTGACTTCAGCTCCCTTTTCAGGCTTGGGTAAAATAACTCTTCCTCTTGATTTACAGTGAATATCGTATAACTTTTATACGTATCCCCGAAGGTTATCTGGGCTGTCTCCGTGCCCTCCCGGTGGTTGCACCATGAGGCATCCAAACCCCACTGAAAGTCAACGGGGTCCTTTCCCGTTTTGCAATTTCAGCGGAGGTTTGTAGAAGAGTTTCTGGTTTTGAGCACTTTCTAAAAGCTCAAGAACGCTATCATAATAGCTTTAAAATGTTTTATAAGGGCCAGAAATATACTTTGTAAACCTAATTTACGCAGTTAGATAAGAGTAGTATATTATATAGTAAAATTTTATGGGATATAATTTACGGCTACAAATATACGGCGTGATACACAAAGCAGAGTGCTCGAGCGTCTATAACGCAGTTGAGATTCTGTATTACCGTAGGTAAAGTGGTGAGCAGTGATTGTAACAAAGCCAATGGCAGCGCAGTCGCGGAAACAAGGGTAGCCCGTCTGGCGCGAACGGGAGACACCGCCTGGCAGTGCGATCTTGCGTTTCTCAGATCGCGCTTAAGTAAGTGGCGTGAGAGTTGTCAGAGTTATTAGCTTTGTTATTAGCTTTCCTTGGATAACTAACTCGGGCTTGAGTAGAGAAATATTCCTAAGTACTTGACTCCAATTAGAAACTGCGGTGGTTGAATAAGTAGCAGAGCAGCAGCTGGATGAGCGTTCTCCTGGCGTTAGCAGGAATTTGTCAGGCAAAGGTGAGATTGCAGCAGGTCGTCATCTGTGAGTTTTGGAAAGGAAATTGTCAATGTTGGATCCTGAAAGCGTTTATGAAGACTAAAGGAGCTATTGTTACGTTGTTTAAAAAAAAAAAAAATAAATCAGCCTTTTGAGAAAATTGGTTGCTAATTATTTCAATAATGTGTAATATTCTGTTGTTAGCTGAACTCAATAATAACTTTGTAAGTTAAAAATGACAGGTGTTTTAAACGTTTTCATAGTAAAAAGGCCCAAATTAACTGGAGCTGTAAAAGCCATATGCTTCAAAATTTAAACTGCTCTGTTGACTCTTGAGACTATGAAATGTGTGTAGATCAGTCACGACTACACAAAACTCTCATTTTTATTTGGTGGACTGATTAAATCCTCCATTTCGCCCACTGAAACAAGACTGGAGAATGACAATAGGTTTTCTACCTTTCTTTTAGTATTGTTTTCTATTAAAACTATCTTTGTATGAAACGTTTTACGTGACATCTTCAGATAGCGTGTTGTAGAGCTAGACCATCGCGAGAATGTAATATTGCTATCTGAAGCTCCCGATCCCTTAGGGGCATGTACAAAAAGAATGACGAAAGGGTAAGAGGTCTGAATGCCGTCACACAGCCAAACCACGGCTGTTCCCGCTGTGCGGTGGCGGTATCGGAAGGAGAGTTGTCCGTGGTGACACAAGGAGTGCGGTTCCTGTGGTGGTTGGTGACAAGACGTGGTGGCCATCAACAAGACCGTGCCCTGGAGTCCAGCTGTGTCCGGCTTGTAGTCTGGTGTATCAAATCTGTCTTCTGTCTGATGGATAATACGGTGCACTCTCTCGGATTTTGGTGGTTTTAATGTTATTTCTTGGGGTTCTTACCCTCACAGAGGCCCCGGCAGCCCCGCGGCCGAAACCTGGGCACGGCCACCCAGTACAGACCAGTGGTGCGCGGGGCTGCAGCGTCGAGCTGCCTCAGGGGCAGGGTGCATAGTCTGGCAGTGACTTCATGAAGCGGCACAATTTTTGGCTTCTGAAGATGACGTTCGTACCTGTAGGCAAGCGTGCCTGTGGCTTTTCTTGCCTTATGCTGAACGCACCACGTATCCTACAAAAAGGTTTGGATGTTGGAACCTGTTGGGTAAATTCGGTGACTTATACGCAAAATAAGTTTTTCTGGGTTTTTTTAAGGAATTGTTCTGCAACACGAATTTGAAGGTTCTTGCTTACGGTTGTAAACCTTCCCTTTCTCACGCGCGCTCGTGCCCCCCCTCCCTCCCTCCCTCCCTCCCTCCCGTTCGCGCTGGTGGGGCTCCCTGGAGGCAGACCGGCCGCCTTCCGGCAAAGCCTCGAAGTAAATTGGAGTGGCAACGCTGGTCTGTCTCTGTCCCGCGACCGCTCCTCCTGCAGCTCGGCTCCGCTGCTTGGTTAGTCTTTTCCATCTTCTCTCCTTACATTGCGCATGCGGTATGTTCCGCTTTTGCCAGACAGCCGAAGGTTCTTCACCACTGTATAACTACGCTTGACATTTAATTTAAAATCAAAGATACCGTTCCGTAATAGTTTGTTAAGCTGTGCCTCAGTCCCGAGCAACGTAAATAACCTTCTTTGCAGTGAAAAAGGCAATTCGTTGCTTCGGCTGCGTTTTCGGGATGATTTTGTCTCGGAATAGGAGAGCTGAAAGGTTAGGTGCCGTTCTCCATCACCTAAACAAACTCAAATTGAAGTCCCATGATTTGTATGAGTTGTCAGCGCAGAACTAATTTCACTTCAAATATTTTCATTCCTCACCGGTGTGTAGGCTCTGCAGGGGGCGGCTCTGGGAGTAAACCTGGAATTCTCTCTTGTCTTGTTTATGTAATTGTGCGGAGAGGCGGCGGGTATGTAATTACTTAATTACTTGCATGGCTTTATATTTTTCTAAAGGGTAAGGACAAGGAAGCAAGGTGAAAACGATAAATCTATGTTTATACCAAAGGGGTTTTTGTTTTGTTTTGTTTTTTTTTTTACATGCAAACTAAGGGCCAGGTCTTGCAGTGTTGATTTCGGCTCACTGGTTTGAACATCTGTTGGAGCTGAAGCCTTTCACGCAGTTTTGGGGGCTTTCTTTAGTCAAATAAAAGAGCCAAAAAAATATTCCAATTTCATGAAAAATGTGTTTGTGTGGGACATACCTACAAACTTGTCAACGTTTTGTAGCCAAATGTCTACATTTCTAATATAGGATGTCGCATACTCCCAGTTCAGTTGTTTGTACCAAGATGGACAAAAACCCGAGAAACTTCAGGTTTTCTCGTTCGCAGCAGTGGAGCAGTTTGCCCGTAGTGATTCTCCGTCCCTTGTCCCTGGGTAAGTCTCACTGTGACCCTTAGAAGCGTTCCTGGAAAAATGTTTCACTCAAAACTAAGAAAAACGCCTGCAAAGTTTTGGTTCTGTCAAAACAATGCCGCCTGTCAGAGGAAGGCTATGAGAGTTATGACAAAATTTCCAGACGTATCTAGGATAACAAATCAGAAAACCGTTCCCAGGGTTTCATTTGGTGGAAACATTCTCTTCGACAGTACGGAAACCGAACCGCGGAGCTGATACATCCGCGACGCCTCTTGCAGTACAAGTCTATACACGGGTATTTGAAAGTATCGAGGGCATCGTGAAGTTGTACTTCAAAAAGAAGATAAAAATCTACAGTATACGTGACCCGACGGGATGGGAGTGAGAGGCGAGAAGGGCTGTTGTGCTGCTGACCCGTAATACAACTGGAGGCGGCCGCTGGCTCTCCCTTTGGGCAGGGGATGGGGCCCTCGGTAGGGATGCTCCTTGCACTTGGGGTGATGGGGGTGCCATGAGGACATCTCTTTGGGAAGCTGAAATCTGTCCTGGCGTTTGCACATTTATTGTTAGTTATGAAGCAGCTTCTATGTTCTGGTGACATCTAAGGGCAGTCTCAGCCTCTGGGGGCTTTAAAGCATGACCTGTGCTTTAAAAGTACAACGTCCATTTTGGATCTAGGGAACTGTTACAGCTTAAAAAAATCCACGCGTACGGTTACAAGCCTGGCTGGAGTGCGTGAAGCTTAGTTTCCCTATTGCGGCCGCTCTGGCACCTGACGCCAACCACACGTTCTGCCTTGAAGGCGACTAAAGCAATCGAGAGCCGTAAGGTCTCGCTGCGATCCTCTGTGAGGGGGCGGTCCCTTTTGAAGCTGTTGCAATTGAAACGCTGAACTAATGTCTAAAGCGTAAAGTAGTAAATGTTTAAGGCTATTTAATGCTAGAAATGGCAGTAGTGCTTTATCTGTAGGGAGACGAGACGTGCTTGCCGTCCTTGGGGGTCGGCGCGCTATACGCAACGCAACTGAAGTTGAACGAAGAGCAACCCCTTCCTGGAGGGATCGGTTTGGTCTGAAGCGAGAGACAGACCTGCCGTGAGCAGTGGTTTGTGCAAGATGCTGCTGCACCAGGGGTGATAACTTGGCTTTGGGGAGCTGAGGGGAAGGGGTGTTTAGGCCTCCGTAGGGGAGCAAGGACGAGAGCGCTTTTCTTCTTCCTCTGCACTGGGGGAGAGCATAAAATGGTTGTGTAAGAGCAGGGAGTGGTGATGAGGTTATGTCACCCCGGCTCACGAGAAGCCTTTCTTGCCACCTCCACCTCCGTTTGGGGGGGGTGGGGAGGGGTGGTGAGTTGGTTTTTGGTTTCCCTGCTCTTTGAGAAGCTTTGCTATACGTGCTGTAGGGCTGCAGCAGAACCTTGGCTGGCCCAGAAGAGGCCCGTGCCCCCACTGGGGCAATGTGCCTGAACTAAAGTTTGCCTTAAAGCCTAATCAAAGACCTGTGTTCTTTTTGCCATCTCAACTAGTTACCAGGGACAAAGCTTCCAATAACTTAATTTTTTTTTAAAGTTTATTTGTTTACAAGTTTTTTGGTTGGTTATTTTTTTTTTTGGAGGGAAGGGTGGGGTAGGACACGGACAGGATGACTTTTGTTTAGAAAAACAGAAATCTGCTTTCTCACGGACTGGTGGGATCTGAGCAAGAGAAACTGGAGTTTGGGGAAATGTTTCCAGAAGTTCTTGTTGTGTTTTACCTTGTTTTAAGGCTTTATTACAAACTTTTTTTTTTTTTTTTTTTTGGTGAGAAATTATGTAGAGATGATAGCTTTGGTGGGAAATCAGTTGAAACTAATGCTACGTGGTGTTTCAGTTTGAAATATTCAGAAATGTCTGGATGAGTAATGGTGGGAGCTGGTAATCTAAGGTGCTGGGGAGAAAAGACTAAAATTCATACAGGTGCATCTCTGCTCAAAGAGAGCACTTCCGGGTTGGGATGGGGTCTTCAGATAATGGTAGTTAAATAAATTGATGTGCACTTGGGGAGATAGTACTGAAAAGCTCAGATTTTGGGCATAAAGGTCAAACATGCTGCATAAAACCAGCAAAAGTGTTTATGTGAGAATAGCTGAAGGATCTCCGTACAGCTTTCTAGAACGGGCCACTAAATATTTTTTAATTGTGGCTGGTCAATAGTTGCTTAATATGATTAATCACCGCAAACCTTTAACAGCTTCCTGCTAATGAATGGAGATCGTTAATGCTCATTTCTCTTACCGTCTCTTGCCCTCCCTTGCTCTGTAGGAATGACTTCCTTTGTGTCGCAAGAGGAAACCTTCAGAGGTCTGCAGGAAATTATTCTCGACTGCAGTGCT
This sequence comes from Vanellus vanellus, assembly GCF_965231255.1. NCBI lineage: Eukaryota > Metazoa > Chordata > Aves > Charadriiformes > Charadriidae > Vanellus > Vanellus vanellus. Next base: position 2,492,928 of record NC_138917.1, read on the forward strand.
CCTGCTTACAGTAACGAACTGATCTCATAGCCAGGGCTAGGAAAAGAATGTTATTTTTCATAGCAATTAATTTACTCGCACCTGATGGTGATTTATGGAAAATCACTATGAAGAAACCTGCCCAGGATATTTGCTGCAGTTGACATCATAATCCTCGTTCTCTACTGAATCAACAGACAAAACTTTTCCAGTCTCTCCTTTTCTTAATGAAGTTATTCCCCCTCCACTATTGCCTCCCCGCGGTACTTCTGCACTAGTGGACTTTTGTCCTTTCTCCCCCACTCTTAAAAAAAAAAAAAAAAACAAACAACAACAAAAAAACCCAAAAAAACTCCAACCAACCAAAAAAAAAAAAAAAAAAAAAACAGTGGCAGAATTTTGAGTAGCATTTGGATAAATCCTGGAGACAGACTTGCTCGTTTTCACATTAGTTTTTGTAATTTTGTATCTCGATCCTTTTTTTGGCCTGTCAGGGGTTATGGAAGTACAACAACTTCTAGGACAAAATTCTGGCGCTAGCCCGGCAGGAGATCTCGGGGGAGCGGTGTTTCCTCTATTACACTGAAGTGCTCTTCGCTACTTCGGGAGATGTGGAAGCGCAGATAAACTCCTTGTAGGTTCTCATTATTGAACACATCCGACGACTGCAAGCGCCTAATTTCTGTTAATGAAAACATCCAGGGGTTGGGTTGGGTTGGGTTGGGTTTTAGAAGGCTTTGAAAATATGACTCTCTGACATGAGTTGTGCTTTTTCTGACTTCAGGATAGGTGAGGATTCTTCAGAGGATTCTCCTGTGGCTCTCTTGGATTTATTTCCGGCGTTACTAACTTCAGACTGGTGTAACGCATTGACGTGTACGTTGTAGGGAGAACGCATCTGTCTGTGACTTCTTGGGAATTCTGTTACGCTTTCTTAAATGAAGACTTTAGAATTCCACAAAGGTATATGAAGAAATAAAATAGTTTCTTGCATGAGTAACTATTTGTCTGCATGTCAGACAAGCCAGGAGCTTTAACTACTGCGTGCAGAATATTAGCTGCGTTAGGAAGTACTGAAAAATAGAATTCTTCTGGCTGTTCTTCCACTTGGAAGTGCTGGTGGACGCTCAGGCTCAATTGGAAATGGAAGACGTCTTGTGAATAGCGTTTTGGGTGTCATTTGGTGAAGCCAAGCTTGGCAAATTATCTTGTCGGATTCGTGCTGAAATCTGATGTTTGAGAATGGGTCGGTGTGACTGAGTAACATGCAAGTGTCTAAATAAAAACACTTGGTGGTTGTCAGACAAAAATTGAACAAGTGAGCGGCAGTTCAGTGCTGATGTCCCGAAGGATCGGAGCCCACCCGCTCCAGCCGGTAGCCCATGTGCCACCAACGGGTCGTTGCCCTTGTGGCTGTCTCACGGGAGACGCTTCCTCTCGTCCCGCAGTGCACTGGTGTGCGGATGAGACGGGTGACTTGTTTTGCCTGTAAAAATCTGTACCTTTTTATCAGGTCTCTGTTTTTCCTATTTGGTAGTTCTTGGTAGAACTTCTGGAGACAAAGGACTGAACTTTTCGTAACGTGTTTTCCAAGAGCTTTACAAAGCGAGAGATTTATGTGCCGTAAGAAAGGACAGGCGATGGCGCCAACTGAGGGCAGCGGTGGAGCTGTTTTGGGGAAGGGTAGTACCCTGTTGAGCCGCACTATTCTGCAGGTAGATCTCCCGTGATGTGAGCATTCTTTCAAAGGGCTGCTCCCGTCCCAACCATGTGAAAATCTTCAAAGGCGCTTCTTCATCAATATGCAAATCTTCAAAAGGGGAATTACACAATAACAAGACGACTCTCAAAGGGAAAGCAGTTACCCAAAGATGTAAAAATCTTTGTCAGGGACAGCTCCTCTGCGATTTAAAAGTTCTTCAAAGTGGAAATCACCTCCAGCAATGCAAATTCTCTCAGTGCATGGGAAATCACTGAGTGAGAACACTTCCATGTGTCATCTTTAAAGTGGCAGTAAGTGTTCGCTTGAAAATATTTTAAAAATGGCATTTTTAAGAATTGGTGCTGTACGTACAGTCCCATTACTGTGGGATTCCTCGAGGGTGGCATAGCTTTTAAGTTTACCAGAGGACTTGTGGTTGTATCTGTAGCGGGAGGGGATTGTGGCGCCAAACAGTGCTTTGAGATGAGTGGGTTTTATTAAGCTCTTAACATGGGATTATGAACTGTTGCATGCAGTTCAGTTAGCAACTAGTTGTCAGTTCTTTTATATTTGCAACAGATAGATTATTCAGGCTTATTTTAGAAGCGACAACTCCAACTTTGCAGGGACCAAAAGCCTCGCTTGTGTGACTACAGAAGGGGCGTCGGGGCGAGAACTCGCGTCGCCTCCCGTCTGGGCCAAACGCGCGGTGACGGCGCGCCTGAACGCGCACCGTGCTCGGCCCCAGGGCCGGGGAGCCGTCGCTGCCGGGCAGACGTCTTATTACGCGTCTTTTTCGTTTCCTAAAGATAAAGATCTGTTCCCAGTAGCTGTAGTCCAGAAAGCCAGTATTTTATTCTGTAGTCCTTGTGCTTACCGAACTGCAGTAGCAGGTGCTTCTGGGAAAGCAGCACAGCGCGTCGGTCCTTACCGCTGCCCCTTGCGCAGTACTCGGCCTGTTCGGGGGATTCCCAGTTCCGTTTAGGGCTGGGACCTCCTGAAAGGATAGTCCTTTGTAGGACAGACGCGCTCAGTCGCGAGAGCCTTTGTAGAGGTGTCCCGTGGGTGGGATCCTGACACCGCTAAGGGCAGTTGTGCCATGGGCCTCGGTAAGCCAGGTTGGTTCCGGCGGGCTGGACCCCCGCTGGCGTATGCTGGGTAAGGTGCCCAGTGCCGGCTTCCCCATAAAGAATGGGGCATCTTTCAGAGCTGTCAAGTCCGGAATTATTCCGGAACCGTATTTGCTGCTGCGGGTCTGGTGCCTTTGCTAAACCGTGGTCACATCAGTCCCTGCGGGCGTAAAAATAGCGATTTTAACACGCTGAGTCTAGCTGAGCAGGTATTACTTGGAGGGAAAGTTGTATTTATTTAACTGGCTTTTTGCTCACTTGTTGAACTTGGTTAATCATCTTTTCAAGGAGCAGTAGAAGCCTCTCAAGTGCAGGATGACTGCAACATATACCCCTTTATTTCAGCTCGATTTTTAAATATCGCCCGGATGATTTGTGTTTGCTGTTAAGGCTGTGCTGAAAGAATATAAAAGGGAGTCATTATTCTAGTTCTGTTTAAGCTTGAGATTTATTCCATTTCCATAAACCTAAGACGACAGCCTCTTTTCAAGATAATTCGCATACTGTGCCTTTCTGCGAGCTTCCCGCGTATGATATCTGAAAGGGAAACAGTTATGAAAAGAAAGAAAAGAAAAAGCCAATCTTTTTCATTCAGTAAGTAGATTTTTACCCAAAATAACTGGAAGGTAATGCCCCTCTCAAATGATGTCTCAGATTTGGGGGTTTGTTGCCCTAAAGTGAAATACTAAGTATTTATGATTAGGTAATTAGTAAGGGGGTGAAATGAAGAGTCTCTTTTAGCTAGCAGTTATTTTTATATCGTAGCACTGATATGTTGAGTACACATCCTGTTCACGCATGATTTTATTATTTGAGAAGGCAGTTTATGGATTCTATGTATGTAAGGTGACCTAGAGGTTAACAACTCTTACAATTTCCTATTAAAAACTCGAGCTGGGCTGTATTAAAGGAATCTATCCTTCTGCATGGGAACTGCGGGTTTCGTTATTGCCGTGCCCTGTGTGGAAGCCAGAAATAGACACTCCTCCGTATCAAACTTCTGACACGATTATTTTACGTCACCACGGCAAACTTCTTCTTTTTGCATGAGCACAGTTATTGTGGTTATTGCATACAAACCTCATCCAGGCAAACGTACAGTACTTTCTGAAGTGGGTTGAAAAGTACGACTGCGGTGGATGTTTGGGGGAGAAAAACCAACAGCTGGAATCTGAGGGATATTCTGTATCGGGTTATAATGTTTGGAAGGTACAAAGGTTAAAAAAAAAAAAAAAAGTCCCATGGCACTGCTGCATGTGTGGTTTAAAGTGCAATACGTAGGGGGCCATCCTAGTCGTGGAATCACAGAATGGTTTGGGTTGGAAGGGACCTTGAAGACCACCCAGTGCCACCCCCCTGCCCTGGGCAGGGCCACCTCCCCCCAGCCCAGGTTGCCCAAGCCCCGTCCAACCCGGCCTTGAGCACCCCCAGGGATGGGGCAGCCACAGCTTCTCGGGGCACCCTGTGCCAGGGGCTCACCGCCCCCACAGGAGAGAATTTCTCCTCAATATCTCATCTAAATCTCCCCTCTTCCAGTTTGAAGCCATTCCCCCTGGGCCTATCACTCCATGCCCTTGTAAAAAGTCCCTCCCCAGCTCTCCTGGAGCCCCTTTAGGCACTGAAAGGCCACAATAAGGTCTCCCCGGAGCCTTCTCCTCTCCAGGCTGCACCCCCCCACCTCTCCCAGCCTGTCCTCCCAGCAGAGGGGCTCCAGCCCTCCCAGCATCTCTGGTGGCCTCTTCTAGACCCGCTTCAACAGGTTGATGTCTTTTGTATGTTGGGAGCTCCAGAGCTGGAGGCAGTCCTCCAGGTGGGGTCTCACCAGAACGGAGTAGAGAAGCAGCGCTGAGCGCCTGGCAGATGATTAAGGCAGTCCCTTGATGTCCGTAGTCCGAAAAGCAGGCGTGTGAAATGGGAGCAAGAAGTGGGGGGTGGGCGGGGAGTGACTTCATTGTGGTGTTGCAAAATACACAAACTCTTCAGCAAAACATCTTTTATCATGATGCTGCTTTGCTCTTGAGAAACGCTTCCACAACCTCTGCCCGTTCCTCAAGGCCTCTCCCGGCCGCGTGGCTGGGGGCTGTATTCCCAACCACAAGAGAAGACCTGGCAGAGCATGGGAACCAGGGATAATAATGCCCTTACTCCCAAAATACTGTGAATTCAATAACTTTCAGTCTTGCTGTAGACATTTATCTTGTAGGGCTTAGAAGAGGACGGGAAGGCGAGGTGCGGAGAAGGGTTGAAACAGGTGCTTTGGAGAGGTAAAAGGGGCGTTTCTATTGCTGTGATTCATGGCATGGCTGCAACAAATAATTTCCGGGATTTTCCTTCTCTCTATCAATACAGATGTGTTACAGTGACTTTCAAACAATACAAAATATCCAGAAGTTTAGATAAATTGAATTTTGTAATGCCGAAGCATCTTTACTTAAGCGACTTCTTACTTTTTTTTTTTTTTTTTTTTTTTTTTTTTTTTTTTTAAAAATGAATCTCCACCACCAGTGCCCTGGGAGGCATGGCTTTAACTTCCCCCTGGATCTTTCGCTCAGGGCTGCCAGTGTGCAACGGACCGATGGGCGCAGAGTAGAACTGTCCGAAGGGGGTACGGGTTGGGATGCACGATGCTTTTTTCCCCCCTCTCGTACCTACTGAATTTTCGTGTGCCCTCCTACTCACAGGCAGTGAAAAGATGTTTAGAGACGCTATTGTTATAGGAAAAATTAAACATGAATGCTTGGTTTCCTGTGGTTAAAGTTGCTTCAGACTTCTTTGCGTGTACTTTGAAATGGAAGTGAACGTGCGTTCTGCGGGTCGCGTCAGTGGAAGTAATCCCCCTCCAATGTGAACACAGACCTTTGTCTTCTACGGGCCAGACCTCTTACGGGAATCCGAATTGTCTAGCTAATTGAGATAGAACATAATTTGTTTAAAATATCTTCCTTGTATTTGGGAAAACATGCTAATTTTCTTCTAACAAACCCACAGTCAACACCTGACAGATCCTATTACTTTCTTTTATTTGCCCGGGTATAGGTGAACGCAAGCTGATAGCTACAGATACGCACGCGTGCACACGCACGCTGGATACGGCAGTGATTCTAAATTACTGTTTTTTAAAAAAAAAAAAAAAAAATCCTCTTCCCCAGCTTAGGACTTCTAGGGATATACATATCAAGCGGCTTTTCCGTGTGACGAGGAACACATTGGCCCTCCTCGTCCAGAGGTGATCAGAAAACCCGACAAGAAGATGTCCGGGCACAGATCTCTGTGCGCAGTTCACTGTGAACCTGCGGGTCCAAGTCGGGGCGGGAGAGCCTTTCTCAGAGCAGCAGACGGCCCAGGTCTGCTTGTCCTTCGTAAAACCGCCGTTCTGAAGGAGGCGTGCTGCCCCTCCGGGCGCCGGGGAGGGCCCGCGCTCTTCCCTCGGTGGGTGGAAGCGGAGATCAGAGCGGGTTGGTGAGAGCGCCGTGGGAATAAGCCAGGCAGCGCTTCCACGCTAAGCTGCTTTTTTTTTTTTTTTTTTTTTTTTTTTTTTTTAATTTTTTTAAAATTTTTTTTGCTATCTCACTTCTGCGTGGTCAGAAATCCACAGGGTGTCGTCGGGCCAGTCCGTGCTTCTGCCTTCCCTTCCCTTCTCCGCTCCGCGTCGTGGGTCGGAGCTCGGCGCGAGGGAGGGTTTCCCACAGGGCTTAGCAAAATGAGTCAGGCTGAACAGATTTTGACCTAAAAATACGCTTTGCTGTCCAGGGGCACAACTCAGTCTCAGGTTTGAATTTAAGCCTTGCGGTGGGTCAGTGCCCTTCTTCTGTCCTTTTGGTCTCGTCTCCCAGGTAACAGGCGATGGGACAAGAGGGAACAGCCTCAAGTTGTGCCAGGGGAGGTTTAGGATGGATATTAGGAAACATTTCTTCACGGAAAGTGTTGTCAAGCCCTGGGACAGGCCGCCCAGGGCAGGGGTGGAGTTGCCATCCCTGGAGGGATTTAAGAGACGGGCAGACGTGGTGCTGAGGGCCGTGGGTTACTGGTGGACTTGGCAGTGCTGGGGTAATGGTTGGGCTCTCTGATCTTAAAGGTCTCTTCCAACCAAAACAATTCTATGATTCCAGTGTCATGTCCTCTGCACCCGAAGACAGACTTTTTTTAGGACCCCTTGAAGACCCCTACAAGAATCATCAAAAGTTTTCAAAAATTACCTTTGAATAAACAATAACTGCAGGTTTTATTCATGGGGGTTGGGGGGGTCTAAAACATTACGGATGTAAATACAAATGTTCAGAAGATTGTTTCGAAACCAACTGAATAAAATGTTCCATATTTTATAAGCATTGCTTTTTTTTTTTAATATTTCTTCTGGGTGAGAAAGTGTTTGTTATGTATTAGTGTAGGATTTTCTTTGAGGAGCTCAATTTAACATAAAGCACAGTCTCTGGAGTATTTCATTAATGTGTGTCTGCAGAAATGTCAGATATTTGGAATGGTCTAATAACATTTTTAGGATGTAAATGTAATGTATTTTTAAATCTGTCAAAGAAATCCTCAGATATCAGATACTGTATTTCGTGCTTCAGGAAAGGACTTCTGCAACGCGTGTGTGTGTGTGCACGCACACTCTCGCTAAACAGATAAATAAAATCCACGCTTTTAGATAGGAATTTTGAACCACTAATTCTGAGCTGGGTATTTTACGTTTTTGAGGGTTTGTGTTTGTGGGGTTTTTTTTTGTTATTACGCACATTAATGTTAGTGTTTCGTAGAAGTTTGAATGAAGACATCATAGAAAGTGTCCGAAGAATGAACAGTCAAACCAATTAAAAAAAAAGTACATGTGTAGTTGATGTTCTTTTCCTTCAAAGATCTACATTTAACCACCACCTGCATAGTAAAAGTTGTCTTTAGATTTAAAAACTGAATTTTTTTACTCTGAGTATTTGCGGTGTTAGGACGTTGGGCGTTTCATATAACTGCTGCGTATATGAAGTGTATTTAAGTGCTACGTGTCCCAGTAAAGAAGGAACCGACCAAACAGAAATTATTGTAACTGTAACTGGTTTTGAGCTGACCTTTCCTGTTGCGTAAAAACCTGCTCTGCTAGGAGATATAATCGTGTATAAGCATGGATTTGCATGCCTGTCGTGTTCTCCCCGTTGATGGATTTGGCTCTTTATTCTGCACCTCAGTCCTTTGCAGCAAAGCATACCCATGTCTTCTAAATTCTACTCTAATATGTAAATTCATCTATTAAGTACTTGTTCTAGAGGGTTGCTTTGCTTAAAGCACCGGCATAAGTTGGTTCTTGGCAGGGTTACTAATTTAACGTGATAGATAAGAATTTTCATTTAAAAGTAGTGCATTATTCCATTGGAGCAGCGAATCTGGCAAACTTCATAACAATAAAAAAAAAAAAAGAAACGGTGTCTTTATGAAAAACAGATCTGTCTCTCAGTTGGCGGTTAGAAATTCAGCTCCTGAAAGAACAGCAAGAGAGAGTACTGTAGTAAGGAAACCTCAGTATTTATTTAGCTTTTAAAATTTTTTTGTTAACTATCTGAATCTCTTTCCCTTTCTTGCTGGAACAGGGAAATGATGAGAAGCTTTGACTCTCTCTTAACCTTTCTGTTCACTTAAGTGAGCGTTGAATGATTTGAGCTGATGCCACCTTGGCTTTCAAAAGTGCTCAACGTTGGCTGACGGTTCCTGATGGTTTCGTCGCAGCTATTTAGAGTTTTAGGTGCAAGGAGCAGGAAAGCTGGTAATAAGATTCTCGCTGTTTTTGTTGCTTCTGGAAGCATTTGTTTGCAAGGTTGGAAAAGTGAATTGATTTGCATTGTGAAGGTTACTTCTACAGCGAGGAGAGCTCGTTTTGTTTTTGAAGGAAGGTTTGTTTTGACAGAAAACAGATATATGAGGAAAATGCTAATTTAAAAAGATCTTGGCAAGCATTTGATTCTTATTATCCTTTTCCATTATACTATGAAATGAAATAAGTATGGCCATCCTGGTTCTCTTTGCAATGGATGCAAAAGAAAGACAATTTAACGCGTACTATGATCAACCAAACTTAATATTTGCTGAAAGATATAGTGCGTATCAGTATTACTGCCTTTGCAAAAGCTTCATTAATCATCTCTCTTGCTGAAGTCGCAGAACACTGCGCGCGTAGGGTTGAAAATGTAGTGACAGCAATTATTGACTTATTGTGTTAATGATATGACAGCTTGTTATAAATTACCAGAGGTTAATGGGATAAACAGTTGGTATAAAAACACTTAAAAACCGGTGATGTATTATTTTCTTAACTTCCCTTCATAAATATGTATTTCAGACTGTAGGTATAACTTCAGAATACGTATTTCCCGTTGCGGCGTCGGGAACGTGTGCTATTCCGTCAGTGCTCGGCGTTACTGGTTTCCTGGTGGTCGTGCTCAGTGGCAGTTGATAGTTTTGGGGGTCGCGGGGAGGTAGATGAAGCTGACCTCTCGTTGTCTTGCCGTGCTTTCCAAAAAGTTGTGTGTTAGCCGTGCCACTGTGCGCCGTCTGCAGGCGTGAAGGGGTGGGCTGGGTTGTAGAAGGAGTATGGAGGTTGCTCTTCTTCCCTCCTGTCTGCTGACGCAGCCTTTACCTCTAAAATCTGTCAATCCTAGTCCTCGGAGATTTGAAAACTGGTGGTTGGAGCTGGGTTTTTACTGGTCTATACGCAGTGGTTGGCCGTTACCATGATCTTGTACCTACTGGTAACGAATATTTGCTTCCGTGACTGTCTAAGGCTTCTTGTTTCAGGAAATGGAAAGGAGATACCTTGATCAACGTGATGTGTTAAAAAGGCGTTTCAGAAACTGTATAAACGTGGGGTTTGTCACCAACATGATCTGTACGTGTAAAGCAGCAATTACTGAATGTCAGGTGGTACTGACCTACAACTGGATGCCTTTTGTTTTTGTTTTTTTTTTTTTAAATCATCTAGGTATTGTTATAAGAAACACAACACAGGTTTACGCTCTAGAAATCTCGCTGTAAAAACTGCGTTGTTCTTTGGGCGGAGGGATGATCTGGCGGTGATGACAGATTCAGATTTGGGTAAATACACGTCGTTCTGAAGCGCGCTCCTTGCCAGTAAAATGGGAGCCAGCATGGTGTGAGGCTTAGCTGGGATTTGGGGAACTTGGGCATAGGGTGTAAAACACTGTTATCCCTGGCAGCCTGGAGCTAACGTAACTTCGATAATCGTAATTCTAGAATGGGTTAGACTAGATTAAAACCCATACATTTTTCTGGTCTGAAATGTCTCTGTTCTGCTCAGCTATTTTTAATCTAGGGACTTGGTTACTCCTTATCTCCTCTGGGATTTTAGACCTGCTAACAAGGGTCTTGGTGAGAGCAGTCACCAAATCTTCACCTCGGGAAACTTCACTTCACAGGTTGCCGAGGTTGCTGCTGGCTCCAGCAGGAGAATGCTCTTTGCAGTGATCGCTTGAGCTTAAGCTGAGATACAGAATCACAGAAAGGTTTGGGTTGGAAGGGACCGTGAAGACCACCCAGTGCCACCCCCCTGCCCTGGGCAGGACACCTCCCCCCAGCCCAGGTTGCCCCAAGCCCCATCCAGCCTGGCCTTGAACACCTCCAGGGTTAGAGCTTCAGGTACACGGCACATAAAAAATAAACATGGAGAGTTTCTTTATGATGGTAGAAGAGGGCTTGCCTACAGAAGTTTCTTTTTTTCCTTACCTTGCCTGTATCTTTTTAGCTTTTAAGCTTTTTTTTTTTTTTTTTTTTTTTTCCTGGTTCCTAATTGTGACCAGAGGGATCCTTCAGCGTTAGGAGCCGGGGACTGCCATTTTGCATCTGTCCACAATCACCAGATCCGCCTTTCGGGTGGGTTCTTTTAAGCTCGTCATTGTTTCACAGGGTCACATCTGCCAAAAGAACTTCTGCTGCAGGTGTCAGCCAGGGAGCCGCGTGCTGCCTTAAGACAGGACCACAGCCATCTGCATATGGGTGACAACGAGAAAAACTATCTGAATTCCAACGGCTGCCTGTAATCTTGGAAATGCGCAGCTACAACAGGTACTCATTTGAAAAAAGGCACATCCTATAAACTTTTAATAGTCCGGTTGTTGCTAACTGCTTTGTAGATGCCTGCTTAACACCTAATGATGATTGCTGCCGCCCTGTATGAAAAATGAATCTTTTCTGTTCATTAGTCTCAAAAATGCATCCATTAGAAAAAAACATGTATAATTAACCAAAGCAGAATGGAGCAAAAAATTTCAGTGTTACAGCGCGTGACAAAGTTGATAGCTGAGTCATATTCCTTGTGATATAATTTCATGTCTTTAAGATGCATTAAATACGGCTGGGTAGAAAGTGATACGTCAGGTACTAAAGAACAATCAGAGCACATCTTGTAAATCATTTACGGCAACAAGACAGGCTTACGTAAATGCTAATTAGTTGAGAGCTTCCAGAGCTTTCAGGACAAAAAAAAGTTTCTGTGTAAGCAAAATCTGCAGACTCGTTTCTAGAAGACTGGATAGAGAAAATGAAAATGTGTATCGGCAAGATAGGTTGCGATCGACGATATATTAAGCTGAAAGACTGCTGCCAGAAACCTGTCACACTGTGCCTGTAAACAGTAAATTTATTATGTATAAAAACATAATAAAAAAACTTCTAAACCCCCTTATGTTCCTCAGGAAGCGTAGTGCCATGACAGGGGTCAAATATTTGTATGCAAAAACTTTTCTTTCAACTTGGATCAGCGTTTCTAACCTAAAGCTTCCGTTTCTCCCCTGTTTCTTTACAGCTTTGTAGTTTTGCTTATTCTTAAGTTACTTATTTGGAGTTTAGTGGTTTTTATTTTCTTGAACAAAAACAATAGTCTCGGCTATTCATTCTGCCGCTTTATCTTCACAAAGACAACTGTATAAATTTGTAGCGTGATTTTAAAAAAAAATAAAAAAAATTGCAAAATATCAGGGAGAAACATCTTTAGTGGATGTGTTCATAATTGGTTTTCAGCGTTATTGGCAAGGAAGAGCTTATCGTGTGAACACCTTAGCAGTTAGGAAGGGAGCCCAAGCAAAATCAGTTTTTAATAGTCTGGCTGTTATATATGTCCTCTGGGATTTTATTGTATGAGATTACCTCGATTAGATGTTTAGCAAATTCATTCCTGGATGAGTCCTTATTAGAGATCATGATACCCCGGGGTGGGGGGGGGAAGGTAGCTTTAATGCCCTGCCTAGGAGCGCTGGTCTCTTCAGATGTAACAGGGAGAGCATCCCTGAGAAGATGCAGAAGGCAGGTCAAAGCTACTTCTTTATACTCTGACTTTTGTCAAAAGGTTGACGCTTTCATTTACTCTATCAAAATCAGATGAGTAGTGGAGAATTATCTCAAAGGGAAGGCGGGTGGCAGGTGAGACCACAGCTTTCGGGAGACTGTGCTGCCGAGGTTGGGCTGGAAGGCTCCTTACGCCCACCTCTTTGGGCCTCAAAGGATAACGTAATGTTCTTTTCCAGCAAGAACGAGCGATTTGCAGTGGGGGGGGGGGTACAGGCTTTCACGGTAGTTGTGGACTCATTCCTAAATTTAGTTTTTACAATTCTGTCAATAGTCAAAATACAATGCAGTATATTAGGAAAGACACAGACCTGTTGGAGCGGGTCCAGAGGAGGCCCCGGAGATGCTGGGAGGGCTGGAGCCCCTCTGCTGGGAGGACAGGCTGGGAGAGGTGGGGGGGTCAGCCTGGAGAAGAGAAGGCTCCGGGGAGACCTGAGAGCCCCTTCCAGTGCCTAAAGAGGCTCCAGGAGAGCTGGGGAGGGACTCTGGGTCAGGGAGGGGAGCCATGGGATGAGGGGGAATGGCTTCAAACTGGAAGAGGGGAGATTGAGGTTAGATATTGAGAAGAAATTCTCTCCTGTGGGGGCGGTGAGCCCCTGGCGCAGGGTGCCCCGAGAAGCTGTGGCTGCCCCATCCCTGGGGGTGCTCAAGGCCGGGTTGGACGGGGCTTGGGGCAACCTGGGCTGGGGGGAGGTGGCCCTGCCCAGGGCAGGGGGGTGGATCTCGATCATCTTCAAGGTCCCCTCCAACCCAAACCATTCTATGATTCTGTGATTATTCTATGAATTTTAGGTCTATAGCACTGGTGAGCCTGGCTGTTCCCTATGTCACTTTTTTTTCTTTTTTTCTTTTTCCTTAACATGCCTTGTTTGTTTAGGGGTCCTTACCCCCCTTAGTTAATGCTTTCTCAGTTTGGAGTAAGAGAAGCGGGCAGGGTTAGCTCTGGTGGGCAGGAGTATAGGAGGGGACAGTGACATGCGTTATTTCTCCTGTATTTCTGATGCACTAAAGTCCGAATACTGTTGTTGGTCGGGATGATCGCTCCTACGCTGTACGTGGGGGCTCTTTTAGGCACAGGGATATATCCTGAACAGCAGTTTTCCAAACATTCAGCTCCCTAAGCCAGCGAAGGCTGTAGGAGTGCCGAGTGTTTCATTACGTTGGCGAATGGTGCGTGTGAAAGGGGAGGGTGTGTTCTGAGGACCTCCATGCTGGAGAACGCTCCGAGAGGACACAGTAGGCGGCTGTCGAGGTTCTGAGGTACATCTATCTCTCTTCTGGGAGATGAGCTCCTTCATAAAATGTACTAAGTATACTTACTCTGAAACCTGAACTTACCTGAGGGCTTTATCCCCCCCCATTCATTTAGTTTAGAAAATGTCGCAGTCAAACTGGAAGTGAAGTTGACTTTTTTTTTTTCTTCTTTTTTTTTCATTTCTTGCCTCATGTCGCACTGGGATACAGCTGGTGCCACTCTCTTTGAATGTATTTCTGTATCCGAGATGAATTCTTGAGATGCCACAGACTGATCTGCATCATTCCCTTTCCTGATTCCTTCCTGAATCTTATTTTTGTGTACCCCGTTACAATTCACCATCACACGCAACAAATCGGAATTCTGTAACCCAGTCTAACGGTACATTGTGCTGTTCGACAAATAATGGTGATATTTCGTGCGGTGGTTTTTTGTTGGTTTTTTTTTTTTTTTTTGCAAGCTCTCTGCAATATTTTCTTCCTTTTCTAATCTTTCTAATCTTGACCTTATTATTAATATGCTCCATCCCTCTTCCTAACTTGGGAAATTCTTCTCGCCTTCGCATAGCCTTAGGCCAGCAGAGGGGAACAAAGGGCTAGCGCACACAATCAGCCCTGAAAATATTAATTGATATTTTACCACTTCGGAATAGTTAAATCCCAGAAGATCGCATCACAATCCATGAGGTTATTTTCACATTTTTCAAGATTGCACAAATCTGCGTCTAAGGAGGGAAAGCGGCGCTTTTTGCATGGAGACGCGTTTCTTACATCAGCCTGTCTGTCCTTTGATGGTTCAATGGAGGTAGAAGCATTAGTGGACATTCCTCCACTGAAGCGGTCTCCCCAGTGTGTATTTCTGCTTTAGATTAGTAACTATCGTATAAACATAATTGACTGAACAACTGCAACTCTGATATTGTAGTTGCTAATTTAGGCCTCTAATCCTGAAAGTAGCCCTGGATGAGAGACAAACCCTATTCTTGCAGAATTCCCTTATGTCGCTGTCTGATATAGAATGGAAGCTTAAGCAAATGTTTCGTTTTGAGAAGGAATGGGCCAAGTTTCTGTCAGAGAGAATTTAAAAAAAAAAAAAAAAAAAAAAAAAAAAAAAAAAAAAAAGGAGAATTTATTCTTTTTGTGGGAATGTTATCTCGAAGCCTGTTTTTTTTCAGTAATTGGGATGTTACTTATTGAAAGTCCCAGAGTATAACTAAACTCGGTTTCTTTACGTAATGCCAGCTTAGCAAGAAATTTCACGTTCATTAAAAAAAATAAAAAGGAAACAACAAACTAAAACAGCGCAGGGGCAGAGAGAGGAAAAAAGTAAAGCTTTGCTGAATGGCTTGATGCTGCTCTAATAACCGCTTCTCCTCTGCAGTCATCACCCGCATTTTGATCATTATAACGTTATTAAAAGTGCTTTTCTTTTTTTTTTTTTTTTTTCTTTTTAGTTTTGTGACTTTCCCACATTCACGGCATTAACTGACACTTTCTTTAACGCCCTACTGCACAGCATTACAGAAATAAAAAGTGTGGTCTAATAACGTTCGTGGACCTTAGGTTTGGAATTAGCATAATGGAAAGAGATCCTGAAAGCAAAATCATATTTCTCTAAGTGACCTATTACCGATCCGCTTACGTTTTACATGGTAATTTAAATGAATTCTGTTAGAGTCTGGGTTGGTAAAGGGGGGAAAAAATGGTTTATTGTTCAGGCTGCGTAATTGGAAAGGCAGCGCGCCCGGCAGCGGCGGGAGGCTGTGCGCGCCAGGCACGGGGCTGCCGGAGAGAGGCTGTGGTTACACGAGCGTTAGGAATACGGAGCGCGTGTGGGCAGAAGCAATGAGCAGCAGAAAAACGCCTTGCTAGGACATTATGTCTTTTTGGTAACGAGGGTGCTTTAAACTCAGCTGACGATAAACGTCGGTGGTTTGTGGGGGTGGGAGCACACACGTGGACTGGACGGGGATTGAGGCCGTTGCTCTCACGTGTGGCACGTTCGTCGTAGGAAGGGCGAGCGCTAGGCTTCGGGAGGGTTGTTCCCTAAGTGCAATTGCTTTTTCTATTCGAAATATTTCCCTGGCTATAACAACTTTTATCTGAGTATTATGGAAGAGTTCAATCAATAAATTCCGCAGGTTTTCCGTGAATGAAGGTGGCTATATAGGGATGAAAGCAGGCTAAAAGAGTAAAAGAGTTTGGTAATCTTGTAAAAAAAACAAACAAGCAAACAAAAAAAACCAATATAGGACAAACCAATGATAGGACAAGGGGTAATGGATTCAAGCTGGAACACAAGAGGTGCCACTTAAATTTGAGAAGAAACTTCTTTTCAGTGAGGGTGACAGAGCACTGGCACAGGCTGCCCAGGGAGGTTGTGGAGTCTCCTTCTCTGGAGACATTCAAGACTCGCCTGGACGCCTTCATGTGCAACCTCATCTAGGTGTTCCTGCTCCGACAGGGGGATTGGACTAGATGATCTTTTGAGGTCCCTTCCAATCCCTAGCAAGTTTCTTCTCAAATTTAAGTGGAACCTCTTGTGTTCCAGCTTGAATCCATTACCCCTTGTCCTATCACTGGTCGCCACTGAGAAGAGCCTGGCTCCATCCTCATGACATTCCCCCTTTATATATTTATAAACGCTAATAAGATCACCCCTCAGTCTCCTCTTCTCCAAACTAAAGAGACCCAGCTCCCTCAGTCTTTCCTCATAAGGGAGATGCTCCACTCCCTTAATCATCTTAGTTACCCTACGCTGGACTCTCCAGCGTAGAGCACTGTAATCGTCACTGTTCCCCCACAGATTTCTAAAAAAGGCTGACAGTAGGCTCGGTAGCTTTGAACTGGAGGAGCGGTACCGCTGCTGTGCTGCAGGGGATGTACCGAGTGCTCGCGGAACAGCGGAACAGGCATTGGCTTGCAAACACCCGTCAAAGGATGATCCAGATGTTGAAGCTGGAACAGCAGCCCCGTCTTTGCTCGTACCTACAGCAATACCGAATGGCAAGCGGAATGCTGGGATTGGGTGAAAGCAGCTAGAAGGCTCCGGCAGAAGAGTGGGCAGCGCGGCAGTTATTGGTCGCCTGTAACACAGGTGCCTGCCTGCGCTGTGAAGGAACAGCACCGCGCGCGAGGAGCTCGCCTAACTTCATAAAATGCTGACCCAAAATATCAGCTCCCTCAAACTGCACACCCTCGGTCAAGAGAGAGCCGCAGGAAGACCCATTGACCACCAGCTCTCCGGGGCTTTGTGTCCAGCACAATGCTGTAGAGTAGGGAATGGACTTCCCGTAGTTGCACCTACGCAGGACAACGGCAGCGCTCTCAGTGGGATGCCCAATGCCCAGCGTGGCGCAGGAAACGTACTGGGGATCACCTTTTCCTTCTCTGCATCACCTACCTCAAACGTTCTGCCTTCATCTCCCTGCTTTACACTCCTTAAAATGCTCAAAACGTTTAACAGTTAAGCACTGTGGGATCCTTTGCGCTGTTGGTTTTGTTGCTGTCTGTAGCTCTGATAGCTTTTTCTGTTCAGTTACTTATTTCCCCCCTGAAATTTAGTGCAAAATGTGCCTTCAAAGGTTTGAGAGTAATACACCTAACTCCTTGTATGGAAAGAAAGGCAGATTGTGATTATGTCTTACCATGTTACCGTAAGTTTTTACCAATATCTAAGGCTCAGTGTGATTACTAATTAATGCATTATTTCCAAACGATGTACTCTGTCATCGTGGCTTCAAATGCCATCTGCTTTAAACTTTGCAAAAATCTTTTGTGTGTCTTAAAAAATGTTTCAGCCTCTCCAAGCTCTTCGCGTGTGGTAGAGAATGATGCAACCTACATTTTTCCAACCCACACCACCCTGTGATTAGAGAGAAACAAAAAAGATGAGTGAGTGAGTAATAAGGCGGTTAATCAGCAAACACTTGGAGCTTTTTTTTCCTCCTTTCAGCTATGTTAGTATAAATGGGGTTTAATGTCAGTAGAGCCGCCTTGGATTTTCACTGGTGGAACAGTGGAGGAAAAAAAAAAATCACGTAACTCAAAACAAATAAGTGATTTTATGTTCCTGAAATAGAAAAAAAAAAAAAAAAAAAACCAACAATTTTAAGGTTTTTCTCACCTGGTTAATAGCTCTGATCCTCTGCTCCCGTGTGCTGGCTTCACAGCGGAATTCCTTCGCTATGAAGGAATAGGCTCAGGCCCCCTCCTCAATTTTCATTTCAAGCTGGCTGTAAACTTTGCTTTCCGGGATTGTAAAGAATAGTTCTCTAGATGATAGCATGTAGCCTGTGCTGTTTGGGGGGGTTGTCATCAGATTCTTCTCAATGCAGCAACGTTTTTTTTAATAAGAATAGCCATTCTATAAAGGCTGGGCAAGCTGGGCTGGGCCCATTGGTGTATGTGAAGTAAACCAGAGTGTGCTCCTTCGGCATATTTACAGTGCGAAAAGGAGTCTAATTTCATTAACCACAATGCCAAATGTTTTGTAAGAATGAATGCCGTGTTAGAAATGAAGCATTAATTATTATAACATCGAGGTAAGGGCAACGTTTTGTGACGTCCGTCTTGTTCTTCGGTGGGAACGTTGCAGTGATTTATCTAGCTCATAGGGGTTCTTTTCTATGTAAGTGTTACAAAATGATGTAGTTTTGAGAAGAGCGGCATTTATAAATATATGTCCTGCCTGGCAAACAGCATTCATTTATGCAACAGCCGTGGAATGGAAGGATCAGCTGTAAAACTCAGTGAAGTCAGCCGATGCCTTTCCATCGACTTCACAGGACATCCAGACCTGCAATTAATTGATTGTATGTGTTCTTAGCGCTTGAAAACCTGGGAAAATAAATTGGTAGTTGAGCCTGACATCAGCCGAAGTGCCCTAAGTAAAACCAAAGGAGAAGCTCTGTCTTGCAGCCTTAGTATTGTCTTCTGGCAAGAAATTTCTGGGAGCAATTCAATCGCTCGTACTCGGGGTATGTGATGTATGTCATCTCTTTGTCATGCTGAAGGCCAATTCTTCCAGTCTTTCTCATTGTACTCAGAAAAAGCTCCTCTCGCTCTAATGAAATCACTATTTCCCAGGAAAAATCCGCTGTGCCTTCTACCCATAGCTTTGAAAGGCCATCTTCTAGCATCATCGTGGCTTACCTGCGTTCTCTAGAGTCAGCTGTGTGAGCGCGGGTATTGAATCTTGGAGCAGAAATCGCTTCCTTCAGTTTTGTGCTGTTTGAAGACAGCCCTTAATGCCTTTGTCTAGAAGAATTTCGGTTGATACTAAGTCGAGCAAACAGCAGAACAAAAATCAACCCCCCGGGATTGGGGCAGCCCAAGAACAAGGCCCCAGAAGAAGGGAAGGGCGGTTTGATAGGTTATAGCTCAGAACTCTCTAACTGCCCCAGATAGCTTTTCCTTTTGGCATAGCTGTGTGTTAGGCTGGAAAGATTGCTGCTCTGCTTAAATAGAGGTGCTGGTTTTAACGATGAGGTATAAACTCAAAAAATCCCCTGTGAACACAAAAGGTGCCTGTATGTGTTAACGCGGGTTTCTCCGTGTAGGCCAGTGTTCCGCGTTACTGATAACCCGCACTGGACACCTGGGGCCAGTTTGGGGCTGTTGTTTCGATTCCCGGTGGAAATGTGCATTTCTCTCCCTGCCCAGAGGTGCGCTCAAATGTGCACGCGGTTTTGTTACTGGGTTGGGGGGTTTTTTGGGGGGGGGTTGGTGGGTTCCCCCCCTCTGCCCTGATAACTTCCATTGTTTAACTGTGTAAATAGTAAAACGTGCCATTTTAAAATTTGAGGGTTGAGCTTCAGATGTGCTTGGCTACAGCTGAAGACGCTGGAAAGTGAAAGAGCTCAGCGCTCTTTTGCGTTAGACTCTTTGAGAGGCGTACGTATCCCACTTAGGATTATTTTGGCAACACAAACCACAACATACTCGTTGAGCAGATGGCTGGGAGGCCGCGGTTCACGTCGGCTCGGCGGTCCGCTCTGCGGAATCGTAACGTCCTCTGCGGTCTCACCGCTGTGGCGCGAGGGGTACGTGCAGCCGGTCTCATCGCAGCTTAGCCGGTTCTCGAAAATCTTATAGCCCAAGAATTTTACTCATGGCAAATCCCCAGGCTGCAAAAGAAAACTTTCAAATAATAAAGAGAGGACTTCTGGGTGTTCAGAGCAATTTGCTGACCCGTCAAATAATTCGCAGGAAGAGTGAGCAATGCAAAACGGCCCAAGGTAGTTTTGAACCTAAAAACAACGACAGCGTTGGTTTGTAAACTCGGCGAACTGTATTACAGTGCTCTTCCGGAGAGTAGAGCAAAAGGAGGAAGTATAACCTACAGACTTGGTCTGATGTGATCGAAAAGGTCTGCGCCGCTTTGCCTGACAGCAGTAGCGGAGAGGATGGGAGGCGGTGTTAAAAATCAGTTGAATGCTATAATTAAAGAATTAAAAAAAAACCTGCTAGACTTAATCGTTTTCCCTTATTTGTCACGTCAAGAGTCCGCAAGCTTAACAAACGTAACTTGCTGTTTGTTTTCAACTTCAATTTGGCTGGATGAGGGGAAAGTTGTGGATGTCATCTACCTTGACTTTAGCAAGGCTTTTGACACTGTCTCCCATGACATCCTCATTAGGAAGCTGAGGAAGTGTGGGCTAGATGAGGTGACAGTGAGGTGGATTGAGAGTTGGCTGTGGGACAGAACTCAGAGGGTTGTGATCAGTGGCACAGAGTCTAGTTGGAGGCCTGTAACCAGTGGTGTCCCCCAGGGGTCAATACTCGGTCCAATTTTGTTCAATATATTCATTAATGACCTGGATGAGGGGACAGAGTGTATCCTCAGCAAGTTCGCTGATGATACCAAACTGGGAGGGGTGGCTGACACCCCAGAGGGCCGTGCTGCCATCCAGCGTGACCCGGACAGGCTGGAGAGCTGGGCAGAGAAGAACCTCATGAGGTTCAACAAAAGCAAGTGCAAGGTCCTGCACCTGGGGAGGAAGAATGCAAAGCACCAGTATAGGTTAGGGGCAGACCTGCTGGGAAGCAGCTTGGAGGAGAAGGATCTGGGGGTTGTGGTAGACAGTAAATTATCCATGGCCCAGCAATGTGCCCTTGTTGCCAAAAAGGCCAGTGGAATCCTGGGCTGCATAGGGAAGAGTGTGGCCAGTAGGTCAAAGGAGGTCATTCTCCCCCTCTACTCTGCACTGGTGAGGCCACAACTGGAATACTGTGTCCAGTTTGGGGCTCCCCAGTTCAAGAGGGACAGGGAACTGCTGGAGCGAGTCCAGCGAAGGGCAACTAAGATGATTAAGGGCTTGGAGCATCTCCCTCATGAGGAAAGGCTGAGAGCGCTGGGACTCGTTAGCCTGGAGAAGAGAAGGCTGAGGGGAGACCTTATTATGGCGTACAAGTATCTAAAGGGTGGGTTGAAGGAGGATGGAGCCAGGCTCTTTTCAGTGGTTCCCAGTGACAGGACGAGGGGCAATGGGCACAAGTTAGAACACAGGAAGTTCCGTTCAAATACACGGAAACACTTCTTTACGGTGAGGGTGACAGAGCACTGGCACAGGCTGCCCAGGGAGGTGGGGGAGTCCCCTTCCCTGGAGATTTTCAAGCCCCGCCTGGATGCAGTCCTGAGTGATGTGCTCCGGGCAATCCTGCTTTGGCAGGGGAGTGGGGCTGGGTGATCTCTAGAGGTCCCTTCCAACTCTGATGATTCTGTGATTCTGTGATTCTGTGCATGCTCAAAATAATTTGTAAATTATTCCAGTGACAGGAGTGTGCCTAAATTCTTAGGCATGTTGTGCCGCGCAAGGTCTCCTTGATAAAAATACATCGTTTGAAAAGCGTAACTCATGAATATGGAAAGGGGTGGCGCAGGAACAACTACATCGCGCTATACCTCTTGTTCCTTCCCGTCTGTACGTAGCTGTAGAGGCTGTGCCGGAAGCGGAGTCGTCGCGTGTCATGTGCCTTCCTGAAAGTTGCCCTAAGCTGCCGACGGGTGGCGTCAGGCAGGCGGGATAGTTCTCAGAGCAACTTGCGCTTACGGCGAATTCTAGAAGCACTACCGAGGATTCCAACCTTGCAGTAGGGTCATAGAATCAGTGAGGTTGGAAGGGACCTTTAAGATCATCAAGTCCAACCATTAACCCGCCCTGATAAAAACACCACCACTCAGCACCCTGGTGTCTGAGCTGTGCTGGGTCCTGCTGAAAAACAGACAAGTTCTTCGTGGCAATGAGGTGGCGTTGAGGAGTTGGGGCCGTCGGTTGCGCTGTGGCTTCCTGCAGGTACAGCAGCCTGCACGTGGGCGCCTCTTCTTTCCCGCTTCCCCTTCTGGTGGCCCATGAGCAGCAGCGCGTTTTAATTACAGCGAGCCTTCGCCGCCGCCTCCTTCCCCGCGTTCTTACAATTCAGCCAAACGGCGCGGAGCAGTTTGAGTGGTGATACTGTGCTCTGTTGAGGTTTGTAAGAAACAACGGGAGAGAAGTACTGCTGGCAAAAACGCTGCTTCCGTTTTTCTGAAAGAATCCTAACCAGCTATTGTTATTTGCCTGCAAGGGATAGTTTGCAGTCAAACGGAATGGAAACCTGAAAAGGCAGCCTGTTCTTTTACTGGGGGGGGAGGAGGGAAAATGGCCCAAAAGAACTCGCTTCTTTCTTTTTTCTTCCTCTAGTTCCCATGTTTTGGTATCAAAATGCCCTACACTGTATATTTTTTCGGGTTGAGTACATGGTTTTGGATAGGCATCTGCTGACTTAGCTCTGGAAATGTTAACCTTTCGTTAGTTTTAAGTGCTGAGTAAGGCAAACGGAACCCAAGAGGGTTTTGTTTTGGTTTGTGTTTTTTTTTTATTCACAGGGTTTGGTTGGAGCCCTGCACCATGTCAAACGTGGAGCCTGGTTTGGCTCTTGATTCAATTGCCTAGTGCCGTCCTAGCAGACGACAGTGGGTTAATCTCCCCCAAAGCCTCTCCCATACATACAAGACTAAACAAGCAGCAGACTTTAAAGGCTTTAAGTATGGCTGTAGTTAACTACAAACAGCTGTTGCAAGATAACAGCGTTTCCATTGGGAAAGTGAGCCCCTTTCCCCCCTTTACAATGAAACCATTCTGAAAGCGGCGTTTGGAAGGAGTGGGTTCTCTGCCTGGCAATAATCAGAATTAAAGCGGTGGGGGCTGGAGAGCGAGTTGTCGGATCTTTCTGCTCAAACTGACATTTATATAGCAATTCTATTTCTGCTACTGAAAGCCAAAACATACAAATCCATCTTATCCAGACTATTAAGAAATAGGGAGGGAGTGATTATTTTTTTTTTCCCCTTCATTCTCTCTCCTTTCTCGCCTCTGCTCTGCATCAACGTTTATTTTGAATAATGAGGAAAGAATGATATTAGCAAACCTCCATCTATCTTTTAGAGCCGAGTAACATGACGTTTGAATTAAATCCAAACAATACCTGGTGTAGGAATACGTCTTTAGAAATTCTTCTTGCTTGTTAAAGCCGTACCATAAAACATAAGTTTTCTTGTTTTACTGTTTTCAATATGTTGAACTGTTAGCAGAAGTGTCTTGTTGATGAGAGATCCCAAAGCCAATTGGTTCTGTTCCAAATCAAAAGCAAGAAGGCCACGAAAATAAAAGGTCTAATTCGAACACTTCTTGGCAGTTAGCGATTTGTTAAATAGTTTGTTTTTAATTGCTTTCAAAAGTGAAGGGGAAGGAGAAATCTTTTGTAATTCATGCTTCTACAGGAAAAAAAAAAACAACAAATGTGGGAAATCAGGCTGTTAATATTAGAAGTTACAATGTGACTCACACAGTGCATAATCTCTGCAATAGTACAAGCGGCAAAAACGGAGACAAAGAAACAGATGTGCAAACTTCCTACTAGTTAAATTCCAGCTATTTAATCAACAGCAGGACTCATCCTTTGTTTCATATTTCTGAGCTCAGAAACATCTCAGTAGGAGGACGTGAGAAGGTACTGCGAGAAAAGTGCTTCTACCATCTGCAATCCGGTGACTACTTTAAACTAATAAAGTAACCTTGACGAAGTTGGCCGCAAGGATATAAAGAGAGGAGGTAAAGCAGCTATAATTCAACACCAGCAGCCCGGTTAGGAACTCGTGTACAGCTGAGCCGGACAGAAACCTGGTTGTCTGGCTTCATAATCATGTATTCCAGGTCCAAAGAGCTTTCCGGACTACAGGCCATAAAGGAGAGTTATGCCCCTCAGAGCAAAGCCAACCTGTAGGTTATTAATGCAATCAGAGACCGAGATAATTGTTCCGTGACTTCTTTCGTGCTGGGAGAGGTCCCTCGTGCTCCGTGGCGGTGTGGGCGATGCCGATAACCGGCCTCTGCCGGCAGCCGGGGCTCGAGAAGAAAAGCCACGTTTCAGTCGGGAACCTCAAAGCTGGGGTAAAGCCACCCGCTGCCGCTCGCTCACGTCCCGCAGAAATGGGGCGGATGGGTTCCCAGACCTGCCGTCTACTCTACAGCCCAGCACAGCCTCCTACAGCGGAGCGTGGGGCCGCCGGTAAAGTGGTGCTTTTTTACGCGTTTCATGTTATCTCGGACTCTTTGGCGTTTCCCTGTCAAGATTCAGGTGGAGAAGGGTGCTGAGTTAGAACCAAGAGCTCTGCCTCTTCCTTGCTTTTCTCGTCCATCGCGGAGCCCGCGCTGGCAGCGTCGGCTCCGGCGCCTCCTGCCGCGCGTCCTCGCTGGAGAGCGCGGGTAGTCCGGGCTTTGCCAGCTCTGGTTGGCGGTTCAGCCTGCAGCTGGGGCGCCAGGTGAAATCGCGGCAGTGTCTTGCCTTGCGTTAACAATTTGGAAAATTATTTGGAAAATCGGTCTGGTGGGAGGTGTCCCCGCCCAACGCTCCATACCCCCGCCGCAGCCACTACTGCGGCCTGAAGATTTGAGGTAATGGTAAGAAGCACATTACAAAAAGAGGTATAATCTACTGGTCAGAGCCCCAAACAGCATTGTGAGAGTTTGGGCTTCACTCTTGTGAAGACACATGACACTACTTTTCAGTTTTTAGGACTTAGGGACCTAAATTGGTTATCAGGAAGAAATTCTCTCCTGTGGGGGCGGTGAGCCCCCGGCGCAGGGTGCCCCGAGAAGCTGTGGCTGCCCCATCCCTGGAGGTGCTCAAGGCCAGGTTGGACGGGGCTTGGGGCAACCTGGGCTGGGGGGAGGTGTCCCTGCCCAGGGCAGGGGGGTGGCACTGGGTGGTCTTCAAGGTGCCTTCCAGCCCAAACCATTCAATGATTTTATGAAAACTCAAAAAATTAAAGCTGGTATTGGAGAACGGAGAGCCTGGTGGGGTGAGAGACCGAGGATGCATCTCTTCCCTCCATCAGAAAACTTGGTAGCGAAATTTAAAAACTTGCTGAAAACTTGTCTTTGGCTCGTTGTTTGCCAGTGTTTTTCTTCGTTGCAATCTTCACGTGGCAATTATAAGTGGACTTTATTTTTAAGCTGAGGAGGAGCAATTATCAGGTAATACCCCGATGAAGATCAACAATAATTTGAGTCTCGAAGTAACTCATAAGCAGCGTACACGGTCAAAGTAACAGTGAAGAGAAACACTAATATTTAAAGTGCCGTCCATTCCTTGTGCAAGTTTTATCACTTGTTTGTGGAATTATTGTAGGGTTAAAGGAAGTTGTGCACGATTTCCGCTGAAGTTAGTTATTTTTTTGTTACGTTATAGCACGCAGAGGTGGCAGCAGACTGTAGCCCTGGCTGCACTGGTTTAAAGGGTACGGTTGTGCCTTGGAGAGCCCAGCCAGTCCCGGGGCTCCTTCTGACGCGCTGCGGCGTAGAAAAGCGCGTTTGAAAGACAGCCCTGATTTACACTGGGGCGCTAAAAGTGTGAGCGACTTTCTTACTGATTTAAACCATGTCCCGAATCACTGTTGGTGATCCGTATCGCAGTTCTGTGACCGTTAATCACTTAATCGTCACAAAACAAAGAGCCTCTTTCACGGAGAACTGTTTCACGGGCGCCTATGCTATATCACTCATTTTTACGGCCGAGGGACTGCATATTGTTCGCTCCTGCTCAGGAACGGGCAAGTCGTCCGCAGCCTTTGAAGCCCGTACGTTTCGGGCTAATTTGCTGAGGAAGCAAAATGGGATTGTAGTAATATGTTCAAACAGAGATTGGTGAAGTTACACGAGTTTACACAAGCAAAACGTTTGGTCTTGACGATCTGGGCGTTTTTCCAGGCATATATACATAGTAAACAGCCTGCTGCATAATTTGTAAATGCACAGTATAGCGTCAAATGGGACAATTGCTGCGGTAGCACTTGTCAAACAGTGTACTTTTCGTTTAATGATGATTATGGCCCTCGCGTCATATCGAACTTCTGCATGTCCTGATCGCACAGTAGAACTCACGTCGAGCTGCTGAGTTTTTCTCTCCGGTGGCTCAACAGGATTTTTGCCGTGTTCTTTCTGCAATAGTGTCGCCTGACAGACTCGGACAGATTTTCTGTTTGGCCTTGCCAGAGGTGGTTTCATCTTTAATGAAGAAAGTGGGTGCTAATGGGCTTGTAAGGTACAGGTCAACATTTTCTTGTGCAGACTGCGCCTGTTAATTGTGTACAGGTTGTAAAGAGTTCTGTTTAGTCGTTATGAGTCAGTGAATTTATATATCTATACACACACACGCATATTCTCTCATACACCAAGACACGGAGGAAAAAACGCAAAAAAGTTAGAGACTGAGGAATGAAAAAAAACGGAGGAAGTTTTCCCTGTCAAATTCAAGATTCGTATTTCATAATTGTGTAGTGCAATTTTGGACGGTTCGCTCAATCTTGTATTGTTTTGCAGCAAGTAGCGGTCTTTGCGTCGCACTAAAAGCAATCCTGTAGACTAAAAAGCAGCTTACTAAAAGATAGAAATGTTTCTAGAATTAATTGACATTTTGTGTGTTACTTTAGTAAATGTTCATTTACCTAAATAATTCATACGTTTTATTTTCTGTATTCTCATCTTCAACAACGTAACATTTCTCTGTCGACTTTTGTTAATACAGTGCCTTTTTTTTTTTTTTTTTGATTACCGTTCTTTTCTCTGCCACTGCTTAGGCAATGGCACATACTGAGTATTTGAATCCTTATCAAATGTGATTCTTCAGTCCCTCAATAACTTTTGTCCTGTTCGTGAGCATAGACTGCTGCCAAGAAAAAAAGGCGATATCCTTTTGAAGAGTCGCACAGTGATTTTTTTATTTTTTTTTTTTCTGCTGGGACGTGTGTGATCTTTGTAGGGCTTCTCAGGGCTCCTGTGCACAGAAAATGCCTGGACTGAAAGACAGATTTTACTGTACTGTGCTTCTCTCTCTCTTTTTTTTTTTTCTTTTTAGGAGCAAAGATCCCTTTTGTATTTAGGTCTAAGTGTTCTTGAAAATACTCTGTGCGGTTCAGAGTGTCCTGTAATATAAACTTCCAGGCATTTTGGAAGAAATAACTTGAACTTCCCAAGTTTCTGCCATGTTCAGTTATTACTCTCGTTAGGTAGAGGCTGTGAAGAGTTATTTCCTGCTGGAACTTCTGGGTCATATTAATAGGCTGCAGAGAAACAAACAAAGAAGTTAAGAGCTCTGCTTCATAACTCCTGGAAGAATTTCTTTATTAGCGAAATGACAGTGAAGATATTGTAACCAAACCCCCAAACCTGTCAGGTTTCATTGTTCTTCACCTTAGAAGAACTTCAAGCTTATTTTTGCCACCTCTGAATACCGGTCCCTTGTTTGATGATTCGGACAGCCATCTTGCCAGTGAGCCATTCATTATGTGTTTTGAAATATATGATTTCCTTTTCAAGGTCTTTCTTGCAAATGTATATCGTTACATAGCTAACTAATCTGTTTGCATAATTAGTAAGCGTTAGTATAAATCTGCACGCTCTAAAACTCCTTTTGTAAACAAAGTACGTACGTGGGAGTATATGGTCAAGCAGCGCTCTGGCAGGGAGAGTCCACTGCGCGAGGAGCGAGAGAATGAAAAGGAATCATCTCTATTGGTAGCTGGAGAACAGAAATCCTCTTCAAAGGAAATCTCTTCCAAAGCCTACAGTCTCGAGGATGCCAACCGCACTGTGTCTGGCACCGGAGTTATCTGGAAAGCCGAGCACAGTACTCAAATTTAATCGCTATATTACTCTACAAAGTTTTGCTTCATGTGTTTGTCATTACTGACTTTATTTAGTCTGAAAGACATTTTCTTGTACTTGGCAATTTTTAGAAGGTAGTGCACCATTTGGTTGTATTTGGAGACCTGTCTGCTTTAAACACTGAGAAGATGACAATTTTGGCAGTCAAAATAAATGTAAGAAGCCACTGTTGTTTTTTTTTTTTTTCTTGGGTTGATTTTTTTCTTTTTTTTTTTTTCTTGTCATGGCCACAGGAGCCAGCTGGTTGAGTCACAGCTCCAACGCAGCTGTTCCAAAGCGACTGCAGATCCCGTGGCAGAGCCTACAGCCTCTCTGCTCAGCTTCCTCCCAAAAGGGTTCACAGAACCATAGCATAGTTTGAGTCGGAAGGCACCATCTAGTCCAACCCCCTGCCACGAGCAGGGACATCTTCAACTACATCAGGTTGCTCAGAGCCCCGTCCAACCTGGCCTGGAATGTTTCCAATGATGGTGCATCTACCGCCTCTCTGGGCAACTTGTTCCCGTGCTTCATCAACCTCACTGTAAAACATTTCTTCCTTGTATCTAGTCTGAAACACGCTCTTTAGTTTAAAAGCGTTACCTCTTGTCCTGTCACAACAGGCCTCGATAGAGTCCCTCCCCAGCTCTCCTGGAGCCCCTTTAGGCACTGGAAGGGGCTCTAAGTTCCCCCCGGAGCCTCCTCTTCTCCAGGCTGAACCCCCCCCACCTCTCCCAGCCTGTCCTCCCAGCAGAGGGGCTCCAGCCCTCCCAGCATCTCCGGGGCCTCCTCTGGACCCCCTCCAACAGGTCCATGTCCTTCCTATGTTGGTGGCCCCTGACTGGAGGCAGCACTGCAGGGGGGTCTCCCCAAAGTGGAGTAGAGAGGCAGAATCCCCCCCCTCACCCTGCTGCCCACGCTGCTTTTGACATGGCCCAGGATACAGTTGGCTTTCTGGGCTGTAGGTGCAAGTTGTCAGCTCGTGTTGAGCTTCTTATCCACCAGTACCCCCAAGTCCTCCTTGGCAGGCCTGTTCCCCATCCCTTCGTCCCCTAGTTTGTGTTGATACCAGGGGTTGCCTCAACCCAGGTGCAGCACTTGGCCTTGTTGAACCTCATGGGGTTCACATGGGCCCATTGCTCAAGCCTATGCAGGTCCCTCTGGATGGCATCCCACCCCTCCGGCGTGTCAGCCGCACCACTCAGCTTGGTGTCAGCCACAAACTTGCTGAGGGTACACTTGATGCCGCTGTCTTGTCATTGATGAAGATATTAAACAGTACTGGTCCCAGTACGGACCCCTGAGAAGGACCCCACTTGTCACCAGTCTCCATCTGGTTGAACTAGATGGTACTTCCCCAGCAGCCCAAACAACCGTCCCTCCACGCTGAAGAGCTGCTGCAGTTCCGTGTGTAGTCCCTGGGACCCCACCACGCTCTCCTTTGGTTTAGTCTTTACGTACCCTTCTTTCTTTTGGTCTTCTCATATGTCAGCGTAGTTTGACAATAGCGTTGGGTATTTTTGTAATACAATATTTTAGTAAGATACCGTTGAAACTAAAAAGGTATTTTATCTCACCTCTTGCGATCTCTCTGTACATTTGTTTGCTGATTATTTCGTGTGCGAATTTTCCCTGCTTCTTCCCATTAGTTAGAATTACTTGGATCAAAAGCGTGAAGCTGAAGTTGTATGAAGTTTTGCAGGCTGTATTATTTTAGCACGAACCACTCTTGGTGCCTTTGGAATTTCTTGCATGCGTGGTGTTTTGACTCCCATCCGGGGTGTGTGTTTACACGTTATTTTGCAATTTGAGAGAGACAAAATCTCAAGTCTCTGATGCATTTTTTTTTTTAAATATGCCTAAATAACTAAGTCGGAGTATTTAAAAGTTGCATTAGCAATGCTTGGTTTAAATCTTAGGATATAGCTAAATGAGGGCGTTCAAAATTATAAAGCGGTTTTTCCCATAATGTGTGATTTCCTACCACTGGGAGTTCAAAATCTGATTTTTCTCAATAGGTCAGATCATAATAGATTTCCAAAACACAGCCTCTTCCAACCAGTAGGGTTCTGTTGTTCGGTTTGTTTGTTTTTTTTTTTTTTCTTTCTTGCCAGAGAATTTATTTGAAAGCATTTTTCTACGCTATTTCCAGAGTGACCAGCTAAAGATGATAAATGAAAACGTAGAAGCAGAGAGTAGAATATTTGGGGGCTATGAGGGAGGTTATGAGGTCCGGTGCCCTTCTATTTTGCTATCGCATCACAGAAACTTTTACTGTATTTATCAAGTTCCATTTTAAAAACCCAGAGATAACACTATCGTAAGAATTATGTCAACACTCCCTTTCAAATTCCAAATTGCCTGACAGGGAACGTATGGCCTTTTCTCCTGTCTCTGCAGGTTATTGTGCTATAATACTTTTCTGGGAAACGATGTTATATTTTGCTTTCCTTGCTTTTTGTGGCTTGTAGATAAGGCAACGTTGTAAGTGACCTTCATCTCATAGCTGCAGCTGTGTGGTCCAACGAAAGAGAGTCTCGTAGTCCTGAGACGGGGGGGCTAGGAGAGAACCGTTAGTATATTTAGTGGCTGAACATTTTGAGTGACTCGGTTGAGTGGGGAAAATGGAACTAAACCGAAAAAGAGAGCGCAAAAAAATCCCTAAGAAATACTTTAGGTCACAGATCTTAATTTTAGAAGCGCGTAAGGGCAGAAGCGCGTAAAACAATCCTTTCTGTGGTCCGCACGCTGCGGGGACGGGCAGTATAACTGCTTCCCGCTGTGTTTGGGGTCTGGGATTGGGTGGCAGTCAAGCAGAAGTTCTGGGACCTTTATCCCTTCGTGATCCCCATCTGCTCCGCAACCCCTGGCCGCTGTGCAGACCCACACCTTGATATCTGCAACCATGACCCCTCCTCTGAATAAAACGGACCTGATTTGAGCCAGCCGTTCCGTTTCCCCAAGCAAAGAGCATAGGGATGTGTTCTGTTGGACTGGGCCCAAATTGGCCGTATTTTGTCAGTAATACGATACTTCGCACTTACAGGCTAGGGATTAAACTTAATGAAAACTGTCCTGGATTCTTGTTTACTCAGATTTATTTTGGTCATTAACTATTGTGCGACTCTACAGTAACATCATTATTATTATTATTATTATTATTATTATTATTATTATTATTATTATTATTATTATTACTACTACTATTATTATTACTATTACTTATTATTAGAAACAATAGAGACTTTGACAAATACAGAAGACGGTTGATGACTGTGGCATACTAAAGGAAAGAACAGTTTCTCCAAGTTTTCTCAGAATTTGCAGCAGGGCTCTTAAATTATTACCAGCTGAAATAACAGAAGTTATTTTTCGTTGTTGTTGTTGTGCTGGATGTAAAGTACAGGAAACGGAGGAGACAAAAGAGAACCTTTCAGGAGATTTTGATCAAACCACCAAGTGTCCAAAAATATTTTACTCACTTCAAGCTTAATGCTTTCGTGGGAGGGAAGGAGAGGGGAATGTTTATCAGCTGTTTTGTGAAAAGATAGCGAAGGCTTATTAAATGTTGATTCATGTCTTTCATTTCACATTACGTATATTATGTATGGATATAATTCTCCAAGATTGCTTTCTGGGTTTTATTTATTTATATCATAAATAAGTTTGTACATGTTCTATGCAGAAAAGTATGGTTTTTTTTCTATCTATTCATTGCTTTATATTATTTACATCTAACTTCCACAACCGAGTAAACAGGATTATCTCTGACGTAACGGTACTGCAGCCGTCTCAGTAAGGGAAGTGTGCACTGCTTCAAAAATGTGCTTGTTGTTTATTAAACCTTGTTGGTGTTGCATTGTGATTTCTTAAGAAAAAGGAATTAGATCTTCTAGTTGGTACTTCAAACAAAGGGCGAAGCTAGTTTTGCATGTTAGCAATTATATTTCAAATCATAGTTGCGGTCCTGCCTCTGAACGTAAACTTGTGTGGTTCAGATTTTGGGGAACCCCTCCTCGTTTACGCAAGGTTGTCCCAGATTTGAGGGAGATCTCTTACCCTTTCTTACGCGGAATGTCAGAAAACGTTATAAGCTACAATTTCTCTGAACTGTATTTTCCTGTTTTCTAGGAGCCACGCGTGTGCTTTTCATTGCACGGGAGAAGAGGTGGAACAGCCCACTTTGAGGAGCGATAAGGAATGTTTTGCCTCGTTTGGAAAACTGGAGGTGTTAAAGGTAAGACGTTGAACGACATTTAAAGGTAAGATGTTGAACGACGCGTCACTGGCTAGTGAGATAGGACATTTTCCTCTTGCTAAATTGAAATTGGTGGTTTCTTGAAAAGAGGTACCAACCTAAGGAAGTCTTGCATGGAAGCCCCAAGTACTGGATGAAGTCTCTGACGTGCTTGTGGCACTGGTGAAGGCCACTTCGCGTGCTTCTCGAACACCGTGGGCCAAGCGGTGTGCTGCTTTACTCTGCTACTGTTGGGATAAGGACGTCCTGGACGTTCCTACACAAGACAAGGAAATATTACCCTGCTGGTGGGGTAATTCTTGGGACTGTCCTGGACCAATTTATGAGACAAACTCAGAAGGTGGCTTCTGGCAAGGCTTTTGAGAGCCCACTGGGCCCTGCCTTGCAGCAGCTTGGCAAACGCTGGCAGCTCTGAGGCTGCTCTACCTTTGGCTGAGGTTAAGAGAGCGCAAAGTGTTGTTTGTTTTTTAATTTTCTGATCTATAGAATTCAGTGAAAAATGCAGTTTAGCTTTACCCGAGGAATGTATGTGCCCCGTTAATATTAACAAAGTAAGCGGGTCGTCCGTGTTTTCTTTTCGCATCTGTTTCCCAGCGAGTAAACCCATTCCCTACGCATGAGGTCTGAACATCCAAATAGATTTTTAATGTGAAATCTTTACAGAACCAGAAATCTAATCCTTCCGTTAATCGCTAGCAATATTTGAAAAGAGAGGAACTACTGTATATCTGCCTTGCCGCACCTCAGACGAGCGCCAGGAATAATGCATATCAGGAAATGAAATATGTGTAAATCACTGAAAACGAGAAGTTGTCCAACGCTGCCTTTCAAGGCGTTCAAAGTACAGGAAAGGTCTCAATGAAAGGTGGGGAAGAAAAGCTGTTCAACTGCTGAAAAATGGAAAACGCTTGTTTTATATTCAAATGGTGAATTGTGTGCTAAGACCAGAGGGGTTTGGTCATTTTTTGGTTGGTTTGGGGGTTTTTTAAAGGCGGGCGGTCTTGAGTGTTCATAGTTTCAAGAATTTTAGCAGAAACAGAATAATTCTTCTTGTTAAGTTCTTAAAAATTTGCCCTTCAGATTGGCAGACTTTTTTTTTGTTTTCTTATCCTAAACCATATATAAATACGGGCTGTGTTTCAACCCACATACATGTGTGTTTCAGTAGCGGATCGGCAGATTTGGGGGGAGTGGTTTAGAGGTGTTGTATTATGAATTCTTATAGTGTAACTGATGATCTGAATCTCGGTGTAGAGACTGGTTATTTTTTTTCCCAAATCTGAGGAGCGCTTGGATCTGTTTGCGTGTTGCCCGTCTGCGCAGGACGTGATTTTTAGACGTCTCGTAGGAAAGCGGGTGCCGTTCACACTCATCCATGATGTATGCCCTGTCCCTGACAGGTTCCCTCTCCACGTCCTTGCGCTAGGAATGAGCGGGAACTGCCGGAGCTAAACGCCTGCAATTGGGCATAGAGAGGTGAAGGAAAAGGCTGCGGTCAATGGGATTGCAAACGAAGACCGCCTCTCTCCCACTCTTCAGGTGTGGTGTATTAAAGCGTACATCTGACGCTCCTAGATCTCCTTTAATAAGCTGCAATTTCTGATAGGGCTGTCCCTAAAGGTGTATTTTTCACGATTGCAGAAAGTGCAAATTTTGTGAGGTCGGAGCTTTGGGTCAGCACTGGTTTTTCATGAGATGCCCAAGTCACCAGCGCGCGAGTAACTGAGAGGCTCCTATTGCCTTCAGCCTTCTGGTGTGGATCTGTTCTAGATGGCCAGCTAGAGCCCATCGTGCTGTTGCAGGATGCGTTGGGCGCGCTGCAGGCTGATGCACCCTCGTGGAACAGTCCGAAACGTGGCCGTTACGTGATCCCTGGTGGGGCAAGATCCTCTAACCACAGACACCCTCTCTTGTCTCCCGTTCTTGAAGTAATCCTCCCGAAATCCTCTTGCATGCACAAAGCTACAGAACACAGAGAAGAAAGGTGCCGTGTGGTGAGTGGAAAAGGCGCCTTGTGTTTATGTCATGAACTACAAAAGTAGTAATAAATAAAATTATGCCTGCGCGATGACTGGAAATTTCTCTAATTCTGCTGAGGCAATGCACCATATTATCTCAGGCTCTGTTTATAGGGTTGGGGTCAGGCTCGCTGCCTCGCTGCGGTCGCGTATGCCTTCGTGCAAGAAGTTGCTTGAAAAGTTTCGTCTGACGGGAGGAAAAACTGGTTTTATGAAGAATTGTTTAGCCCTGCAGTTTATGCAGATGCGAGGCAGAGGGCACAAAAATGTAGCGGTTCTTTATGAACGAACAGGTTTTCCGTGCGTTTTCCCAAGGAAAAATACTTCTCTGCATCTGTCTGCTTTGCTGCGAGCTGAATAGAGAAACTTTGCAGATCTGTGCCAGGTAGTGCTTATTTTAAGAAGTCAATCACTGAAGAGGCTGTGGGCCGTCTGTAAAAAGCCTTCATGGCAGTGTTAGCCCCAGGAGTGCCGTGGACGGGGGTTGGGGTTGGGCCCAGATGCAGCAGGGGCTCTGGGAGGTTTTTTCCTTCCATTGTGGCGCTAGTGATTTGTGTGTGTAAAGGAACTCATGTATTTCTTCTGCCTTTGGTGTTTCTGTGTGGACTGGTGCTATAGCGGCAAAAAACTTAGTATTTTTCTAATTTTTAGGTATTCAGACTAAGAACGTTTTCTTCTCAGGGGTAGGTGGTGAAAAATCTGTTGGATATTTTTAAGGTGCCACGTTTTTTTCATGACGATGTTTTCATTTCAGATACCGAAAGGTTGCTATAAGGTCTCCCCGGAGTCTTCTCTTCTCCAGGCTGAACACCCCCAACTCTCCCAGCCTGTCCTCATAGGAAGCATGCTCCAGCCCTCGCAGCATCTTTGTGGCCCTCCTCTGGCCCCGCTCCAACAGGTCCATTCCATGTCCTTCTTATGTTGGGGGCTCCAGAGCTGGAGGCGATACTCCAGGTGGGGTCTCACCAGAGCAGAGTAGAGGGGCAGAATCCCCTCCCTCGCCCTGCTGGGCTCACTTCTGATGCAGCCCAGGATGTGGTTGGCCTTCTGGGCTGCGATCGCGCATTGCCGGCTCATGGTGAGCTTCTCATCCCCCAACACCCCCAGGTCCTTCTCCTCAGGGCTGCTCTCCAGCCATTCCCCGCCCAGCCTGGATTTGCGCTTGGGATTGCCCCAGCCCATGTGCAGCACCTTGCACTTACTGGACTTCATGAGGTTTGCACAGGCCCACCCCTCCAGTCTGTCCAGGTGCCTCTGGATGGCACCCCTCCCCTCCAGTGTGTCGACTGCACCACACAGCTTGGTGTCATCAGCAAACTTGCTGAGGGTGCACTCCATCCCAACATCCATGTCACCAACAAAGATGTTGAACAGCACCGGTCCCAGTACCCACCCCTGAGGAACACCACTTGTCACTGCTGTGACAGTGACATGGCACTCGGCCTGCCCACCGAACACACACTTTGCTTCTGCCTCTTTAAACTTACTTAGTCCAAGACTCTTCTAAGACAGATTTTGAAAATTCAAAAGGTGTCTGGGCAAGTGTAGGGCAAGTGTAGGGTGCTGCACCTTGGGCAGGAATAACCCCCTGCATCAGTGCAGGTTGGGGGCTGACCCGCTGGAGAGCAGCTCTGTGGAAAGGGACCTGGGAGTCCTGGTGGGCAACAGGATGCCCATGAGCCAGCAATGTGCCCTGGTGGCCAAGAAGGCCAATGGCATCCGGGGGGGCATCAAGAAGGGTGTGACCAGCAGGTGGAGGGAGGTCATCCTCCCCCTCTACTCTGCCCTGGGGAGGCCACATCTGGAGTACTGTGTCCAGTTCTGGGCTCCCCAGTTCAAGGAGGACAGGGAACTGCTGGAGAGGAT
The DNA here is from genome assembly GCF_965231255.1 of Vanellus vanellus. Lineage (NCBI taxonomy): Eukaryota > Metazoa > Chordata > Aves > Charadriiformes > Charadriidae > Vanellus > Vanellus vanellus. The sequence goes on from NC_138917.1 coordinate 2,528,663, forward strand.
CCAGCAAAGGGCTACGAAGATGATGAGGGGACTGTAACATCTTTCTTATGAGGAGAGGCTGAGGGACTTTGGGGCTTTTTAGTCTGGAGTAGAGAAGAAGGGGGATCTTATCAATGCTTATAAATAGCCAAAGGGGGGGTGCCAGGGGATGGGAACCGTCTTTGTTCAGTGGTGCCCAGTGACAGGACAAGAGGGAACGGGCACAAACGTGACCATGGGCAGTTCCGTCTCAACCTGAGGAGGGACTTCTCTCCCGTGAGGGCGGCAGAGCAGTGGCACAGCTGCCCAGAGAGGGGGGGAGTCTCCCCCTCCAGAGCCATCCCAAACCCACCTGGACGTGTCCTGTGCCACTGCTGGAGGTGCCCCTGCTCTGGCGGGGGGTGGCACTGGGGGACCTCCAGAGGGCCCTTCCAGCCCTCCCCAGTCTGGGACTCTGTTTGCCTCCCTCGCTCCTCTGAGCATCTGCCCCAGCTGGCGGCAGGAGAAGGGAGGAACAGAGAATGGCAACTTTGGTGGTGGGATGGGGACAAGGGAAGGAGCAGGGAATCCCACCCGGCTGCGTTCAGGTGACGATGGTTCCACTGTCTCACCTCGGTTCCAGTCTCAGTAGCCTTTCTGTGTTGATATGAAAAATGGTGCCAATGGAGTGTATGGCAGTGAAAGTTGGGGATAGTGAAGCGTAGCAAAAATAGCGTTGTTATGCCATGAGTTGAATGATGTTGTGAGTAAAATATTTCCCTCCTTGAGGCTTGCGGATACACAAGTGAATCTCAAGAGGCACGTTAATATGCAGCAGTAATTTGTAATATAACTCAACTAAGCATTGACAAATCCATTTGATACAGGCATGATAAGTTTTTTTTATTTTTTTTTTTAGTTTTTGAGTGCTTAAAAGTGTTGTGTGCTCCAAAAGTGATGTGTCAAGATAAATGCATATAAGTTATTTCCCTTTCCTCCTCCCATTTATCATCGGTGACTAGAAGAATAAAAGACCGTTATATTTTTCCTGGATCCTACAGTTTTACTTAGTTTTATTGTGACATCTGCCACACAAAAAGTTTTATCCTCTTAAGCATCTTACAAAGAACTGCTTTTTTCATGATGAGGACTTAATCTTTGATCATGATCTATTTTAACCAAGATGTGTCAGTTAGGCACTGGTTTTTTCTTCAAAACTGAAGAAGTGTGGGAGATGTTTACTACGAAACAGAACTTTGTGGAAAAGGCATATAATTTCTTGTGTCATGAAGAATATTATGATGCAAGGGGGAGCGATTTCAAAAGAAGTAGAAAAGAGGAGGGGCATAAAACCTCAATAACTAGAGAATGCGCACATCTCTGTTCCACACGGTATTGATTTTTCGCCTCACAAAATGGCAAGCGCCGGATGTATACAAGCTTCATAAAAAACAGGCTTAGTTGCACGCCTCTGGGAAAAAACAAACAAACAAACAAACAAATATGAGCAGATTCTGAGCTCAAATATAAGTAACATACCTCCACGCGTGCCAATGAAATTTCACTAACACACATGAAGAGGCAACTTTATAGTTCGGGTTATATGGGTCCCACTCAGTTTGGATTCCCATCAGGAATTGTCATCATTGGCTGTTTCTTCATCTTTCTTCTGAATGACATGAAGGTTAAAAGGAAAACAACCCTGGGTGGACAACATTTATAAAAGAATGTATTAGCAGGAAATTTCAGTGCTTCCACTAATAAATTCCACCAAAAATGCTTGGATGCGGTGCTTTATTTTCACTGTCATGTATGTACGTGGTGTTACGTATTTTCAGTGCGTGCACGTGTGATAACATGAAAAAAGAGAATGAAACGGAAAAGGAAATCGCTCTCCGGCATCGCCTCGGGGCCGCTGGTGGGGGCACAGTCTGGATTTGGCTCCGAGAGGGTTGAAGGAGTTGCACGAGTCCGTGTAGCGATTCCCCACAGTCGTTCGCAGGAGCACGCTTCACTTCTGCCTGCGGCTGGGCAAGTCAGTCCCCTCTCCTAGAAGCACCGATGAAATTTCTCGAGATATTTTTAAAACGGTGTTGGAATAACGAAGCCCAGTCTTCTTGGATCTTGCCCTTAACAGACATAAGTGGAAAGCTGCTTTTTTTTTTGCTTTTTTTTTTTTTTTTTGTAACAGAGAAAAGTGGTGATAATAGGGAGATTATGCATAGGCTTTGCCCGTAATGGGAGACTTAAAACCACGGAGTGCGCTTCTTGTATGTTCCCCTCTATCCATCGAATTATATTTTGTGTCACTTAGGTCACTTTTTGAGCTGTACGTGTAGTATATTATCAGCCAGCGCAGGAGAATTCGTAACCTTTAGTGAGTTCCCAGTCCAGTTACGCCTCTCCTCCTGAAATGCTCACTGCTTTTTCTTAATGATGGGCACAACTCCGCCTTAGACGCTCTTACTGCTCCCTGTGAACTTTTCCTTCGAAGCGGAGCTGGTTTGTAAAGGAGGCAGTGCCCCAGACCTGCTTCAGTTGGTACTGCTAAATAGGTGGAGGCTCTCGGTTAATCCAGAAACATAACAATGTGCCCACATAAAGCGAAGAAACTTAGCCTAGGGGCGTTTGCCGCGTATCAGGCACTAAGAAGAGGAAGCAGAGGGGAAATTACGATAGGAGCAGCAATTCTGCCCCGGAATACGTGCCCCAGCAGCGTGTTAGGGCAATCTCCCCAATTCCACCCTGGCCTGAAACCATTTTCCCATTTTTTTTTTATTTTTTTTTCTCCTGCCTGCTTTTTCCAACCTGACAGCTCCAACCCTCCCATCCCAAACACCACCCGCCCTGTACCACCAGCCTCTGCGCTGGGCACGGGCTCATTCACAGGCTAGATTGAAGTGAAGGGCGGTCATGAAAGCATCTTCCCCTGCAGAAGCCACTCTTTCTGTTCAGGATTTTGAAACACCTGGACGCAAACTTTGAGTAGCCGAAATCCTCATGGACAAAACCTCTGACAGAAAAAGATGGTTTGGGGGAAGGTGTGGAGTCAAACGGTCACGCTATGTGTACAGAGCAGCAGATGTGGTTGTTGAGTGCACTGGATGAAAGGAGTAGGCGATAAATGGAAACTAAATTACAGATTGAAAATATTTTAAAACAGTAATTATTGTACAGAATTATGAAAAAGAAAGACACAGTAGATTTAAGGGTACTGAAACCTGCTGTGTTTTCTGCCTATTTTTTCCTGTAGATTTGTGTTTGGAGAGCTGGAGATTGAGGTTTTGTCTCAGTTCTTAAGGTTAATATAGATTCTGTCTTAGTGTCTGGTTATTGATCTATGCCTCTCTCTGCCTTATCAGATATTTTGATTGTCGTCTTGCTCGTTCCCTCTTAAGGTCGCAAAATAAGATTGCTGTATATTGTTCTATGGCATAGAAGAGTCAAGAATATTCCTTTGCTTCTGCATTTTCATCTTAAAGTAATTTCTGTGCTGTGATTTTATTTTGGTTTTTTTCCCCAATCTCTTTAGTCTTTTATTGTTGTGAGTTGGGGATTTGGGGGGGGGAGGGGTGCAGGTCTGTGTTAAAAAGCTGCTCAGCATGAATTTGCTGTCGGCAGAGCTGACTGCAGCTCTTCAGAACTGCAAGTAGAATGAAATCTGAATTAAAGTAGCTAATTAGGCATGTACACAATTTTAAGGATGTTCATTGTAGCCAGTGATGGTGTTCTTCAGTCGTGTAACTGCCTCCTCTATCTGAAGTGCACTCAGAGAAGAAGGGCACGTTGTAATCTAAAGTTTTTATTACTGGGAAAAGGAATATTCGTTAGAATGAGTTTGACTGGCCTGTGCTTTGTATTACTTTTCATAAGGTATTTCATTGTTGATGAAATTTCAGTGAAGTTATGGCAATGTGATTTGTGAAGTGATCAGAAGGTAAAGAAATCTGTGGCTACATCTGAATGACTGAGCTCAGTCTCGCGATCGAGCACTGTGAATTCCTTTCTGAACTTTACATCTTATTCTGTCAAGCCGATCTAGCTGCCGGCTAATTTTCTAATATTAAACAATCCGCTTCCTTTCCTATTTCCAATGTGAGTTGTTGACGTACCTGCCTGAAAGTCTTTTAAAAATGGAAAATATCAAATATAGATGAAGTATATTAAAGTAATGAACCCCTCAGGGGGAAAAAAAAAAAAAAGTGAATTCTGCAAGGCTCGTAGTGTAGAGGTTCGATTGCTGTGGATTGGCGCTGCCTGCGAGCACTTCTGCGGGCTCTTGGATGTTCCCTGAACGCCGTGGACAGGAAGGAGAGAGGAGGAAGGCATAGGGAAGGTGAATTTTGTGGGCAGTGTGATATATTGATTATATTGTCACTCTTGGCCTTGACAAGAAGAGAAGGAAGGTCCTGCACCTGTGTCAGGGCAATCCCAAATCCAGGCTGGGTGGAGAACGTATCGAGAGCAGCCCTGAGGAGAGGGACCTGGGGGTGCTGGTGGGCGAGAAGCTCCCCAGGAGCCGGCAGTGTGCGCCGGCAGCCCAGCGAGCCCCCCGCATCCCGGGCTGCATCCCCCGCAGCGTGGCCAGTGGGGCGAGAGGGGGATTGTGCCCCTCTGCTGTGGGGAGACCCCCCCGCAGTGCTGCCTCCGGCTCGGGGGGTCCCCACAGCAGAAGGCCCCAGAGCTGTTGGAGAGGGTCCAGAGGAGGCCCCGGAGCTGCTGGGAGGGCTGGAGCCCCTCTGCTGGGAGGACGGGCTGGGAGAGGTGGGGGGGTCAGCCTGGAGAAGAGAAGGCTCCGGGGAGACCTCAGAGCCCCTTCCAGTACCTAAAGGGGTTCCAGGAGAGCTGGGGAGGGACTCTGGGTCAGGGAGGGGAGCCATGGGACAAGGGGGAATGGCTTCAAACTGGAAGAGGGGAGATTTACATGAGATATGAGGAAGAAATTCTCTCCTGTGCGGGCGGTGAGCCCCTGGCGCAGGGTGCCCCGAGAAGCTGTGGCTGCCCCATCCCCGGACGTGTTCAAGGCCGGGTTGGACAGGGCTGGGAGCAACCTGGGCTGGGGGGAGGTGGCCCTGCCCAGGGCAGGGGGGTGGAACTAGATGAGCTTCAAGGTCTTTTCCAACCGAAACCATTCTGTGATTCTAAGGAAGGTACTTCCTTGAAGACTTTTTCCGTCCCTCTTTGTGGAATGAAGTGCCACGAGCCATATGTGTGAGTGTCTTTCATGGGAACAGCATACAACTGAGACAGTGCTGCTCAAGCACTGAGCTGGAGCTTTAGGAATGTTTCCAGTGGATGCAAGGAGTGTGCAGAGCCCGTCATATAGGGGATGGGTTCATCTGCCACGTCGCACTCGCCTTCTTGAAATAATGCATGTTGTCAGTTGATTATTTTTATTTGTCACTGCTCAAATACAGTATTTAGCATTTTTGTCTATTCCAAACAGCAAATGAGACCAGTATGTCACTGCAGCGTTTAGAAGAGTTGTAGGGAGTAGTATTAGGAGTAACGCATCGGCACTTCCTCAGCTGTTTTCCTGAGCCCGCTAGGATCCCAGGATTTTCTGAGTCAGAGGCGATATGCTTGTGCTTAACGGTCTTCGATAGTTACTAGAATACATATGTTTCCCTCGTCCCTGAGTGCTTCTGAGAGCCCTTATGAATTATGCTATACAGAGAAGAAAGTGCACATATTGGTTCAAAGTTATTGATCGCATAGAGGGCCTGGAATGTCACCGCTTATTTCCATGAGAATAAGTTTTTAAGTGTCTATCCATATGTATTAATCATTGATGGAACAAAACAAAATAATTCAGAAATGTATTTTTAGACTCAGCTGAATTAGTGGTGTTGGCAACACGTGTATGCAGTCTTGAGACGCTTGTTCTATTGGCTTTAAATTATTAATATTTGCAACGACATTAGTAGTGTTTACTCTTGCATTGTATTGGATTTATATGCTAATAACGCTGCTACTTCGTGCACGTGAAGGGTTTGAATCGCTGTCAGCTCTTGTTTTGGGGCCAGTCTCTGCCTGACCTTTCTGTAGGAGCACAGCAGTGCAGCGGGAAGGGAAGACGCTGCCTAAAGCCACCACGCAGGAGCTTATGGGCAAAAGCTGCTCCCGAGCTATTTTTCTGCGGATGGAGAATGATTTTTTATTTTTTTTTTTTGGCTCTGTACACTTTGCAACATACGTGAATGACAGAATGTGGCTTAGATTTAGACAATTTCAAGTCCAACTGTTCAGTGACCTCTTCCAGGTAATGCAATAAAACGTCGTTCTCAAGACAAGGCCATGCCAACGGGCCGTAGTCTTGCCCCTGCATTAGTTTCCTTCTCAGTGAAGAAAAAGAAAATAAAATTACTTCCATGCTCTGCACTTATTAAAGTGGCACATAAAGTTATGTTCTTACTTTTTATCTTTCCTGCCTCCTGGCCCCGCTCTTTTGTGTTCCTTCTCTCTGGGTCTTGACTTTGTCCCGCTTGAAGCTAACCGAAGTTTCCGTGATGTGAGGCAGCGCAAAGCCTGGGGCGTTATTTCAAGTGAAAGAAAAACCGTTTATAAAATCAACTGAAGTAACAGCTAGGCAATTAGGGGAATTTTTCCGCTGATCCGATCAATTATTTTAATAAAGAAAAAGTATTGTACCTCTGCGCTATACTTTCCTTCCCCGCACCCTTAAGCCACGATGGCTCCTGCAGCGCCACTCCTGCACGCGAGTCGCATTCAGTGTCAAGCAGTATTTTCCAAGCACCCCGCAACGCGTGTTTGCTCTTTTAAATGCCTCAGTGCACCTGTATGTGTGCGTATGGGCATTTGTAAGGTCACCTTAAAATTAGCCGTTGTTTTCCTGAAAGGATGGGCTAAAACAGAGTTGGTCGTCAGCAGTTTGGAAGACAGCTGACGCATGTTCGTTACTAGTTCTGTTTTCCTTCTGAACAGGATTAAACCAACCCAACCCCGGCGTTTTCCAGCGCTGGAATCTGGCACGTGTTTCGTTCGTTTGGTATTGGATGTCATGAGAAGTTGAGGGCTTTTCCCCCTGCAACAAATCTGACTTTCAGACTGTTCCAAAACGTGTGTTTCTTACCTTCATTGACTTCCTAGTCTATCGTAACAGTTGAACAAGGATTTCTTCTTGAGCAATATTCAAATCAGTTTTTAATGAGCTATTTAATTAAAGGCTAATTGAGGTGAATTCATTAAAGATTTCCAAATTATTCTTATCAGGGTAGCTATGTTTTAAGATAAGTTTTAAATATTTGGTTTATACTGCATCGTTTGACCATGAAAGCACGCCTAAAATTATTTTTAAATGCCTAATTAGACTTTCTGTGCACTTTTCTTACTTAATACCCCGTGTTGAACTTACCACGTGTGAATGTAATCTCTTGCTAGCGTTGAGCTAACATAAGAAGCAATAAAGCTGTTAAGGGGTGTGTTTAGAGCCTTGGATGCTATAGAATTAAGGAGCGTATTGGGAATCGGCGATATCGTTGGTTTTTTGTTAATCTCAGTCTTATTCTTGGGTGGATGTTAACTATATTTTATGCATGTTTTCTTAGTCGTGGTGGGTTTCCTCAACAGCAGGCTAACTGCAGGGAGTAGCACTGCGTGACGATACTATAAATCTTTTCTTTGTTGGAATAATCAGTCAGTTAACGAATAAAAGCATTAATTAAATTGATCAATCTGGTAGATTCCTCTTTCTGGGAGTACTTGCTATCATCTTGAATCAAAGTGAATTTGGAAACTAGGCACTCTAGTTTACTTTAATCTTTTTGTCATTGACGGAAACACCAAAGTGGTTGACTAGAAGTGGGGGGGGGGGAAGGAAGAGAAAATAGAACGAGAAATCTGAGGCAGACAATTCCCAGAATTAATCTACGTTTCCTGAGCTCCCAAGATTCGCTATCAATAAATGGGTCATCATAATAAAAGCCTCTAAAGAAAAGTGCTACGGAGACCCAGAGACCTTGCTGAGGCAAACGCTTTTTTATCTCCTTTTTCCCATCACGTTTCTTTTCCCTTTTCTGTTCATTCAAATGGCAGAAGCTGACAGCCCAGTCAGCCTCTCCTTGTATTTGATATACTTGTGATTCAGTAGTGCATCATTAGATGCACAATATTCCTGCAGCTGATGTTTTGGGAGGAGATTATCGGTGCAGCGGTGGCAGCGGGAGCTAAAACTGAGTGAAATATTAGTGGTGATAGAGCCATCAATTTCGTCCTGCGCTGGAGCTGTCTTGAGATTGATAGCTCTGCAGTCTGGGCTTCTGGTCTGCAACCGGAGCGGATTATTTTATGGCCTTGCACTGTTAGTTGGAGTTTCTCGTATTAGTGGGTAGATGGTCCGTTTCTGTACCCTTGACCAGAACGGGAGCGGTCCCACTGCCAGCTGAGAGAATCTTTTTTTGGGAGAGTTATCTCTACGAAGCTTAACGTGGTAACACCGAGCGATGAACTGCATTTTGCCTTAATTGGAGGATGGGGGTCATAGCAATCTCAGTAATCAAAGTGTTCGAGCGTTTTATTGCTCAAGTATTGTCTAATTTCTACAAATGAAGAGGTTTTTCAGTTTTGCGAGGCAAACTGAAAAAACGGTGAAAAATGTACGTTTTTACGTCCAGTCACGTGAAACAAGAACGTACGGATCTTTCATACCTTTGCAACCCCTTTTTTGTTATTACACAGTGTTTCGTTCAGGTTGCCACAAACATCCCATTGTACTTAAGGTATTTAATAGGAAGATATTTAATTGAAATTGAAAAAATGGTTTAGGTTACATCTCGAACTGCTCGTGAACTTGAAGTCATCTTCAAATCTGTGGAAGACACTTCTATATCCTAGCTGGTTGGTGGCACTGTTGTTTGGAAAGGTGACACAACTCTGAGCAGAAATCATATTTTCTCTGTATGTAGGACAATCTAAGTTTAAGAGTCTTGGAAATCAAGCGTGTCACTGTAAGGCTCGCTTACTTTCCCTGTCCTACTTCTTATAAGATAAGAGACTTGAGGGCCTCCCGCGTGGTCATAGGATTCCTTGTGGAGAACGCAAGATCTGCGTCAATGGGTTAACGCTGGTGTAGCACAGCAGCCTGTCTCCAGGGTGGACCCCAGCAGATGACAGGACGTGGTACAACTGTAGATGTATCTGCAGATTGGGCCTTTTTCCTTAGACTCTTCAGCTCCAGTAACGTATGGAGTAGTTGCTTCTAGTGCTTCGAGGGTGGACATTCCCTCCAGGAATTTATCTAATTCCTTTTGAAAAAATTTATGCTCTTGGCAGAAGCATCATGCCAGGGTAATGAGCTGGATGATTTAATTATGAGTTGTGAGGAAAAAGTCCTTCTTCGTGGTTGTTTTGAACTGCTTGTTCATAATTTCATTTTATACCACTTATGTCTTGAATAATGGCAAATAATGAAAAATCATTGCCTATTCACTATCTCTATACTACTCATCGTTTTATAGACCTCTATCATATTTCTTCTCAACCACTTATTTTCCAAAATTACCGCATGTAGTTTTCTTTCTATGAAATCCACTCCGTTCCTCTGATCAAATTCATTGTTCCGCATTCTTCTGTACTCCGCTCTTCTACGCTGTAATCTTTTGGAGTGGCCATGACCTAAACTACATGCGGCGTTTGAGATGCGGGTACACCATGGCTAGAAGCCTAATGACGCTTTGTGTTTTATTCCCTTTTCCTTCCCAAATAATTCCTAATATAACGTGTGACATCTTGACACTCATCTTGACACTAAAATTGTGAGGTGATGACTCTTGATTCTTTTTTCCAAAATGGGTTAAGGATCCATCACTTCTTATGCAAAATTAAAAGTTGGTTCTTCACAAAGCAATTAGACTGTGTTTATTTACATTAATTTTCAGCTGCCATTGTGTCGTAAAGACATAGACGTATTTCTTGTAGATCTCCAGTGAGATGACAGTCATACTTATCGTTTTAAAAAACCTAATACACAAAAATTTAAATAACGTTTTAGTTTTAATGTACAGAGCAGAATCTTCTCTGAGTTTGCAAGCTCTGTCGTATTATTATACGCTCTTTTCCTGATCACTTATGAATATGTTGGACAGCAAATATCCTAGTACAGGTTATTCAGTATCTCACTAATATCTTCCCTTAATGATAAAACCTAAAAAGGTTTATTCCCTTTTTCTTTTACGAAGCAGTGTTGACTTTTTGGTATGTATTTTTTATATGTATTTCTTTTTGTTTGTTTGTAGTCTGCACTTGACCACCTTGCCAATTCTGAAAAAAAAAAAAAATAAATTTTACTAGCCTCTGATGGTTCTTAGAGGTCTTGTTTAAGTTTGGTGTTGTCTGACACCATTTCTTTAGTATTGTTGATAGCTTAAACAATAGATTTCCCATTGTATTCAGTAGTTCAGCCGGCTTGTATAAGGTTCCTGGGTAAATACTAGCTAGACCCGGCAATGTCTTGTAATTCCATTTACCTTTAACGCTGCATTTTAATAGCGTTCTTCAAACCCTTTTTTGCTCATCTGGCTTATTTCAGGTGCTGCGTCCTTACTGTTATCCTGACATGTACATGTATATGTGTGTCTACACTTTCGTTAGAGGTCATTCGTCAGAGCAATCCAGGTGTTTTCCTTTCCAGTCGCAATGTGCAGAGAGGTTCACTTGAAACGGGAGGAACTCTGGAAAAAAGTTGGAAAGAACTGAAGTGATTTGCACTCGCTGATCAGGGAGCTGGTGGTGTAGGGCTGCTTCCGCAGGAGTGTCGCTGTCGTGTTTAGGTGACTTTGGCGGTCACTGATTTTTTTGTGTAAAGCGCTCACGCTCGATGCAAGTGCTTGGAAAAAAGTTTCGCTGGGGTCTTACTGAAATAACGGGGCTTTGTTACTCTTTGTGGCCTTTCAGTGAAGCCACCAAAGGAACATATAGAAGTGGATTGAAGCCTGTTTCAAATCGAAATATTATCTAGGCAGAAGAGAGAGATGTTTGTGATCCAATGTGAGAGGAGGATCAATACCATAATCTGTGGGTTTCTAAATATGTTTCACTACTTATTACCGGCAATGATTTGCAAAGCGCTGGGGACGGGACGAGCTACAAGTCAGTGATTATCTATTACGCCGTTTCTTATGACACGCTAAAACTTCCAGAATACAGGTGATGGACAGCGGATTATAAAGTCACCTTGGGAATTATTTTCTTCCGGATAGCGGTGAGCTAGGCTTCTGTTTTAATGCTGAAAGAATTCATCTAGCATAACATCACGGGAGTATTACGTGTAAATTAAACTCATCTAGACTCCGTTTTGTTTTCACTCTCTCGTGTTCCTTTAGCGTTCTGTACAGAATAAGCAAAGTAAAAAAAAAAAATAAAAAATCTGGTAAATAGCCTTGTGTTACAATTAAACAAACTTAAAACGCACCTTACTCAGAAACAGTTATAACGATGATGAAAATAGATGGTTCGACACATCGTTGTTCAATTGGCAAAATTCAACAGTGATTGAATAGGCTCTAAGGCCTTTTTAACGCTGATACTGTAAGGTAAGATTAATGTATATCATCAATGTTTTATTTATAGAAGTGAAAACAGTGAATTTTATTTATTTTATCTGGTATGTCACAATAACTCTCTCTGTAAGGTGCTTTTAAATGTTTTCTTAGGCCAACCAGCCGATGGGAGCAAGGCTCGCCTCAAGGCTAGGCCAGGCTGGTCAGAATGTTGGCTAGAGAAGATCAAGCAGATCCGACTGTTTAATGGAAATAGATGTCATAGACACGGATAAACTGTGCAAAACAACTCGGACACAGATGAGAAAACGACTTTGCTAAGGAGAGTAAGTCACTGTTTGGAGCAATTGTTCATGGAATTCTCTTCTCGTTGGTTGTTTCTACTGTGTGTTGTCTTATTTGAAGTCTGTGTTTTGGATATTATCTTCTCAGAAGCTACTGTCGTGCAAGTTCCGTTATATTCCAGCTGAGTACGTGTTACCTGTATGGTAACTGGTTAGTATGCGTTATGGCAAAGACTATCCATCAAGCAGTGAGTCTTTCCAAAAGCCTATTTCCATGTGAAATCTCTTGTGAACTCCCCTTCTTTCTGGACAAGTTACAAAGATGTGTAACGGAAAGGGTAGGATCTATACAATTGGTAAAGCTTGAGAAATTAAAATAATTGTGTAATTTAACAAAGATTAGACCAAACGAGCACTGAAGTGTCTGTGTGCTCCTAGGAAATACTGGAAGCATCAGCAGGCTGAAGATGTTCTAGTGCGGCACCGTGGATAATTAAGAGGGGAACAAGGAGCACCGGCAGCTCGTTTTGGGCTAGTCAGCATAAATTCATGAAGACCATTCATGCAGTGTTGGCTTAGACAAATCTTTTATCGAGAGGAGAGACCGTAATACACAATGACACCAGACGAGGTTATGTGGTGATATAATGAAGTTTGCGATGTCAGAAGCTAGGATGATGAAATACCATACGCTAGGCACGCAGCCTTCCCGCAGCTCCGTCTTACCTTTCCGTGCTTCGATGAAAAATAAGTTCCTTAAAAAAGTAGAAGGGAAGGGAAGCTTAGCTGTAATTCTCATAGCGGTAGCAGAGGAAACGGATACACATGCACGTATGCTAGCCCGCGCTTTCTGAGAATCTCTTCCTTCTAAGAACCACGATTTAAATCGGCACCTCTCTCATCTTGCCGACTTCTGTGGTCTTATACCAGTTTATTCTGTCCTCCCCTCCAATTTCCTTACAGAGGTCCTTCTTTCATTCCCGTAGTGTCTTCCCCAATGGACTGGACTGCTTTACTGATTAGGGCTTTCCCCCCATATTTCTTGTTCTCATTCCTTTGTGTGTAGATTAATAATTGCATACGAATGTGGACAGTATCTCCTCTACCTCCTGCCTCCCTCATGTCAGGTTTCGCTCCTCCGAGCGTTACTTAATTTACTCAGACGCTCTCTGTAATTCAGTGATCCCGTCCATTGTGTCAAATGGATTTAGCAAGGCCCGTGTGTTTTTTGGCTGTCCCTGGCTTTGCGTCCCTGCCTTGACTTATTCAACACTCTTCTCCATTACAAACTCCTTTTAAGCCTTTGTCTTTAGCTACTACCTGAGGCTTGTTTCCCCTGCTCAAGTTCCAGTTCTTGTGCCACCGGATGCCTTGAAGAAAACGTGTTTACCTCAAGCAAAATACGAGTTTGCTCATTTGCTTTTCGTACTTCTTTTTCTGTGGCAACTCTCGTAAATGAGAGGATAGCACGTAATTAGGAGCACAGTGAGAGAAACTGTCGTCCCTCTTGCTTTTGTGGACACCCAAGAACAGAAAGGGGGGGGGCTGTACGCAGTAACTGCTCCAGGTTAGGCGGTGGAGTAGTTTTTCTGGGACACCTATGAACCCACGAGGGTACGTGGGCAGAGCTTTGAGGGGAACCCAGATAATTCAGCTGAAACAATTGTGTGGCATTAAAGGACCTCAGCAGGAAAATGAAACATGCTGACACGACTCCTCTATGCCAGAAGGAAACAGACGCAAATCAAGTTTTGCCTTGGTTTTGGTTGGGTTTTTTTTTTTTCCACCGGGCACACTGAAGCCATGCGAGGCGTTGCAGAGCACTGTAGTCTTGCCTGATGCTGAGAAGTTTTCAAATTCAGCTGCTCTGAAGTGACGTGTCAGTCGTTCACAAAGCTAACATATAAAGGAATCGCACTAGGGCTGGGAAGTTTGTGGTTTTGTAGGGTTTTGGTGTGGTCATTAGCACTAATGACCTATACGTAAGCAGGCGACCCACCAGAGATGCCACTGCCAAACAATTTCATACGTTCGCTTTATCTGTGACTTGGACGTGCAGCCATGACAGTCCTGCCAGGGCATTCTTTTTTTGTCTTTTGTAGAGGAAACCACATCCTCAGTTTCTCCAGCTGTGCTGGAAGAGACCAATCCTAAGCTGAGTAAAACATGCTTTGAAGTTGATTTGCCCAGCGTCTTGGGAGTAACGGTGCAAGGATTTCTAATTTGGTTTGTTTGATACAGATTCGCAGATTTCGGAGGCAGAAGAAACCCCTACAAACCGCGTAGGAGAAATTATTGCCCATTATTAAAAAAGAAGGTGAGGAGGAGTTGGATGCAATTATGTGCGAGACATGTTCTGTGGTGTTGGAGACATCAACACAAATAAATGTCTTCATTATATTGTGAAATACAGTGCGAATTACTTTTTCAAAAGCTATTGTTCCCTGGAATACCTTCTCTGTCCAGCTACAACACCTTAAATATATTGTACCACATCTTGGCTGAATTACAAGACGAAAGGTCTCTGTGTTTTTCACCTTTGTGGCCTTGACTCTTAGAAACACACTGTTACATTTATTTTTTTTTTTAGAAAAAAAAGAGTTAATAAGGAAGGATGCTGCGATTTCATTTATTTTTATTTTAAAAATAAAAATAACCTTAGGCTTTAAGGCTATTAGTTGTGGTAAAAAAAGTCTAAGGTAGCAGTGAAACTCTCGAGCTAGAGTTATCTGCTGAGTGGAAGAATCCCTCCGAAAGAGCTGATGCAGAAGTTTGCTTTCCTGCGTACTCCGGTAGCAGAGGTTTTCGGTGCAACTGTGGAGTTGAGTATAGTAGAACATAACCAGAAAACAGCAAGTGTAGCATCTAATTCAATCCTGTGGCCCCAAAGCGCCGGCCTGACTGCAGCACTTTGCAAAAGTTTAGAACTAAAGTTGAAGAGAGGAGAGTCGTGTGGCAAAACGTCGGTGGGTTTACTCCCAGAAGAATGCCCGGGATTAATCGGAATTGAGATACCGGGGAGCTGAGACCCCGGGTTATAGCAGAGCCCGGAGGATATGAAACGCAGGGAGGTGAGGAGGACCGCCCTGCGAGGCCCCTGCGTCGCTCCCGAAGGCCCCGTTACCGCGGACCGGACTCGCGCCAGAGCAGCAGCCGCTGCTGCCCCCTCCTCGCTGGCGGCAGCGGAGGGCTGGGGAGACCACGAGAAGGTGTTAGCGCAAGAACAAATGGGACCTGTTATGAATCCGTTCAGCGCAGAGGAGTACGAATTCACTCTGAATACATTTAGCACAGATATTAGGCGAAGACTCCACACTGCTGCAGCCCCAGATATATATATGTGATACAGCGATTGCTACATCAGCTCTTGTGCAAAGGGTCTAAACATCTCTCTGAATTCTCTCTAGTTCATGACTGAACTGCAAATACCTACTGGAGGGACTTAACTTTATTTTTTTTTTTTTTTTTTTAATGATTGTTAGAAATGTGGAAGGTGAGAACACATGACCTGCTGTGCAAACTTTGCTTTAAACGGGAAGTTTACCTTTAACGATCTTGAACTCAAAGGACCCGTGTTTGCCTCAGCATGGCATGTAGAGTAAGATGAAGGATGGAGGTGTGGATGAATAAATGTCAGCTCGTTGATGACCCACGGACAAATAGCTCTGAAGAGGCATGTTCGGAGGAGGTCGGAGCTGAGAATGGGGTGAGAAGGGTCCATCGGCCGGCCACTGAGGCGGAGAAGGGGTGGGCAGAAACGTGCCGGCCACAGGGACGGAGGCGTAGGGCTGGGAGCAGTACGAGTGGCTGGCTGAGATTCACAGAGATGGCCAGAAAAACGGCCGTGTGTCTGTACCGAACGGGATTCGATACTGCCTACGTGCCTGCAGTTTTCTGTATTGCGACGCAACGTGATTTTCCATTTCGAACGCGAGAGTTGTGGTGGGAGATGGAACTTCCCTCCTCGATCCCCCCCCTCCCCTAGTATTTATTGCCGTGATGAGTCGTTACTGCATGTAATGATTGGTTTAAATAGCCAAAATGTAACGTACTGGCTTTGGCAACGCATCACTGCTATAATAGTTACTTACCCAAACCCCTTCAGTGTTGTCAGCAGGATTTGCAAACCTAAAGGCTTGAGGGAAGAAGGAAACAAAGGTTTCCAGCTCCTTCTGCCTCCTGTTTTGTTGCCTAATTATCATTCATTTATCCTGCCGTAAAAGTCATTCTTTACCTGCTTTCTGATTGCTTTATGGCTGCTTTTACAGCCTTTGGGAATAAACTGAAATACGTTCTCCGTGTGCTATATCCTTAAAATAACTGATCCCGTCAACAATCTGTGTTTTATTACCCAAATGATCTAACTGCCCCAATATCGTAAATGGAAAAATGGTCGTGAGAGAGTTCAACTGTGTTTGCTAAAGTCAGCAAAATATCACTTCTACCTTCATTTTGGCAGATTCCCCCGCAGCTTGAGACGTCCATCCTTCTTAAGGCAACTGCGAATCATTCGTAGCTGGTTTAAATACAAATACATAAATATGTAAATACAAAAAAAAAATACAAATGCAAAATACTGACAGCTAAAATTAATTTTTTATACTGTTGGTGTGATTTTTCTTTTTTTTTTTCTTATTGTACTCGCCAGTAATGCGGCTTTTTTGTTTTCCTGCCTGACGGAAGTTTTAGATAGCTGTGAGCGATGCTGTGGGTTGCCCTTTGCTGCGTATCCCCAGCCTGCACCGAGCCCGTGACGCTGATCTTTGCTGTGTCTGGCAGTCACTCGAAGACGGGCTCCAATTTAATAAAACTCCAGTAACGCAATAAAAGCTGGAGAATTGAGGGACTTGTTGCATGTATCTCTGAGAAAGTCTGGGATACGCTCTCGATTGTACAGTTGGAGACAGCGTTACAAAGAATAAGCAGAAAACCCAAACGTTCTTAGAGGATAATCCGACTGTTTCTCCTGTGCCGTGTAGGATTTCTTAGAGACATACTCTGGTTATAGAATTGAGAAGATTGTTCCTCTTTATTCCCACGGCCTCCCAGAATCGGCCTGTGAAGGTAACCTGGCGTCTGGCTGTGGTGCCTGGACACTCCAGGCACGTTGGCTTTAGGAGCTCTCCCGCCGTCCCTTCTGTCTCTTTGTCTCTTTCCCGCCTCAATTTCTTCAAAGTCTGTCCTCCCACAAAACGTGCTCTTAAGTAAAAACAGAACCTCTTTAGCTCACTATCGCATTTTCCCTTCCTTGTTTGTCATGTCTTGGTTCTTCCTTCTCCCCGGTTAGCGTAAGTCAATTCCGCTGTATTGAATCATAGAATTGTCCAGGTTGGAAGAGACCCTTGGGATCATCGAGTCCAACCATCTACCCTACTCTACGAAGTTCTCCCCTGCACCATATCCCCCAACACCACATCCAAACGTCTCTTAAACACATCCAGGGATGGTGACTCAACCACCTCCCTGGGCAGTCTATTCCAATGCCCGACCACTCTTTCTGGGAAAAAATCTTTCCTAATGTTCAGTCTAAACCTACCCTGGTGGAGCCTGAAGCCATTCCCTCGTGTTCTGTCTTGTATGTGGCACTTGGAGCTGTTCCTCGCAGAGTAGACATTCGGGGCTTACCTAGCAATGCCAGGAAGGCGTTTTAATGTTCTGAGACTTACGGTGCTGTATAAATTTCTTTCATAAAGCATTCTGGATCCTTATGCGCTGTTAGACCCACATCGTAGTTCTTTTTCAACTCATGAGAGATCTCACTGGATTTACGAACAACGTTGATGATGGGCTTCACGTTTAAAGCATGTTTTCCCAAATCGGTCCCTGCTACCTCTTCCTATGGATTCCTAATTAGTCATGACAAATTTAATAAGCAACCCGAAGCACATATCGAACCCTGTTCAGTTTGCAACGAGCTGTGACGATACTGCTTCTTTACAACGTGTTAAAAACACTCTCCTTTTTCTGAATCCGGGTTGACCCCGAGCCCCGATTCTCTTTTTAAAAGCGGCTGGTGGGCTAGGCAAGAGCCTGCGGGGTCTGTGCCTGTTTTGCCTGCATAGATGAAATTATTTTAAGACTTTGTAGAGCACGGCCTTACAAATACAAGGTAGTCTGAAGCATCTTTTAGCTCTTTATATAGCTGCTGACACTATTATTTCTTGACATCTTCCTGTTCTAGTGGCATTTTGCCATCTGTTTCGAGGGTGACATTATAATGCAAAGTGAAAATTTTAGTATATTCTTCTAAAGACGTTGCTTCTCTCGCTGCGCCATTCTAATTCCGTACAGTCCCTGTTGATGTATTCCTATTTATCTTGTCTGATAGCTGTTTTATTTTCCTATTATGTTCTCCTATTCAGCTCGCATAGAAAGCATCAAGATGCCTTCTCAATTTAAATACTTGTCTTTTCTTCATTAATAGCAATGCCTCATCTGCTACCCGGTCCTACGGTTTGTCTTTTGCATTTTGGTTTTATAATCTGGTGAAGCCTGCAAAATCAGGAGAAGATCTATTTACAACCTACTGTGCATAATTTTCACTCGGATTGATTGCATATACAGGAGAGAATGTGTGCAGATTGTCTTCTGTAAAAATAATTAATTTAGCGAGTTAAATGTGTTTGGTAACGAACCCACCAAAATAACCGTGCTGATCTGCGGTACAGGCGCTTACTGCCTTGAATCTGGGTTTGCATTCTGGCGTATAAAGCTGAATTTCAGCTTTTCACTTTATAGTTTGAGCGGTTCTGTGTCCTTTCACAGTACATCCTGACATTTAGGGAAAGGCTTTGTAATTTTAACAAATAGGATACAAAGGCATATTGCTATTACAAATGTATGCGATTCACGGCTAGCCCTCGCGCTGATTACGGTTTGGCATGAAAGAATCCACAGTTTGTTAATTTTATCACTGGTCCTAGTATGTAAAAAAAAAAAAAAAAAAAAAAAAAAAAAAGAAAGAAAGAAAAAAAAGTCGAATGAATGGAATAATTTTAAAAGTACCCGGGCTTGTTTTCCCCCTGACTAAGGCACGTTTTTATTGGTGTAATGTATATGTGTTGTTTCATTTCCATACCAGTTCCGTAACTGAGTGTTTTAAAATTTGAAGAGTTTTAATCCTGTTTTTCTTCTGTAAACGATGCGAAGAGATATGTTAGCTTCAGTCTTGATTGGATTCTCCATGTATGGTTATATTATCTTTAATCCGATGTTACATTTATCAAAATTTGCCAGAGCAGACAAGCATTGCCATCCTGTAACAGCAACGGTAATAGGATAGTGTCTTGGCGTAGTACACAGGCTGTGATGGCACAAAACTAATAGACGTGGAATATCAGAGCTATCTCCTGAGTTAAATGCCATCTTCTCAAACCTGAAGGCGGCGAAAAGCGAGAGGAAACACAGCCATCTGGGAAAATTGTTATCACCATCAATGACATCTGGCTTGGCATTTTGCGGTCTCCATATTATTAAATGCTTTGCTGTATTATGCATAGGGTTCATTAGTACAAATTAGGTTCTGTTCACATTACAGTAGGTAATCAATTATATTGGGTACGAAATGTCTTCTCATAAATCTGAATTACGCTTTTCTTGGAGCGCGGTCCGGCGTTTCGGCTGGTGCAGAGTGTCAAGACGTCAAGAGAGCTGACAGGAGGCTGTCGCTTGGCACCGGAGGAGAATTTAGCCCTTTCTGCCCTCCGTGCCGGGGGTTGTGCCGGGCGTTGTATCAGGCGCAAAGTGAACAATAACAGTGCAGCCTTCGCCTGCACGTTTGACAAGAGTTACCCCAACAACAGCAGGAGTTTAGAAGTGGTCCAGTTTGGGGATGCGCCCGGAATCTCCATGTTATTGCAGGCTGTGGTTGTCCTGTTGGTTGCTTCCCGCTTCACCCTTAACCCGAAGAGGTGACACGGGGACAGGACCGACTGTACGGCGGTGTGGCACGTGCCCTTCCACGCCAGGGGCAGGCAGCGAGTCAACTGAGAGTTGCATATATCTGCCTAAACGTTATGTGGTAGGCAGCTGGCGATCAAACCTTCCATCAGATCCCAGAGTCGCAGCCTGGTGAGGGCTGGAAGGGCCCTCTGGAGCTCCCCCAGTGCCACCCCCCGCCAGAGCAGGGGCACCTCCAGCAGTGGCACAGGACACGTCCAGGCGGGTTTGGGATGGCTCCAGAGCGGGAGACTCCCCCCCCTCTGGGCAGCTGTGCCACTGCTCTGCTGCCCGCACAGGAGAGAAGTCCCTCCTCAGGTTGAGACGGAACTTCCTATGGTCAAGTTTGTGCCCGTTCCCGCATGTCCTGTCGCTGGGCACCACTGGAACAAGACTGTTCCCATCCCCTGGCACCCTCCCTTTAAGGATTTATAAGCATTGATAAGATCCCCCCTCAGTCTTCTCTTCTCCAGACTGAAAAGCCCCAAAGTCCCTCAGCCTTTCCTCGTAAGAAAGATGCTCCAGTCCCCTCATCATCTTCATGAACCTAAAGATTTTGTGTATTGGTTCCCTCTGAAATGTCTCATATTTTGAGAATTGAATCGAGTCGGGCTGAATCACTTGTGCCGTAAGAAGAGGAGCACTGCCATTGAAGTAGGTAGTCCTAATTTACCGCAATACAAACTTTTACCAAAAGTAACTGTTATGCCAGAGGCGCTGCCGATGGGCTCAGCCTCGGCCGGTGGCGGGTCCCTCTCGGGGGACCCGAGCGTTGGCTCTGTTGGACGTGGGGGAAGCTTCTAGCAGCTTCCCCCCCGCTACTTAAACCTTGCCGTGCAAACCCAGTAGAGCCTATTAAGAGCTGAGGTGTCCTTTTATCACCGAAATGAGGAGTATGAGAAGAATTTACCTGAAACATTTGTCTCCTGAAACCCACTGAATTCGCACAAAGGAGTTTGGGACTTTGGGCCCTGGTAGTTATTTGTGGGTTTCAACATTCTATTTAATTTTTCTTTACCTGCTCATGATTACTTTTCATTTCCTGTAGCTAATAAATGTTTCTCCAGAAAGCACCGTTTCTAATTAAAAATCCAGCATTAGCTTGACTGTCATGATATATATATTGAGATATATATATATATATATATATATATAGATGGTACTGCTGCTATGAATGCTTGAAAGCTTCTGTGCGTTTTCTGCCCCCGTCTTTGAGCTCGCGTTGCGTCCAGAGCGAAGAGCCCCATGACTCGCGGTGCGGTGCCGGGGAAACGACGCTTATCATAATATGGTCTCGGTACGGCACAGTTTTTTAAAAGCCACTCCACGACCAGCGGTTCCGATGCGCAGCAGTTTAGGACGATGCAGCTAACGGCGAGCTTCGGGTTATTTTTGACTCGGCCTTCGAGCTTCGTCTACCTGAAGTCTCTAAGGTCTCTCATCACCGTCGGAGAAGCGCGGCTGCTAAGGTGCAGCGTTAGTTCCGTCTCCTGCTGATCCTCAAGTTGTGATACAAGGCTTTTTCTTTTCTGGGATTGATGATCGCAGTTCTCTCTTTCCTTGCTTACCCATTTCCGTCAGAAATAGACCCGAACTGGTGAGGATACGTGCTACAAAAGGGATCTGCAAACCTGAGTTCGTCAGCGCGTTGCTCCTGCGTTTGCAGTGCTGCAGCGCCTTTGAGCTAAACGCTGTATTGATCCGAAGGTTTCGTTGCATAAGAAGTTTCTTTCCAGTTGCATATCTGCGTAGGTCAGTAAGATTTAGGAAATGAAGGTCATAAGGATTCGTTTAGCCTAATGAATGCGCACCCATTTGTTGACGTTAATTGCATGTTATTACAAATCTGGCGTATTTGTTTATAGCGGACCTCATTACTATATGTCACTGCTCACTCGCATCTGTCCACAATACATTTTGAGGGACAAAAAGTAGTAAAATTTTGCTATAACTGAGAAATCTTCACAAGGGATGTTTAATCTACCTCATCCGTTTCTTAGAATTCTCCTCGCAGTCCTTTATTCTTCCTAAATCTTCAATGAGACTTTGACGGTCGAAGGCAGATGTCAGTCTCTCTTTCGGATAAAGCTTTAGCAGGGGACCCAGATGACCACCACGTCAGATGGTGTTATTAAAAATGTATTCATAAAACCAACCTCATATATTCAACTTATCTTTCCTAAAAGCACCGGCTTCTTTTCACACACAGAAGTGTACAAATACAATTTCACTGTTTGGTCCATCATCAAAAGTACAATTAATATGCCATTTAGGTTTTGCTGATGTCGTAAAGTAAGTTTTGCTGTGAGTTGCCAGTAAATCGAGGGCTCAGACCATCAGTATTTATTTCTGTTTTGCAGATAAAGAAGTTCAAAATAACACTTTCATTTTCTTCCTTTGTTTCCCTATAAATAAAATTTGTGTGACGGTTGCTTTGACTTTTTTTTTTCATCTTCAGTCAGGTTTTCATTGTCAGATGCCATCAAGCCAAACCAAGTATGAATGCAAAGGGACAAATGTAGTTTTGGAATTGATTAAGGCTGGAAAACACTAGTAATGAGATATTGAACATTTCTTCTGTAATGTGCTTGTTTGAGTCCAAACCAGGATGGCAACAATCAAAAGTCCTTAAAAGTACATTAAAAAGTAGCAGTAAGTATGCTAGGGTAGGGTAAAGCATTTGTCGTGTAAGCACTGTCCCTTTAATAAATAAAATAAAACGCAACAGCCCTACAATACTGGAGTTACAAGTTTAGAAACAAATCTTACCTTGAGGACTTAATCCCTTTCATTTAAAATAAATATTTCAAGGTTTCTAAGTCTGTTCTATGAATCTTATTTACATTTTTTTAAATGAAATATATTTACATAGCTCTTTCTCTAATGTTTCTTCTTATGCCTTCTTAAAAGAAGGCAATATATTAAGTTACTAGAACCTTGAATTTTTGAAATTACTTTTTAATGTGATGGTCACAGGCATGAAAAACCTCGGCGAGCTATTTTTAAATACACGTGGCATGTGATATTTTGAAAGGCAGCCTGGTCTTGCAGGCCGTCATGTGGAAGCAGTCCAATGAAGATCAGACGGGTTTTCCAGCAAAAGGGAAACGTGCCCCGTTTGGGGGCACGGGACCTTAGGTTCAAATCGTGCCTCTGAAGCGGAACTGCTCGGGCACCGTGCGGAATGTGTCCATCAGTCCACTTATCACAGAATCACAGAATGGTTTGGGTTGGAAGGCACCTTGAAGACGATCCAATTCCACCCCCAGCCCAGGTTGCCCCAAGCCCCGTCCAACCCGGCCTTGACCACCCCCAGGGATGGGGCAGCCACCGCTTCTCGGGGCACCCTGCGCCAGGGGCTCACCGCCCCCACAGGAGAGAATTTCTTCCCAATAACTAATTTAGGTCCAGCATAAAGTATCTTCACACTTATCTTGCGAAACATTTAGGATGGGAATTACTGTGCAGTAAAAAGCCATTAAGAAAATCAGAAAAACATTCGAGAGCCGGTTCAACTTTTTTATGCTGTACACTGGGTAAAGAGCCTCAGATGTTCTGTAAGTGCGGCTATTCACTGTGGTAGTTAGCGTGCCAAATGTATGTAGGATTCCCCCGCGTACCCTCTGGAGAAGTTCGGGGGCTTGGAGCCAAGGTATTTATCTCTCATCAGCTACTGCTCCTTCTGCTTCGCAGTTGGGATGGAGAAGGACGTCCCCTGGGACTGCGCCTTTGACCTGTCAGTTAGACGGGACGTGTATGGTCTGGACATCAGCAGTCTGGAGGGGAAATTCCAGAGTTCCAGATGTTGGAGTGATTGCGGCTTGTGCTTCTCTGTGAGCTCCTGTCCTTTGCTGGACTGTGTCAGCTCTCTCTGTTTCCAGGGAGGAGGTCTCTGGAGCTGCTTTCAAGATCTTTTAGAAGGGAATCGGCTGGAACCAGTCCTTGTTCACCTATACACAATAAAAGAAAAACAGGGCTTTGGTTATCACTTCCCTTAAGGAATGGAGAGGGGAAAGAAAAGAGGAGTGTTTGTGCTGCATTAAATATTTTCCTTATGCGTCAGATGTTGAGAAATTTCTGGTAGGCCTGAAGCATCTCTGGCATAACTGGTTGGAAAACAAACAAACAGAAAGCCATGTAGCACATGGCAAGCAGTGTGGTTTGTTTTCAGACTCATAACTATATTTTGAATTGTGTATGAGATGCAACATAAATTTATCAGAGCTTTGGCACTGATTGATGCTCACAGGCACGACTGAGTTTTAGGTAGCAACTGACTTCTAAAGGAACCGTATTAATTATTTTATCATTTATACCTTTAAAAGTCTAATTGAATGATGCGAGCACACAACGTCGGGCTTGGACGGTATGGATGTGGACTCAAGGATTTTTCTCATTGTTAACCTGTTGTGTTCAGAATAATCGTGGTGGGTTTGGGGCTGTTTTTTTTCTTTGTTTTTTTGGTGGGGTTTTTTTTTGGACAGTCATTTCAGTTAGATGGTTCTCCACCCAGCTTAGGGAAGGAGCTGTAGATGTTGGGTGTGCAAGAATTGTATGCGAAGGAGCTGTGGATGTTAAAAGGAGATGGCGGTTTCTGAGACCCAGCCTAAAGTTTGTCTGTGCAGTGCTCAACCGTCTTCTTACCGTTTATTTGGAAAGCGTCAGCAATCGAAGAGGATTAAATTTTGCTTTCTTTATTACCCTATTTGGTGACTGTCAAACCTGAGAATCTCCAAGCGCTTGGTCTGTATTCATCGGGCTGTCATAGACTCGTGATGAGAGCTGTGGAGCTGCAAGGTGAATACTGGCAAGCCTATAGACTTTAATTGCTACCTTAATTCTGCAGCATTCGGTCCTTCCTCAAGGCTTTCTCCATCGAAGCTTCTTTCAGCCGCAGTGCTCTCGCGTTACAGCACCAACCCAAACAGCATGTTCAGGTGGTTGATGTCGTGGAATTGAGACTTCAGCAAAGCAATTTAGAGTTGAGTCATCCCTCTTCTAAACAGCTGCGCAAGGGGAAGAGGCATGGTAGGAGGCACGGCTGCGCCTGTGAGCTCGCCGTAAGCCCGTGGTCACGGAGGGGCTCTCGGGGAAGGCTGGGTGGTGTCTGCTGCGGAATGCACTCGGTAGGGTGGAATGAGGGACAGTTTGTTTATCGTCAGAGCTGTTCCCATGTCATAGATAATACCAGTTAAATCTTTATTATTTTTCAGATATATGCTAAAATCAGTGCCCTTTTTGGCTTCCCTTTTCGAAGGAGGTAGCGCCGTGAGTCACCTGCTGCCGGACTGCAGCACTGACAGTGGGCTATTTGACCCAGTGGTGGCTTCTCACAAAGTTCTGGAGCACCAGGAAGTTATCCTGTCTCAGCACTTCTTTACTTACTCAATTAGGGTAGGAGGAAGACAAATGTTATTGATGTTCAAATACGTTGTCGCCTTGAAGCTCTCAACACATGCAAATTATATAAAGAACAATTCTGAGTTCGTGGTACTGTCACGAATCTCCGAGCTCCTATAATAAATGTTGTTGTCACATTATATGGGTTAAATGACTAATGATGGAAGTCTGTTCTTATTCATGCAAGCAGCTGCTGAAAAGTGTGTTGTCCTAAAATATACCTTCCTGTCTGTGGAGCTGACAACCATGAAATGATGGAATCAAGTTCCTGTCCTTCAGTGTAGCTTACAGTGAAAACTGTCACTCAGGTTTTAGGAAAGCCTGTCAAAGAAAGAGCCATAGGTCTGATACGATGTGGACAACACACTTTGAAATGTCTTGTATTGTGGACAGTGCTAAATGCCGCACCTTGGCACACTTTTACTTCCCCTTTCATTTCCAACCCTTCTTGATTATTTTCGTTAACCTCTTGGCCATTAGAGGGCATTTTTAAAATAAATATTAATAATAAAAAAGGAATTGGTAAGCCCAGCTGTTAAAGAAATCTGTTTACTGTCTTGCCTGTGGAATGAGCCCAGGGTTAGAAATAAATTTTTTTTCTATTCTGCTTTTAAATAAATTTGAAGTACGGCAACTTTGTCAAGCTTGCCATCATGTGCACTTTGAAGCCTTCAATTTTATCGGTATTGTTTACATGAAGAGGCTGTGATGATATAAATTTCTGTCCTTGAGTACTGAACTGCAAGAGGAGTGTGCGAACGGTGAATGTGGCTAGACTGTGAATCTGAAATCCAGAAATAAAATGACACCTCTTACTGTGCTACTATGTTTATCCATGCAGCTCTTTATTTCTCCAATACAACATCTTTATTTAAGAATTGATCCAGCAAAATATCTCCTGACTCCCTCTTGTGCTGATGCACTGCTTTGTCAAATACATTAAAACCGAATTGTGCGATGCTATTTAGAAACCATAGTTTTCTGGGAAAAAAAAAAAAAAAAAGCATATTGACATTATGCTGAGAACTGCAACCAGAGCTGATGAGAGTCTCTGTCCTGAGAAGTCTCCAGTCTAGAGCTGACGTAGGTATAATGAGCCAATACCTAGCTGGGGTCACAGATAAACAGGTTATTTTAGCTGTATTGCGTGTGTTGCAAACACAGAATTTAGTGATGAGAGAAAACAAAACAAACAAAACAAACAAAAAACCCCAAAGCAGTAAGAGAGTTCAATAATTTAATCATGGTTCATTGAAAGCGTATTAAAATAGCAGTCAGTAACAGCTACCAGAAGATCACCCAGTGCCACCCCCCTGCCCTGGGCAGGGCCACCTCCCCCCAGTCCAGGTTGCTCCCAGCCCCGTCCAACCCAGCCTTGAATGCCCCCAGGGATGGGGCAGCCACAGCTTCTCGGGGCACCCTGCGCCAGGGGCTCACCGCCCCCACAGGAGAGAATTTCTTCTCAATATCTAATCTCAATCTCCCCTCTTCCAGTTTGAAGCCATTCCCCCTTGTCCCATGGCTCCCCTCCCTGACCCAGAGTCCCTCCCCAGCTCTCCCGGAGCCCCTTTAGGCACTGGAAGGGGCTCTGAGGTCTCCCCGGAGCCTTCTCTTCTCCAGGCTGAACCCCCCCACCTCTCCCAGCCTGTCCTCCCAGCAGAGGGGCTCCAGCCCCCTGAGCATCTTTAGGATAATGCGTTTTTACATTCATAGAATGATAAAGTACAAGGTTTGAAAGGACCTCAAGGATCATCTGGTCCAACTCCTTGGTGATCTGCCTTTGGTCAATCTGTGCTGGTTTTTCCCAGTCACATGCTCCATAACTTTCCCAGGGCCTGAAGTAAGACTGATGGGCCTATCATTTCCTGGATCCTCCTTTAAGCCCTTCTTGTAGATGGGGGTGACGTTAGCCTTCTTCCACTCTTCTAGGACGCCCCCTGATCTCCATGACTTCTCCAAGTTTATGGAGAATGGCTTCACAATGACATCAGCCAGCTCTCTTAACACCCTCAGGTGGATAATGTCAGGGGCCATCGGTTTGTAGGGGTCAAGCTCCGGTAAGAGCTCATGTACCAACTCTTCCTTCACCTGCGGTGAGTCTGCGTTTGCGTCAACCTGGATTGCTGTTCCCAAGGCCCCGGGGCCCGACGGGGCTGGTAAAGGCAGAGGTGAAGAAGGTGCTGAGAACCTCTGCCTTTTCAGCATTGTTGGTGACTAATTCACGTCTCCTGCTTAACAGCGGGCCAACGTTTTCCTTCTGTTTCTGCTTGTTGTTTACGAACCTGAAGAACCCTTTCTTGTAGTTTTTGACCGATGTCAATTCGAGCTGAGCTTTTCTAACTTTTCTAATGCTTTTCTAACTGCATCTCTGCACGCCCGGGCAATGCGCTTGTAGTTCTCAACAGGTATTCATCCGCTTTTCCATCTCTGGTACGCTTCTCTCTTGGTTTTGAGCAGACTCAGAAGCTCGCAGTTACGCCAAGGGGGTGTCTCGCTCCCCCTACTTCCCTTACCTTTAAAGGGGATGAACTGGTTTTGTGCTTCCAGGAGAGCGTTCTCGAAAAACTCCCGGCGCTCTCTAACTCCTTTATCCCCCGCGGAAGCTCCCCGTGGAATCCCTCCCAGCCGAGCTCGGAGCGAGCTGAAGTTTGCTCTTCGGAAATCTAAAACGTTTGTCTTTGCGCCAACCTTCCGCGTGCTCAGCAGGATCCCAAATTCATAAATTACCGTCTCAGAACGTATCTTTATAGCAAGCAAAGAAACGGCAAAGGAATGTTTTCTCTTCCACCGTGACAATTTAACAGCAGAGAGTAGAAAAGCAGAAATTTCGAAAGTAGCTTTTGCAATCTTTTGCTGTGCTGGGAAGGTTCCTCCGCGTGTCTGGGAGCTCTCCGGTGGTGAGGAGGAACAGGAGTGGGACCTGAAAAACGGAGTCCCGTTAAAATGCAAAGCGCCAGGAGCTCCGGGACACCGAGGATTCCCCTGACATCAGCAGCCCTGGAAAGGGGGCCCCTGTGGCTGTTCGTTTTGAGGAACATCGGTTCAGTTCAGCAGAGTTAACGCATAAAAGCTGCTCTGAGTTTGCACTCGGGCATCCAACATACCAAACGGAGCGAAAGACGGACCCTTTCACTCCACGCCCTCGGAAGTAGGACGGTAGAGCGATGAGCGAAGATTTGGATTCGTACAGCGTGTTGAAAAACGATAAAACAAGAAAACCTCAATCTGGTCGCTTTCAAGTTGGCCCGGTGTCTATAACTAAGAAATAACATGCAGTCGTTTAATATGTAATTGATTATTAATTTATCTTAAATGAATATCTGGATATTTACATAGTTTGTAAGTCAGATTTATGAAGCTATATTTATTTAGCTTCAGAGATGCTAGAAATTAGATTACTCAATTAATTGGATTACTTAACAAATATTGATTAGCATTTTTTAGCAATTAACATTATAGACATGTAATATAGCACTATCTTTTAAATTTTTAATTAACTGTTTAAACATTGCTTGGAAGTTTAAAATTGTTGAGATTATAATTACATTATTGCCTGTGCAGTTTTGAGTTAATTATACTGCATTTCTATAGACTTGATAAACTGCAAAATGTATCCCCTTAACAATCAATTGGTATTAAATTACTTTCAATTAGTTTTTATTAAAACCAAATTAGAGTCTCATTTCAGGCACGGGAAAGGCGGTACAAAAAAATCTCGGAATTCACCCATGATTTTTGCCGCTCTTGTTGATTTCCAGATGTTTAGCTGCTCGGCTGGTGGCCGTGGTTTTTAAATTAACGTAAGCCTGAAAACCATCAAAGCTCGTTAGAGCGCTGGTCTGCAGAGACGCGATGCCTGATATTGCTTCCGCCCACATTTGGGCGAGCGGCCCTGGTTTGTGTGGTTGGGAGAAGGTCTGAGGCTGGGATCCTTTGGTGTCCAGCCCTCCGGTCCCATCGATGGCAACAGCTTTCTGCCCTGAAGTTGTGGGCATTTCTCCCAACCCAAAGGGCATCTGTGCGTTTTATAGTGGTGCAGTACGGTGGCTGAGGAGAACATACACTTGTTTACTCAACTGGAGTCAGAATTAATCTTGTAGGCTCAGGGCTTTAAGGAAGCTTGCTTTCAGCGAAGGATTCCCAGATTAGTTAGGGTTTAGATACTTAAAAGCTCTAATATTTGATAATAAAGTGCACTTAATCTGGCATCAGAAAATGTAACGCGCTGCTTTCTGTAGCATCTTTTTGCAATTTATGACCCTTCTTATTTATCATGTAGTCTTTACTTTTTTTTGTTATTTTGCTTTCCAGATCAACCTTCTTTAATTTTGTGTGTACTCTTATTTCCTTTTCGATGGTAGAGTAGACGTACTTCATACGTTGTCGAGCTTTATAAAAGCATGTGTTGAGTTCAATTAGACTTGTGGTAGTAGCTCAATAATAAACCCCCAAAGAAGTCTTAAGAATGTAAACGAACCCTCAAATAAAGCGATGATTAGCCCAGCAGGATGCTTGCTAGAGACCGTGGGATAAGACGAAGCAAGGGAGTGCCATCTCCGAGCGTTCAAGCCACCGGGTACTCATTTTTTTTTTCGCAAAGCTTAAACTTGTTTGCTCGGGGAATACAAAGGTTTTGTTAAATTTAAATACTAGCAAAAGCAGTCATGACCCACAGGGAGACAGGATTTTGGTACAAAACATGTGAGGGCTTGAACAAAGATATTTTTATAGGAGGTGGCGGTAACAGGGGTTGTGAAGCATGTATGGTCTGGAGAGAACGGCGGCCTTTATGCACGTAGGTCAGCACTAACGAAAGCAGCAACTGAAGGGGGCGAATGGGCAAAGATAGCTGGAGACGGCTAAAGCCACCGTCCAGGGCAGCTCTTGTAGGCGATGCTTTATGCGGGCCACCGTGTCTGCCCAAGGACTGAAATACAGGAGGTCACCTCGCGGGCAGAGAGGCAACTTTTCGAAATTTGCATGCCATCAGTCGTTTATTTGTTTCTACCGGTGTGTATAATCCTCGTGAGGAGGTAATGTCCGCACCGGTAGCCCGTGGTGTAAACACCCCGCTTCTGCGCTCGCATACCTCGGCCAGCGGCTCAGAACCAGGGAGGAGAGTAACAGCCGAGGAGGGGACCAGGCTCCGAAGGCTCGCTTGAACTTTCTGAATGTGCGCTTTCAGCTCGTGTTTACCGAAGGCCTGAGCAACCATTGATTTCACGAAAATTTACGGTGAAGGGATTTTCGGTGCTAGTCACATGCCCGAGGTGGAAATAGGCACAAGGTGGGGTTTATTTGGGATGCGGAGGTATTGGGCAGGTACCTGCCTGGGTTGGAAATCACCGGGGCTTGACGCCAGCCTCCTCTGAACGCCCCCTCACGCCCCCGGGCATATCTCTGCATCCCTCGGCTCTAAAGTGCCTTTGGAAAAGGGAACGTAGCCAGCGAATCTGAAAATGAAACCATTAGGGTGCAAGCGACAGGTCCGCCCCTCGGCGGCCGGGTTCGGAGAGGACAGGCCCTGCGAAGAAGGGGGAGAGTTCTGGCCGGACGCGCGGTGGAACTGGGGAGGCTCCTTTGGCCACTGCTAGATTCCTCTTGTCCTCGTGTTGTGAAAGCGGGTCTGAGAGAGGCGCTTTTCTTGCAGTGCTTTGGAAGCGTAGAAAAACAGCTGGATTTGTCCGTGCCCTGTTGTTTACACCGGGGTGCATGAGGCATCCCCGCTGGTTCCGGAGTTCATCGCCTTCGGCGCTGACCAAAATGGGAGTTCCTGCCTTCATGCAGTTTAAGGTCTTGAGTAACTTTTGGTATAGTCCTCCTTTTACATTTGCCGTGCTGGTTAGCACAGCAACGGACAAGTCACAGAACCTCTCTTTTACCTGAGTTTTGCGGCAATTACCTGCTTCACGAGATGGGAAATTTAATTTGCTCCTTCTTCTTACCGTCTTCTGTCGCAGGCATCGTAATGTGAATTGCTTTATTGCTGCACTAAAACATTTCAAGCAACGAAATGTATAAATTGTATGAATGGCTGCTGTTATTTGTGTTTGAAGGAATCCCACATTCTGCACGTGACTGAGACTGCACATACTTTAAAATGAAAATCTGGGGACTCTGCAAAGATAACTTTAGTCTACAAGTTGTCTTCAAGAAGTATTAATAATGACAACATTACATTGTAAGAGAGAGTAAACTAAAATGTCCCTATGGACACATTTCGCTTCAGTCATTAAGAAGAAAATGACTATACTCTTTATTTAGAATAATGAGAGCTGATACTGGCTGTCATTAGAGTATGCTACAATAAAATGTTAATAAGAAGCAGCTTGAGAATACCGCACTAATGCAATGCTTTTTTAATCAAATTTTCGGAATTGATTGCCTATGGCAAAAGAAGCAAAATCTTTAATATGATATAACGATTTTTATACCGTCTCTGGGGAGAGATGTTAGTTCTGTCAACTTCATAACCTCTTTTTGGGATGCAAAGCACAAGATATATTTTGTCATGATCGTTAGAAGACTGTATTCTGAACAGATATAGCCCCACGAAAAGTTTATTCGTATATACAGTCTGTGAAATTTTTCAAGCTAGAAGATTTCAGTAACTGTATCTACTTTCTAAAATGTAACCGTAGTGATTAGCACTAGTCTAATTCGAAGCTACGGTGAAAGAAAGATTATTTCCAGGTGTCACTAAACTACTCGTATTTCTTCTGGGATTTCACACAGTGGTATCTGGCACACACCGTGTTATTATCTTCTCGTTAGAATATAAACATAAATAGCACCTAGAAACAAATAAACGCGGGAAATTAATTTTGGGAGAGGCACACGAGTTTCTCCTTTTTCCTTCAATTCCAGCTCTGACACTGTTCATCGGTTTTAGTACTGCGCAGAAGTAATACGCGGCGAAGCTCCTGGGTTTGATCTTACCGAAGTGTGTGTATGGATGCAAAGATACAGATTCCTCTCATTTAACATTTATGCTTGCGAGGAAATATGAGTGTGAAATGAATTTTGTCTTTTTCACCAGCAGGAACACAAAACAGAATGGAAAGGAAGATAAAGCTCATTTCAATATGTACAGAAAGAGCATTTCTTATTTCTGCTGATGGCTGCCACATCTTTTCAGTGGGAACAGCTGGTATCTAAATGGCTTCCTCAGCTAAAACAATGTCTATCTCGCTTTAAAATTTCAGCAGGAAGCTGCTGTTTCATCATTTAGTCGTGTCACATATTTATAGTGTTATCTTTGCGTGTAGTGTTTGAGAAACAAAAATGAAGGAAAATTGATGCACTGTATGTCTTGACACCAGTGAATAGAAAGTTATGGTTAGTCATAAACCCCATCATCTAGTGCCGAGGGGAGGAACCGAATTCTCAGCGCTGTGGTAAAACTTTTAGAAACGGAACGATTAAGAAGTCTACAAGGAAACGTGGCCCCTGTTCCACACTACGTTTCTGTTCATGCCTCGGTGTAAACATATCGGCAATCCTGCTGCAATCCTGCGGCTTCTTTCCCAGCTAAGCGCCCGCCGGAGTACGTGGAGCCTGCTGCAGCCTAGGTGGGGACGTGCACGGCACCTAAAGTCTCGTTTAGCTGGCAAATTGTTCTGTCTCGCAGATTTCAATATGGAAATCAAATGTGGGAAATGGAAACAAAACGGCTTCCAAGAAAAGGATTAAAAAATATATACAGAATGAAGAATGAATCAAAGCGTCAGTATCTACCAACCGTATGAATTCAACTGAGTCTTGTCAGTGCTCATTTTTCCTTGCCGTTGTGTTTATATCAGAGAAGCCAATAATATTGTTTAATAAAAGCCAGTTCTGTGCTTTTGAAATGGAAAACAATGCAATAAATCTATTAATTCAAGTCGTGTAAAAGCTACAGTTTACCAAAATGGTGCACAGTGTTCTCCGTCAAAGCTTTGTGTTCTTCTTACCACCACCTTAGTCGTACGCATCTCATATGGTGTTTGGGCACACTACGTCCAAAAAGCTTTTCAAGTAAGCTGGGATTCAGAGGCAGGGCAGGAGAAAGGCTGTTCTCCTTAATTCATTGAGCTGCCGCGTTACCCGCGCAACCGCATTCTTTACAGATCAGTTAGGGAGTGGCATTGTTGTACCCAGAAGTGACTCCATTTAAAAATAGCAATTGTGCCGACAAAGCAAGAAGAACAGTAAGATGCAGGTAAAGGACATCCTGTGAAGGACACATCACCCCCGCTGGTGACGTCCATTTCTCCTACCTTATTGTGAGCAGTACGCATCGGAGGGATGGCCTGCGTAACCACATAATATTAAAGAAAAAAACCAACCAAACCAAAGCAAAAAAAAAAACTTCTCAAAGTTTGTGAGGCTGACAGGAATGAAGAAACATGGAATCACAGAATCATGGAGTTTTTGGAGCTGGAAGGGACCTCTAGAGATCATCTAGTCCCACTCCCCTGCCAAAGCCAGTCCTGAGTAATGTGCTCTAGGCAATCCTGCTTTAGCAGGAGAGTTGGACTAGATGATCTCTAGAGGTCCCTTCCAACTCTGATAATTCTGTGATTCTGTGATTCTGTGAAAGCAGGATTGCCCGGAGCACATCACTCAGGACTGCATCCAGGCGGGGCTTGAAAATCTCCAGGGAAGGGGACTCCCCCACCTCCCTGGGCAGCCTGTGCCAGTGCTCTGTCACCCGCACCGTAAAGAAGTGTTTCCGCGTATTTGAACGGAACTTCCTGTGTTCTAACTTGTGCCCATTGCCCCTCGTCCTGTCACTGGGAACCACTGAAAAGAGCCTGGCTCCATCCTCCTTCAACCCACCCTTGAGATACTTGTACGCCATAATAAGGTCTCCCCTCAGCCTTCTCTTCTCCAGGCTAAAGAGTCCCAGCGCTCTCAGCCTTTCCTCATGAGGGAGATGCTCCAAGCCCTTCATCGTCTTAGTTGCCCTTCGCTGGACTCGCTCCAGCAGTTCCCTGTCCCTCTTGAACTGAGGAGCCCCAAACTGGACACAGTACTCCAGTTGTGGCCTCACCAGTGCAGAGTAGAGGGGGAGAATGACCTCCCTCGACCACGAAGAAGAAGGCCTGTTTCCCCAAATCCCATCTTAGACGACGGTCCTGACAGCATGAACAACGGGGCTGCCTGACGAGACAGGCAGGCGGTGTTCGCTGGCAGACGGGGAATTGCGTGACAGCCCAGCCGGGCAGAAGGGAGTGCCAGAGGTCCTTCCAGGCGGAGGCACAGTGTTCTGCGTGAAACCCCAATATCGTAACTTCAGTACGTTGTCTCAGAAGCAGAAGAATCCGGCACTTCTGCTGCCGCGTGCGGATGTAATCTCCCTCAGCGGTAAAAGGTTGCGCTAGTTTGCTGCAAATCGTGGTTGAAATGACCACTGCCTGCGTACCGACTGACCTCACTAGCTCCATTTTCCCTTTCCCAGCTGGTCCTGACCTTTCTACAGTGATTTCTTCTGGTTAGAATCGCTTAAAAGAATAGTTATATTTCGTGCTTCGAGAGACTAAAATGTCCCGGGCATCCTGGGAAAGATGAAGCAATCTGAACTGTTGCTTTCTGGTTGCAAATACTATTCTTTTTTTTTTTTTTTTTGAAATCAGCGATGGAATCTCTCTATAAAGTCCTCGTTGGGGACAAAGCATAAATGTCTTGATTTAACGAGCGGGGGTCAGGCCTATTCTCTGCTGGTCCTCCTTTTCCTAAACAGGGAGCTGCAGTGCCTTCCCGGGCAAGCAGCGGGAAGTCAAAGCCTCCCGTGCGCTCGAGCTTCGGCGGTGGAGGAGCGGTGGCAATTGAGGGGCCGCGTTCGTAAAGGGAAAGGAATACTGCCTGAGCCTCTGACAAGCACGAGGCAGCTCTTGGGAGCTGTTTTGCATTATTGTTGGTTTTTAATACCCACCCACGCCCCCGGTGAGTTAAGGATGTGGCTTCCGCCACAAGTCAGGAATTCTGTGCCTGCGAGGAGTTAACTTAGTGTAATTACCGCATAGCTTGTGGTTTAATTGTACGGAGGCATGGCTATGGCTGGGAAGTTGAAGAGGGGGAGGACGGTAGATTGTTTTTCGGTTTGGAGTTCTTTTATGAGCTTGCCAGAGGCGGTGTCGGCGGCTGATGGAAGGGGGAGAGGTAATCCGGAGCCGCTACGTCAAGAGGGATGGAAACTGTCCTGTAGCAGATAGCTGCAATTTCAAAGCTTTTGCTGGCATCTAATTGTGAAAAGGTTCCTCTTTTGATGCGGAGCAACGCAGAGTGCTTTGCGCCCAAAGGTCGGCACGGAGAAATGACGCTTTCTGGTAACAGGCAAGAAGAATACGGGCACGGAACCGGTGGGCCAAATGTCATCTCACAGCTCTTCCTTGGAGCGCGCTATGAACAGGAACCACAATGACTTCCTGTTCAGGTGGAATCTTTTTCCAGAAAAATCTTTTAAAACACTTTTAACACCATAAATGGCATGGTCATTATTAGGTTTAGACATCTGATAATGACAGTAACGCAGTAAAATCCCCGTGATATTAACTAAAGATACTCAGCTACCAACTGTGCAGCCCCGATAGAAACGCTTCAAAGGTGACCTGGAAAGAGTATGGGGGATGGTGCGAAGGAGGTCGTTGCGTAGGAAGACAAATTCAGAAGTACAGCACTTAGCTTGGTGCGTGTACGTATTCTGGTGATCATTTCTGTATAAAAAGTCCAACTTAATAAATCTTTTTCCTCCTGCCTTTTCACTTCGTTGCTCAGTGAACTGTACAGGAGCGTTCTGCTGGGCCATTTTCACGAACCATTTGATTAAATGGATTTCAGTCTGACACCTACTTAGTGGCTAATGTGCAAGAGAAGAGCAACTTGCTAATTGAATAACCAGGGTATCAAATTTCTGACAAAAAGTGAAAATCATATACGTAGTTTTGGAACCGGGTGAGAGGTGAGGAACCTAAAAACAGTGGTAAGATTCCTACTTAACTGTTAGTTTGTAGATTATGCGAATCTGAGAGACCCTGAAGCGGAAAGGCTATATTAGGTCCGAGATGTTAAGTCTGAGGCTGTATTTTCAAAAAGTTATTTTGGTTCTGCCTATGTCTGCCAGGAGGTTTTTAAACATGGCAAAATTCTGGCAATATCCGCAACTCACGACAGCTGCAATGCGCCCGCTCTGGGAAAGCCTACGAAAGGTAGCTGCTGGGTCTCCTAGGTGTTCGCGGGTACAGCTTGCACCCCGGCGTCTTCTCCGATTCAGCTCTCGGAGGAGGCGAGACGCCATCGTATCCTCTTTCTCCTTTGTTATCCTTCAGGGACCACGGGCACGTGGGATATATAAAGCAAGCTGCTTGCGTTTCTGAGGAGAGAGAGAATTACCAGCGTTTACTGCCATGTGCATTTCTGTCGGATATTGAGCAAGTACGCGGATATTTGTCTCACTGGCTGGAGCAGAGCCTCTCGGCCCCGCACTGCTCTTTGTCTGCCTATCTACAGCCATCTCGCAATTGCTAAGTTAAGCACTGTGCTCGCTTTTATCATAACCTCTTCTTATCAAGATTAATCTTCTCTCCTCTCTCCCCCTTTGCCTGCTCGGCAGACTACTCGCTTCATCTCCTTTTATAAAAAAACGGTTTTCGGTGGTAAACTTTCTAGGGAGAGATATCATTTGTTAGGGTACGGCTTGTGTGCAGTAAATAGTGATTTTCGTAACGACGAGGCGATAATAACTTTTGATTGTGCCGACCAACTATGATGATACCGAGGATGCGCTGGGAGTTACGGGGATGCTCCAGACCTCGTGAGCAATTTGAGTTCCACTCCAGGAGGTGCCAAGCGGCAGCTGCCTGGGAATCGGCGGGTGTAGCTGGCGGCGTGTCAGACTCCAGCTAACCAAAATAAAGCTTAGATTTCTGTGTTTCATCTCTGTCTTTGTTTTGTTGGCTGTGTGTGGGAGCAGTACCGTGTTCTTCACATCATCAGATATGAGCATAGAGCCAGAAGTATGAAATAGTTCAGCATTGATGTCAGGGGCGGGGGGGGGAGAGGAATACATCCTTTTACTTTGTTGTGTTTTTCAAGATATAGTTGGTGGCCAGTTATATACGCGTAAATCACTTGGTTTTTTTCCTGTCTAAAACCATGCGAAGAATATAAAATTAGCATGTTGTAATACTGAGTGTATTTTTCCTTACTGCAAAATAACAATATGAATAGTTAAACAAAAGAAATAATTAAAATAGAGTTACTACCTCTACACAGCACCACGTCAGATCGTTATTCATATTAAACTGAGCTCATTGTTACTACTATAGTTAGTTACAGTCGACGGACTAGAAATCATTTTAAAGTCTCTTTTATTAATAATTTCGATACTTGGGTTAAACTAGTGGATTAAGACATTTTGAACCAGAGTGTTCATCTAGATGTTTGGCTCAAGAAGGAGCGCTGGTATCACCGCCTGTTCTGCTTGACGATTGTAATCAAGTTCTGAGCTATTTAAGGCGGTAAATGTTTGAAGGGCACTCAGCACTAGCTAGAAATCTGGTATTCCCCAGTGCGTTTGTCAAACAGAAGTGTTTTCATTTCTCGATTAACTTTTTCTGATGAACTTAAGCAGGGGGAAAGTATTTTGATGAGGTGGAGATTACCTTTGGGGGACGTATGTCTTTAATTTTACAGTTCTAGAATAATTTACGTTGATCATTATTGGTTTTCCATGGTTATTCCATTTTGCTGGAGCGGTTGGCCACTCTTCACGGTCTTTTCTACGTGGAAGACAGACTGCTAACGGCGCTTTCTCTGATGAACCCGTATTTCCTTACATACGCTGTCCTGTCCCCTATATTTGCATGAGCTGCTGTGGTCAGTTCCTTGGGATGTCTCACGGAGGTGCTGCCACAGCGCGCGTAGCGATTTCTGGGCTATGACTCTTGCAAGTCACTCCACGGAGTGAGGGATGTTGAAGGACGTTATCTGGTTGCATAAGCAGCAGTAATACGCTATTACCGTCCTTGTTAGAAAACCAAACCGTCTTGCTCTTGTGCTAACACGCGACTGCCGTTTCCAAATGTCGTTGATTCCTGCAAAGCAGTAGAATCCCATAACAAGGACAAATTCAACACTCTGTGCAAAAATTACACTCTGCACAGCGCTGGACGTGAGGTCAGCTCCTGCCGCTGTCGTAATAACCAACAAAATCAATTTCGGACCCTTCTCAGCGCTCAAGGTGAGCTCGGCTACTCTTGGTACAGTACCACTCGAGCAGCACAGCAAAACCTCATCAGCAAAAAGCATGTGCAAAGTCGGGCTGTTATTAGGGTAAATTGCCGCCCAAGGAATGAGTTCCTGGTGGAGATTATTTTCGGAGAACAAGTCAGAGCGGGCGATACCCGCACGAAATAAACAAAATCCCCAAGCTGTGATGAAAGCTGTGAGGGTCTGAGGAGTTGGAGCTCAGGAAATGTCAAGACATCTTTATTTGAGCTCTAAGGTACCGAATGGCACGGAGTGGCGTACACCTGCTGTTACCTCTGTAGAGGCCAGGGGAACAGTTGGGTATTAAATCTCCAGTTTGAATCAGTGCAATCCCCTGCATTGTCTTCCTAACTTCTTCAGTGTTTCGGGGGAGGAGGTAAGGGCAGTGTTACAAATCCAGGGTGAGGTATAAATGGACTCCATCCTTTTCTCCTCGTCGTCGTCGTCGTTGGTGTTGTTATCTGATGTTCTCTTCTGTCTCAAATTATGAACTGGGGAGTGTGGACCCATTTACATGCAGACTGTGATTCAGTTGTTACCTATCCCGTTTTGCTCCTATGGACGTGATAGTTCAGAAGGGCCTTTAGCACGAGTAGTTGTTTTTTTTTCTATTTCTGAAAGAAGGGAAAATTGCCTTTATTGCTGAAGGGATAGAAAACATAGAAGCTTAATCGTAAATGGTGGTTGTTTTACCGTAGTCCATAGACAGTAGAAAATTCTTACTGATGAGTGAGGCAGACTATTTCTGAGAGTGGGTAACTAGTAACAAGTGCGGGGAACTAACAGTTCATTAAAACCATCTTTACTTTGCAATAAATAATGAAAAATCCGTAGACTGTCTGCATTTCAACCGAACTTGTAAATTACACTAATAAACCAGTAACTGCAGTAGGTCCATCGTAATGCATGTGCAAATTTTTTTGTTTTATAGGAGCTTTATTAAGTCTGTTGTAGCTAAGATAGAAGCAAATAAGAAAATTTCGGGAGGCGGTAGAAGATGACGGCGACGTTAGTAGAAAATTCAACTAGCTTTTGTTCTTCGTAGTGACACTTTTTCCTTTCGTCCTTGAATGAAAACTCTGTTCCTCGCGCCATTTCAGTAATTAGGATATTACACCTGCAAAGACAAAGCCACTTGCGACCTAGATTTTATCGCGGGAAAAGGAGCTACAGCACAGTCCCCTTTATTCTTCCCGCATATCTCCGTTCTTTGCAGGAGGAACACGGCTGTGTTTGAAGCCTGTGGTCTGACAGAACGAGTCTGGGAATTTTCGGCACGGGGATGTAGTTGAAACTCCTTCTTTTCAGACTGACATTTATGAAAGGTTAACAGATAGAAGACCTGACGAAGGAACTGGCGGCATGAGGGGCCCAGCTTAGTAGCTTATCTTCTCTACTGTTTATTTTCCAGTGAGATTTCCTTGAAGAAGCAGCAAGAAACGTTGCGGTACCTGTCACGTTTAGGCCAAAGGTTTGAAAACGTTCAGACGTCCTTGACTTCTGCAAACTGCTAGATGCCATAGTTCACGTGGTAACTATCTCCGTGAATATTATTCTGACAACTGCTTTCTAATGTGCCGGTTTGTTCAAAAAACTATTTGTAAATAAGCGCACGAGCGAATTCTTTTCTCCACCTTTGCATCTCAGTCCGTTTTAAGCCCATCTTTGAAGTAAATCAACAGAAAAATCTAGCTAAATACCACATATTCCTTGAGTTAATTCCGAATCAATAATTTCGTATTCCTTGATGTTTCTAACCGTAACTGCTGATGCAGCCTAAACAATGGATTCTCAAAGCATTGCTTACACTGCGCAAATTCCAGATAAGTATTTTGGAAGGCCTGGGCGTGTTTTAAAGGACCAACTCGAAGGGCAGAACTTAAACCAGAAGTATATAAAATCGGATCTGGCTGCGCCGTTGCTCCTAGTTTACCTAGAAATTTTATTGCTTATGTGTTCTGTGTTTGAGGCTGGAAAAGCAAGGGGCCTCTGGGGGCTGCTTATAGTGCGGTTACAGCAGAGCGGAGATTTCTGAGTCAGCTTGAAATTGGCTAACTGGGATATTGGTCATAGTCTAGTTGACCCAGCATGGAGATTAGCTTAGTTTAATTTGCTCGGCTCTTCTTGCGGCTTCCTTGATTGCGCAGCACAGTTTCTCTCTTGGGTATCTATGGCCAAATTACACATCCTGAGCAATTCTTTCCCTTCTGCGTCCTCTCAGCTGCTTTCTGGAGGAGTCTGTGGTCTTTGCCAAGAAAGTTGGCTAGGTGTAAAAGCTTTGCCGCTGTTCGTACCCAGCGCTTCCAAAGCGTTGGCAGAGCGAGACGTCAGTGCCTGCCTCCCATTCAGAACCGCAAAACCAGCATCCCCTTGATCATTTGGTCCAGCAAACTTTCTCAGATTCTGCTTACTGGATGGGTCCCACAGCGAGGGCATATTTTTCTCCATTCCCGTGTGATGCCTTCAATATCTTAAAAAAAAAAATTATCCCTGAAATAGCCTTGAAGTCATTGGAGAGCATAGCTTAGGGTGCATTTGTTTCCTTAAGATTTACTGTTACTATATTTACAGCGGCTGCACAGATGTAATGAATGGCTTCTGCAGATTTCATTCGTAGATGCCTGTCTGCCTCTTGTTTGTGTGGCAGCCTGGCCACCTACCCAGATGCTGTGGATTCACTGAAGAATTAGGTGATGTAGTGCTTAGCGTCGTGATGTTCCCTCTGAGGATGTAGCTCTTAATGCGTTATGGCAGGTACATCGATTTCAGACACATAACACACAAAATTATGACAAGTTGCAAGTATAATTAAAAGAAGTTTATCTGGTGTATCCAGAACCATTCTTGAAGGCTTTTCTAGCTGACAGGGATTTGTGATTTTCGGTAGCCTTTCTTTATTAAATAACGTCAAGTTATCTGCGTCTCTGCATGACTCATGTCATCGTTGTCCCTTCTGGATGCAACGCATAATTCACGGAGGTGTTGCCTTCTCAGAGTGCAGTTGGTAGCACTGAAAAAATCTGACGGTTCTAAAATATGGTGAAGGGAAAATATGCTTCTGTCCATTAGAGAGTGCATGTAATTATTCCAATATCCGCATACCTCTACTACTCATTTTCTTGCAAGAGCACGTCTAGAAGTCAGATGTGGCAAGTCCTGAAATTTTGGTGTCCACTGTGTGTTTCTGCATTTTTTCTGTTGGGTGATCCCTCGGGTCATTTGCACTTGTCGCGGCTCCGTAACCTCTGGGGCCAAGAACCTCCTGCTACAGCTTCCACAGGAGCCTTATGGGCGCAGGGTGGTCACATCGCCCACGTGCTTCTCTCCCTGCGCCCGCACTGACCAAACAGAGCAGTTCGCATGCCCATCGTTTAACCGTGGTGACAAACAGGCCTTTCCTTCCTCCAAAATATCACTGCCTAAACTAAGGGGAGAACTCCTGCGCTGTCTTAAGCATTTTGATTTATTTAGCTGAAGCAATGGAGTTGTCAAGGAACGATTAGACGAGTGAAATTTATGTCAAGTCGTATGATTTGGCTGTTGGTAATTGAATGGGATGAGAGGAAATGCTGTAAAAGAACACAATCCTGCTCTTGCAAAGGCTTTATTGTACAGTCCAGTGAACAGAGCTGAATAAACGTGCTGGCACGGAGAAGTTGATCAAGATTATGAAACACCTTAACACGGTCAGATTAAATAGCTACGTGCCATAAGCTGTAGGCTGAGTAACAGGGTTGTAGGCAGCTGTCCCCAAATTTAAGGAAATTACGAAATTGCTGTAGTTCCAGCTGCTTTTAAAGTGCTCGGGAAACACCGCAGTCCTAGGAAGCCGGGTTCCATATGCTGACTGTGGTTGAGAGCTGTTATCACCCGGCGTTTCACGTCGATTAACCCTTAAGCATGGCTGACACACAGTCCCGCTGGTAGATTGCCATCCTAATGTCCTTCAGGTGCTTCAGTCCTTCGCAGGAATAGACTACCTACATCAAACTGCCGCTAACTATGTCTATTGCTGTAAGATTCAATGTGACGTTTTTAATATATTCGGAGCTTCCATTCCTGAAAGCAGCTTTTCCCTTTTGAAATAAAGGAAGAACATTTGAGGAAATGTTTTTTTGAAGAACAACAACGGCACACTTCGGGCAGGATAGAAAGGAGTTGGCGCGAGAAAAAGTCTGACATAGCGAGTGCAAAGAGATCTTGAGTTTGTTCAGACTGATACTTATTAGCATTAATCAGCACGTGCTTCTAAACACACGAAAATAATTTTTCTGTGGCTGTGCTTGAATATGTGGATGTTGCAAGCCTACGCTTACTTTCTGACAAATGTTGAACGAGTGTGTATGGAGCTTACGAAAGTGATGTCTCAAAACCAGAAAGCTTAAGTAGTAATGCACAGAATCACCTTGAGATTTGTTATCAGCTGTAAGAAAATACATTTTCTTCACCTTTCAGAGGTACTTTAATCTATACTGAAAACTTTTTCATTTAACTGTGCAAAATACAACAACTTAAAATAACATTAAATGAGAACTAATTTGGGAGGAGAACATCCCTAAATAATTTCTGCTGTTGTCGCCGTGTAGGAAGTGTTCATTAGGGATAACGTTCACCTCTGTGTATAAGGACAGGGAAAAAGCCGTGAAGCAGTAAGGAACTCAGCGGGGTGCTAGCGGTGCACGGCTCCCCGGATCATCTCCGCAAAAAGTTGAGCTGCGGCTGGAAACACCTCTGCATGTCTCTGGAGACCGCCGAGCTGCAGGGAGGAGGCAGGATCTCTCGAGCACAGCTGTGACGTACAACGGTTGGTGCAGCAGCAACGGGGACCAGTCCACGTCTGCCTGGCCAAGGAGCCGTTGCCGCTTGCTCAACTGTAACCC
Source organism: Vanellus vanellus (assembly GCF_965231255.1). Classification (NCBI taxonomy): domain Eukaryota; kingdom Metazoa; phylum Chordata; class Aves; order Charadriiformes; family Charadriidae; genus Vanellus; species Vanellus vanellus. The sequence goes on from NC_138917.1 coordinate 2,571,890, forward strand.
GTGTGATGGGGCCTTTCTGCTCTTGAGATGGGCCCTCAGCACGCTGAGCCGGGACCACTCTGTCTTGTCTCTTCAGTGCCCTGATTTGGTAATGGCAGATCGTAGAGTCACAGAATGGTTTGGGTTGGAAGGGACCTTAAGGATCATCCGGTCCCACCCCCTGCCCCAGGCAGGGACACCTCCCCCCAGCCCAGGTCGCCCCAAGCCCCGTCCAACCTGGCCTTGAACACCTCCAGGGATGGGGCAGCCACAACTAGATTTTGGAGCTTATTTCCTTCAGATGTTCTATAAGCAGATCTGGCTTACCTAGAATTCATGAAGGCTGCAAAGATATGACGTAAATTCTTGACCTAATCGAAATTTTGCTGTTGATTTCCATTGGGCCATCATTTCACTGCTGGCTCCTAATGAGTATACAACTGCTCTAATTCATCACCAGACATGTTTTTTTTCTAATTAACAGATGAAAGGAATTTGTGTAACTACCTCTTCCTTGTATAGTACAGCTTAATTCATGATACTTCTCCTCTGAGCACAGCTGGAATGTCTCCTGAGTTTTCCTAGAGGCTTGTCCAATAGCAGAATCTTCATTTTCATAGTCGGAATGAAAATGAAAGCTGCAATGTAAGGCTCTTGTTCCGTTTACAGAAGAAGATGAGACAGAGTAGCAGAGCATAAATTACAGAACAGAAGGTTAAAATGAATGGTTAAAAGCGGAGTGATTTTGTTGTGAGGGTTGAGAGCCCAGTGAAAACATCACAGAGGTTAAAGACGAGTAGTCTGGGGCTCTGAGGGGTATATCTTGGTAAAGGAGATATTATTACCTTAGAAATCCTTTCTATCGAAAGTTGTTGGAAAGAGAATAGATTCTTTGGTTATGACTGTAACCATAATGCATTAAATGCTTAAAGCTCCAATCGCTTTCTAAAAGATATTTTATATTATATTAGCGCAGAGTGAAATTACTAGAAATTTAGAGGAAAAACCACACCTGCAAAAAGTAGTTTAGAGGTTTTAGGGGGTCCTTTTGTGTTGGGTTTTTCTTTTTTTTTTTTTTTTGTTTTTGTTTAAAAAAACCCAAACCCAGAGGTAAGTGCAGATAAGGAGAAACAGGCAGAACATTTAATCCATATGCATCTCTCTCGTGCTTGCCATCCGCACTGATTTGTTATGCCGAACGCCACTGATTGACACTGCGGGGCTATAGTCGGGATCGGATTTAAGAATCTGCTTCGAGGTTCACTGGGTTCGCTCTGCAGTCTCGTGCTTCATTCAGCAATATCCGTAACTCGATCGTCCTCGAAACAGAAGAAAAAGGTTTGCTTGCCACATAAGCGGAATTAGCCCTTCGGCTATGCCTGGGTTGATGTATGTGTATCAAACTTGTAGTGATTTGCATATACTCCTAATTATCTCCTCATCGCTGAACTTTATTATGTATAATGAAAGCGGTGTATTTTTTTTTTATGTTTGAACGCTTCGGGAGCTAAAATCAAGTTAATTCATCCTTTTTTTTTTTATTCATAAATATATATTCTGATGTTTAGGCATATCTTATGCATGATGAATCTGAAACAAAATGCAAATTTTTATTGTATTTCAAGTATATGTGTTCTTGATTTTGAGAACATAAGATGAAATATGCATCGGTTTTCTCATATTGTAGAGTGTTAAAATAAGAGGAGAAGTTTTGAAATCTAAATGTAGGTTGAAATGGGTAACTTACCTGTGCAAGGGTTGTTGTCGATAGTAGCGATCAGGTGAGACCGCGCGCTTCAGGGAAACTGAGATCCACAGTATTCCTGAATCCAAAGAATTCCTTCGGAAGGTTATGAAGTAAATGTGGCTTTTTTTGTTGTTTTGGGTTTGTTTGGTTGGTTGGGTTTTTTTTTTCCCATTGAAATGAAAATTCATTCCTGCTTCTGTTTTTCGATTAATATAGTTTAGGACTATTAAAAATAGATAAAGAAGGGCTGAAGTCCTTCACTAAGGTATTTTTCACCTGAACCGTACTGTTGGGGAGTCCGGGAGACTGGCGCATTGTCTCTTGAAAGAAGAACACACAAAAAAAAGTCAGGTCCCCATTTCTCTTTTATTACAATGTGAATCGATATGTTTGGCTTGTGAAACGTTTTCCAGGAGAAAGCAAAATGTCTCAGAAGCGGAATTTTTTTTTCAGTACATCATAATCTACGACTCAACCAAGCATACGAGATCAATAGTACTGTGTCTTGTTAGGTAATCATGAAGCTAGAGGAATGTATTAAAGGAGGATGCCAGAAAATGAGCCTTTTAGGGAACTATTTCTTTGGGAGGTTTTTAAAAGCAAAAGTAATTATCATAAACCATAAAAACCCATTCTCAATTAATGTATCGATAGTCCTACGAATAGAAACTCTGAATTCATTGGACTTTTCCTGCATGGTTTCTTTTGAGTGTACGTATGTACTTTTTATATATATCTGTGTCTGTGTGTGTATTGTGTATCACTCAAATTATTCTTTATGACAACAGTTATCTTTATGTTCTGTGACAAGACGGAAAGCTGTTGCTGGCCTCGCAGTGCAGGAAAATCTTCTGTAGCTTTGAAACAGCAGCACAGAACCCCAGAGTCCCAGACTGGTGGGGGTCGGAAGGGCCCTCTGGAGCTCCCCCAGTGCCACCCCCCGCCAGAGCAGGGGCACCTCCAGCAGTGGCACAGGACATGTCCAGGCGGGTTTGGGATGGCTCCAGAGGGGGAGACTCCCCCCCCCTCTGGGCAGCTGTGCCACTGCTCTGCCGCCCTCACGGGAGAGAAGTCCCTCCTCAAGTTTAGATGGAACTTCCTATGGTCACGTTTGTGCCCGTTCCCTCTTGTCCTGTCACTGGGCACCGCTGAACAAAGCCTGTTCCCATCCCCCGGCACCCTCCCTTGAAGGACTGATAAGTATTGATAAGAAATAAACGTAGCTGAAACACGTATGTCGATTCCGCTTCAGCTGCTCCCACGTCACTTATTGCCACGTGCTCATCTCTGGCGATGGGGAGAACCGTGTGGAGACCCACTTCGATACCCCACCGACAGAACATGGCACAGTCTGTTACTTTAAACTGAAAAGAAATTCGAGTGGTTGATATTTGGAATGGAAGCCATGTCTGGCTGATGCCGGAGGCGCCGCTCTCCGCTAGTTGCCTATCCATCCAGGGCTCCGGTGGAGTGGAATTGCTTCGTGACACAGGCGCGAGGGGGGGAAGGAGCAAGGCTCCCGCCTTTACCTTCCCGGGCGCTTTTGTTTGTGCCAACCTCTGCTCCTCGCGGTACCCGCGGGCTCGGGAGCCGAGGATTTCCTGGTAGGTGAGGGGAGCACAAGTTTAGTCCTGCAAATGGGTGTTGAGACTTACAAACCTAATTATGATCTTAAGCTGTGGTAGTGACTGTTAGGTACGGCACTGCGAAGCGGCACCCCCCCCCCCCATCTTTTTAATTTTACACGTTTATAATGGTTTTTAAACGGAAATAAAACCCTTAGTAAAAGTTTTCAGTGAGGAGCAGAAACGTAAGGTGAAATGAAAGTGAGCATTGTCGACCTGTTTTGAAATATTTATATATTTTTTTTAGAATTGCCTTAAAATATTTTTATTCCACTGGCTGTCATGTACCAGAATTGAGTTCTGGGCGCAATTATTTGCGAACTCAGAAAGTGGCGGAGGTAACTATCTGTCCTGATGCCCCCCAGCTCCAAATTAAAATGGATCGATGTCAGTAATTGAGCTGAATAATGGAAAAAGTTACTTAAAATGGATGTTGGTGTTGGACATCGTTGAGACTGACAGGTCGCCCGTGTTCTCGTGACAGCGCGCGGTGCCGATCTTAAAGAGCTTGGCGGAGAAAGCGTTCGGAATAGAGCGAGACATAGCCCAGGGGAAGAAACTGGGCTTGCATACTCAAAACCAGTCCGGGTTGGTCGGTTTGGGGGGTTTTGGTTTTTCGTTTTTGGGGTTTTTTGTCTGCCTTAGTTGGTCGCAGGAAGGACGCTGCCTGCACGGACCTTGTTTCGGGATGCTCGATCGTGTATCTGCTCCACAACCACAGCATCCTACACACAGCAGCCAAAGCCACCCCGTTACTGCCGTGAAATCCGTCTGCGTCTCTCCATCTGCCGGTTCCCGCTTCACCTGAACTCCCCGCGGGTTTCCAGTGCCGTGTCCCAGAAATGCCTGCTCTGCCGGAGAGACCCCCGAGCTCGCAGGGCTGTGCGGCGGCGGGGGTGGGAGACCCTGGGAAGGGGCTGGATGCGTCCCCAGATGGCTTTGTTTTCTCCGCTGGTGCGGTTGGGGCGCTGCGGGCTCGCGGCGCCGCTGGGCTGCGGCCGGGCAGCCCCTGCAGTAAATGAGAATTGGAGTTCGGAGGCAGAAAGCAGATTTCAGTCCTTTTCTCCGCTCTGAAGCTCTTAACGGTTTAATTTAATGACTGCTTTATATTTCCGTGATGAAAAGTACTTTTGTAAAGCTGATCTGTTCTGAGCTGCGGTATTTTCCGCTATCTTGCCTTCTCCTGACTCTTGGTGGTGTTGTCTTTGGCAAATACATGAGGAAAAGCTCATGGTTTGGGGCAGAACGTGGTATGAATAGTTTGAGAATACGCGGTTAGAATAACGGCTAATTTAAAAGCTCTTAAGGTTCAATCTGATGAAGAATAAATGTGGGATATCTTATAAATATCTTGTGTGTCTGTATGCGTGGATACGCGCGTACGTCTATTTCCATTTATCCGTAAATGTAGAATTGCATCTCGTGAACTCCACAGGTTTGTTTTTCAAGGAATCGGAGAACATTTTAAAATCTCTTTGTGTTATTTACTGCAAGAGTCCTGGGATCATCTTGACCGTTAATTTCTTTCATAATTTGAACGTTCATTTGCAAAATGGAGTGAAGAAACAAAATCTGCAGAACAGCTTTAAGTGCCGGGACAACCCCATGTGCAGCTAGCAAGGGAGCGAATACATGCGACTTATGTTGGGATATAAACATATTAGTCCGGGGACTACTGCTTTCAGAAGTTGAGGTATATATTAAGTGGCGTCATTATTAGAATTCGGTTACTATTTTAGATCTATAAATCCATCTGTTGTGATAATTTTAAAAAACAGAAGCCCATCATTAATAAAAGTCTTCAGTTCGGCAGAGCAGTATGCAAAGTAAAATTGTCATCCTAGGCCCAATTTGGAAGAGGGAAGAGGTTTGAGTTGCGATGAAATGATTTTTTTAATGGAACATTTTATTTTCATATTTTTGTAATGCTCCCTTCGTTTCCTAGCCCGAGGCTGATACGCTCGCTTTATCCTCCAAGAGCCTGAATAAATGGAGCTTGCTCGGCCACGTGGGAAAGTTAGGTCTAGAGGAAGATTCAAGCTTCGCAATTTATGTCTCGGGAAAAAGTAAAAAGGTCATGGAGATCATGTGTGTCACCTTACGGGTCACGGAATTCCTAATGGCCTGTTCAAAGAGCAGCACCAAAGCAGCGATGAAAGCAGAGGCGGTCGCTGGCCGCGCCGGCGGGGGAACGGGTACTGAGCTGGCGTCGCGCACTTTGGGGAACCGCGTGTCTGAGGAGGTCACCGGTGGAGGGTCTGGTCCCCATCTCAGAAATCCGTTAGAATTTGCAAAAAAAAAAAAGAAAAAAAAGAAAGGAGAGGGGGGAAAAGAAAAAAAAAAAAGGAAAAAGAGCAACAACAATTTGCAAAGGAAGAGCTAGATGCTGTACTTCAGAGCACTGTCTCTTCCTCCACATTTTCAGGGAGCTGAAAGAACAGGCGGAACGAATTCCTTCCACCTAATCATGATTTGCTGGTTGGCTCCAAGTGCTGCACCAAGGTCAGCGGGAGAGGACTGGGGCTGCTTCATGCAAAGGCAATAAAACGTACCCTCTCGTACTGGTACAGCCACAGTCTTGGGTTATATGTATTTTATTACCAAGTCCCATGGATTTAATCCAAGAGTCACATGCTTTTACCTCAGTAGAAACCCTTACAAATGGAATATTTTTGGCTAAAGAAGGGCTTTGAATTTGATGTGTGGTCTTCAGTGTGTTGGAGACTTCTGGAGACTTCGGTGGTGCCCAGTGACAGGACAAGAGGGAACGGGCACAAACGTGACCATAGGAGGTTCCATCTCAACCTGAGGAGGGACTTCTCTCCCGTGAGGGCGGCAGAGCACTGGCACAGCTGCCCAGAGGGGGGGGGGGAGTCTCCCCCTCCAGAGCCATCCCAAACCCGCCTGGAGGTGTCCTGTGCCACTGCTGGAGGTGCCTCTGCTCTGGCGGGGGTGGAACTGGGTGAGCTCCAGAGGGCCCTTCCCGCCCTCCCCAGTCTGGGATTTGTGCCGACGCACCAGGGCTGAATATTTGAAGAACGTGTGGAGTCAGCCAGAGTAGACACAAAGCGCAGGAGTGCGGGAAAGTTCAGCTGCTGGTCTAGGTGAATGTTTGGAATAAGGGTCCTGACTCCCTCCCTGGGTCCATGGGGCGCTCCCGCCTGCCGGGTGGGAGGTCGCGTGGCTCTGGGCCCCCCAGCTCGCCCGGCCCAGCTCCTAGGGGTTCCTGCAGAGCCCGGGCGTCCCTTTGAGCGCCGATGCTGATGACACGGGTGAGTGATGGTGCCGTGCGCTTTCAGGGTCCTTGAATCAACCGTCGGGGCTGTCGCGCAGGCTGAGGAAAGCTGTAAGTAGGGTGGACTGAGTTCAGACTCTGCGGGATATTTTTTTTTTTTTTTTTCAGATCCACAAAACTAGTACCTCTTATTTAGGAGCCCAGGAGATAAACTCATTCTGGAAAACAGATAGACCTTAGGCTCATCTCCGTGTCTGAAAGCACATTACTGAGCCCAAAAGAAAACAAATATTACTGGCAGGATTGACTTCCTTTTGAAAACCAGCAATATCCCGTAGAAATCCCTGTGACCGTATTAGTAATTGTCCTAAGAAACAATTTAATTTTAAGTTCTTTCCCTTTTCTCGCCCTTTCATTTCTCCGGTCATTAAAAGGGCTCAGGTCATTAAGGGCTGTCATGGTGAATAATCAATAGAGAACACAAATCCGTTACAGGGCGCTCGTGATATAAAATCCGGTGAAGTGATCTATACGAGTCCTTACTTATCTGGTGCTGGGAATGTGATTTATGCCGTAAAGAAAACATTTATAAGGAGTGCAGTAGAAGAGGAAATTAATACTATAAACCTGTCATGAGGTATTTTAGTCAGAAATGGAACCGAGGCGAAGCTGAGCTCTTTGTGATGGCAGAATGAAGTTTTGGGGAAGTTGTAGCTATGAAACCTTGTGCCTAACCTTCAACCTCCCAAGGATATCAACAATTCCAAAACTTTGCTTGCTTTTCGCTGTAAAAACGTAATTGATTTTGAGGCTGCAGACTTGTACGGAGAAAAGAACGAGGGGTGGTTTGGTTTTCTTCTGTTGCGATCGTATGAGCGCGTCTTTGTAGTTAGCGCTACAGAAAATACCGACTTTGATGTGCCTGCACTCCTGGATGCTTTAATTTGTCCTCAGGCGCCCTTTGTCCCCATTCGTCTACGGGGTGAACAGTCACTTTTCACTGTCTGGTTCCACCACGCGCTTAGTTGTATAGGGGTTTTTAGGGCTACGCTCTTTTCTAATAAATGCGTATTAATCTGTGTCCTTTGTTGGAGAGTTTGCTCAGCCAGCTACTCCAGTGTCCTCTGTCTGATCCTACTGGTTTCAGAGGCACCAGGAAAGGAGTCAGTAAGCCCGTATGCGTTTCAAATACAGAATGGTGTACCTGGCGACGTCATGCGAGTCAGCCGTGGGCTGTGCTCTGGGTGGTAATGCTGCTTAAAAGAATATACTCCAAATATTACCCGTCTATACATTATTATAATTATAGTTAATTATTTTTTTTATGCTCAAATTACCTAAAGTTTCAAAAATATTGCCATTTTCCAATGTGGCCTTGGTGTATATTTCAGGAAGAAAACCTAACCCAGCTCCTTGATCATTCCAGTGGGCTGTTCCTTTGCGAAGAGCTAGGGCTGAGTTTGTGCCTGTCTGAAATCTACGGCAGGCTTGGAAAGTCACGTTTGTGCGAGTCTTATGAGCTGCTGCCAAAGGAAAAGAACCAGGCATCATTTTTATTGAACGAGCACCTTGTCCTTCAAAATATTCTAATACCCCATCAGGATTAAATTCTTAATCGAGTTAGATCTGTTGCAGTTTTTTCTCATAGCAGATCAGAACTGGAAGAACTGCGTAACTTCTAACGTTTTGCCGTTCTAGAACGAAGTACCGAGATACAGAAAAAAATACAAGACCACCCCCCACACACACTTACAAACCTTAGAAACTACCATCTGGAGTCTGTGCTATTTCTTAATACTAAATAAATTAAAAGCTAATTAATTCCTTTATGTCAGGTTTTTCTCATTAGGGTAATAATAACCTTTCAAAGTTTGTCATTCACCAGTCAGCAATGTACCATATGCTTGATGTCACATGATAAAAAGTATTTTCAATTTGCCATGCTATAAGAGTGCCTTATCGCTACTTAGCATAATAATTTTTTTCTTCAGTGATGTCTCACTGACATATGCCACCAGATACATTAATTGTTTGCTAATACATCCTCAACCGCATTATTGCATACTTTTGCAATAATATTACTCTCATAAAAATATTTCTGCTTGCCTTCGTTCTCCATGATCTCTATTTCCCTCTTGATATTTATGCCTAAATGCCACTGGTGCCTGTTGGAGGAAGGTGTGTTAATAAGGATTTACATGTGCAAAATTAAATTATACTTTCTCAAACCCTGTATGTCAGTGGTTTTTGAAAAGAAACTTTGTAGTCGTTCACGTAACAGGTTAAAACCTCAGTGTCTGCAGTGGGGACAGGAACAAACCCTACAGTAAAAATGAGGGCAGCTTCATCTTAAACTGAAAAAGACTTGAGAATTCTCCTTCATATTGTACTGAAAAACAAATGCGTAACGATTTGAAGACTGAAAATCAAAAGCTCGGCTGGTTCAGTTGGTATGGAGCAAGTTCAACTGATGTGGTAATATGTTCATAGAATCATAGAATGGTTTAGGTTGGAGAAGACGTGAAATACCATCCAGTGCCACCCCCCAGCCCAGGTTGCCCCAAGCCCCGTCCAACCCGGCCTTGAACACCCCCAGGGATGGGGCAGCCACAGCTTCTCGGGGCACCCTGGGCTGGTGCCTCACCACCCGCACAGGCAAGAATTTCTTCCTATCTCATCTAAAACACCCCTCTTTTAATGTAAAACCGTTCCCCCTCGTGCTATTTCTCCTCTCCCTGATCCAGAGTCCTTCCCCAGTTCTCCTGGAGCCCCTTTAGGCACTGGAAGGGCCTCTGAGTTCTCCCCGGAGCCTTCTCTTCACTGAATCTACTAAGAAAGTTCCCATTAAATACTTTGCTTTTGTTATTTTCTGGTATTGTAATTAGGATATGTGAAATTAGTCACATTGTGGAATTTAGTGTTTAATAGCTCTGTCTTTATTCTCTCCTAACCAGTTTAGCTCTTTATTTTCTGTTGTTCCATTCTGTACAAGATCATTCAGGCTTAGCCACTAACTACTGTAACTCAACCATTTTGTGTTTTGATTCCTAATAGTGGAGTTGTGAATATACCGTTACGGTTGCCGCCTTGTGGGGTAAGGTCTCGTGATCTCGGGTCATGATTTGGATTGATGTAGAATAAGTTGTGAGCAGAAACTGTTGCCGTCGTGCTCCTTTCTTTGGTCCTCCTTTGCTGAATGACCCGCGATCAACGCCCTTTAGCCTCCCGAGAGGAGCTCACGATGGTATATTGATAACTCTGTCCCGCAGAATTAAAACTGGCAGGGGCCGGCTGTCATTGAAAGTCTTAAAAGACAGAGCTTTCTCGCCATATGGACAGTCAGACTGGAGGGAGGATATCCGTATCAAAGCACCGAGTTGTTAGCAGGATTTCTTTTCATTGCTAATATACAATATAGAAATGACAATATGTAGAAATGACGATATCGAAATGATGAAACAAAGTCCTGCCTGGCTGTTTCTTACACGCTGCAGCCATCTCCCCAGCGTTACTTAAGTTTCGGTGTACCCAAATGCAGCATTCCCAAATTAAGAAGTGAGATCGTTTGCACAACGGTTACGGAGAGCAGATGAAGCCTTTACGGTCCTCCCATTTTTTGTTCAATTTTGGTTGGGAAAAGAATACAGAAAATGAAAAGAACTTTCCTGAAGGTCATTTTTTCAGGGGGTTCAGAAGAATCGATGTTAACTGCTTAACGCTATGCAGTCTGTCATGCATTTTGGACATTTTGGGGGTGGGACTAGATGATCTCCTTCCAACCCTGACCATTCTGTTATTCCGTGATTTTTTCAAATGTTTGATCAGAAATCCCCACAATAGAACAAAGCGTTCCAGAAATGAGGTCAAACCAGAGGTTTATTCCTAGGCGTCAAAACGGTTAACAGCAAAATGTTTGTTTGATGCAAGAATCATCATAAAAAAATAAAAAAAAAAAATCTCTGTTTTCCGTTCCTAGCTTTGGGAACGGAGTGTGATGTTGCCAGCTCTCAGCCTTTTTGTCTCTGCCCTGCCGAGGGCTGGGGAGAAGAGAGGAGTCTGTTTTAAGTCTTCACGCATTGAAGTTAGTCTGCAGTGCAGCAAAGCCACACCAGCACAGCATATTGCCGTTGCGCTTCTCTTTGCTCTCCTTCCCCTCCCACCCTCTTCTCCCAGTTTTTTTTCCCTAGGCTTTGGCTCTGCAAAAGGAGCTGGAATCCCTTTGGATTGCGGCACTTCATGTGTAGCTGCTGAGGAACAAACGCCGCAGCTCACAGGAGCTGCTGGAGTGAAAGTTCCCTCTGAAGCCTTCTCTGTACCACGGGCGATTTGTCACAGCTTTCCCAACCTTCATCTGCCGTATTCTTGACTGATGTCCCTTCTAAACACAGCGTACGCTGGATGCACCTCAAGTAGCTGCATTGGCGTAGTGATACGTCCAAAAAAGGAAAAATCATGTGGTTTGTCAATAAAAAGGTGAGAAGACTTACTCGTTTAGTGTTTCAGGCTGGAGACTGGGAGGTAGATGGTAGTTTTTTCGTAATAAAAGTGAATGGACTTCATTGCTCTGCACGTATCGGTCTTCTGACTGCGTGGCTGATGGTACCGTACGTGAGCTACCTCAGGCCTTCGAAGCAGTTTTGACACAGCAGCGTTGTGCTCTGTCTGGGATAAGTTCCTGAGGAGGAATCCTTGGCTGTCCATGAATACCGCGTCTCCTCGGACAAGCACTGGGTGTCTGCTGGTGAGGCTAGTGGAGCCAAGTCTGAAACACGGCGTGGGCACCTGCAGTCCTGGTGGCGTTTCCTTACTGACACGTGGACGCTTCAATTAGCTGTACAGTAGCCAATTTTAGGTCACTTGGTCACGCGTCTCCTGGGTGAGAGGCAATGGTAGAGGATTTAGGGCAAGAATAAACTCTGTCTCGTTCTAAAAGAAAAGCTGTGTACTCTGGTGCCAGTTTGGGGGGTATCATGAATGAAAATCGGTTCCCAAGGGTAGAGTGCTGAGAACAAATTTTAATCAACTTCTTCATCAATGACCAGGAGGAGGGATGTGTACCATCCGTGCAAAATCTTCACCTACAAAGTATTAAGCTCTTTCGGGTGGTTAAATGTTATGCTGATGGTGAGGAACGCCAGGAAGATCTTGTAAAACTTAACAGTGTCGCTGGGCAAAAATCATAGAATCATAGAATGGTTTAGGTTGGAGGGGACCTTGAAGATCATCGAGTTGCAACCCCCCTGCCCTGGGCAGGGACGCCTCCCACTAGACCAGGTTGCCCAAGGCCACCTCCAGCCTGGCCTTGAAAAATGTGGCATAGAAGCTTTAGTGTAGATGACTACTCTATGAAAGAGTAATCCAAAGTAGGATAACGTGATGCTGAATTAGTAACTGACAGCTACAGTTTGGAAAGTGATCTTGGAGCCATTGGCAGTTTCCTTAAATCTGCAATTCAGTGTGCAGCGGTAGCCAAAAAAAAGGGCCAACAGAATGTCAAGCATCCTGAGAAAGGGCACGGTAAGAGCAAGAGAGGGGGCATTATTTTTCTAGCGTAACGAAGGCTTTGGCGCTCTCATTCTGAGTGCTGCGTGCAGTTCTGGTCTCCACATCTCCGGAAGGATATAGCGGAGTTAGAGAAGGATAGTCAAGGATAGAAAGCTTTCGCTATACAAGGAGATGCTGGAAAGACTGGCGCTTCTCAGTTTTGAGGGGAGAAGGCCGAGGGGCAGAGTATGACCGGACTTTGCGAAGTCACAAAAGCAGAAGGTACGGTGAATACGGAGCAGCTTCCACCGTAAGAGATCTGGGAGTACCTGGTGAAGCCATAGGAGGGAGATTAACAGTACCACCAGTTTCGGAAAGAGATTAGGCAAACTCACGGACAGGATTCAAAGTGTAGATACCGTCGGGAACGAGCAGAAATGTTCCCCCGCCACCTTCATCCAGAGCTTGTGGGTACTGGGGGAGTACGAGCGGAACGGCCACGGGCAACGGCCGCCTTTCTGCGCTCTCCCGAAATACCATCTCCTCCGTGCGGACACGTTACTGTGCTGTGTCCACTCTTGGCGTTGCGCAGTGGGATGTTTCTTGTTAGGTATGCAAAGCTGTATAATTGCTGAAAAGCATGCAAATATGTTAATTAGAAAAGGAATTAAAAATGCCCCCTTCGCTGTAGGTTGCAGCTAGTAATTTGTGTAGGTAAAAGGCCGCCGAGCCAGCTCCGAAGAGCCGGGGAGATGGGAATGTTTCTGCCCCTGCGAGGAAGGTTGGCGTGGCAAGGTCTGGAAAGGCATTCCCCCTTCTCTCTCTCTTTCGGAGCAAAGAGGTTTGGGGGGAGGAGGGGTGGAAAGCGAAGCTAAATCCTATGGTTATTGTCAGTGCGATACGGCGTAAGCCGTGTATTAGTTCTACTTGAAAAACTACGTGGTACGTGAACTTGGTGTACTGGGGAACTTCAGTTTCTGCATCTGTTGTGAAGTTCAACACTGACAGCGTTCCGTTATCTGAACAGGGACCCCAATGCAGGGTTAAGGGTCCAAACACCCCGGTTTATATCATTTTTAACATGCTTGTTCGTGACTGAATATGAGACAATCGTCTGGAAAGCGTTTTGGAATGTTGCCGAAAAAGGGATGTTGTGACAAATTCTAGTCACTTTTGCATTTAAAAGGGCAGCGCTACCTGGTAGGATTTTCTGGAATTAGATCCCTCCTTACTTTTTTTTTTTTTTTTTTTTTTACATAGAGAGCGCCTTTCGACTGTAACATTATTTACACAAAGATGAATAAAGGAATACAACAAATAAATATGAACCATAATTGATAGGAATATCGTAGCAGTCTCTTGGAGTTTTTTCTGTGTACAGATAACAAAGCTCAAAATAGAATTCCATAGGATGAGCGAAGTTTAGAATCACAGGGCTTAAATGCTAAAAGGGAAGCTGTCAAAATATTATTGTTAGTGTCTGAGCCAACCTTAATTTTGTTTTCTGCTTTTGTTGTTCTTGGTTTGCAGGTGACAATTACTTGATGCCATTGTGAGGTGGGAATGGATCTAGTTTTTCTGCGGGGCTTATTTAAATCTCCTTGAGTCGAAAACATCTCTAGGGGAAGAGTCCGCTGGTTACCAGCTGGAATATTTTGGCGGTACTCGGAAGGAAGGCTGTGACAGGGGGCGCCGGGAGGATCCGGCAGTTACGGGGAGGGTTCTTCACGCTCCCTCCACTTCTCCAGTACTGCTCGCATCAAAAATTCATCACGTTATCTTTTACAGCGTCGGGTACCGCGGCAGCCCCCGGTGGCAGGGGCCTGACCGCAGTCCTGATGAAAGCCCCGGGTTGGCCCTGTCTGCTCCAGCAGGTTTTTACTTGTTATTAGCAGTGACTGGAGGCGCAGGGGCGTTCGCAGTCGCCGCGGTCTGTGCCAGCCAGAGGGATTTCGCTGCTGCGTCATCAAACTCCTCTTTGAGCGGGGCTGTTAACGCGGTGCGGGAAAGCCGCGGCTCTGGTCTGTGCGGCCGCTCTCATTGTTGCTAACAGCGGTCGAACCGCACTCGTAGGTAATAAGCAGTGCCAGAATCGGCAAAAAACTTCCTGGGCTGTGCAGTGCTGGCTCTTTTTTTTTTTTTTTTTTTTTTCCCCCTGTTGAGAATGAAGGCTCAGCACAAAGGACTAGATTTTCAATTGGTTTAGATGACTGTAGTTCTACCGAAGTCAACCAAGCTAAGCTGATTTATGCCAGCGGAGAGCCTGTCCAGAGGCTCTCTCAGCGGATGGCATTTCAAAGCGGTGACATTTAAAATGAATCACTGCCGCTGTGATGGCATCGCTCTCCATCAAGTCGGTAGTACAACGGCTTCTCCTGGAAGGCTAGGTTCTGATAAACCTCTGCCCGTTGAATTTTATATTATCTGGCGAATAGTTTTTTGGGGTTTTTTTCTAATACAAAGTCAGTTTCTCATCAAGTACTTATACCAGTAGCTATAGATAATAATTAAATAATAAAAAAAAGTTCGACCTTCTCTGAGAACCGCTGTAAACTCTTGCAACAAAATATTGATTTTGGTGTATTTGAACAACAGGAGGGTTTCAGAGTCCACCCTTGGCGAGAGGGAGACGGCCAGAAGCTCAGACGCAAAGATTTGTAGTCAAAACCTGTGTGCTTCAAGTGTTTTGAATTACTGTCGTTTGGAGGAATATTTCCAAATATGGTTTTGAAACAAAAGATCAGCTGAGCGCAGCCTAACTGATGTGGTTTTCAAGACATTCCAGAATGCTGAGTTTGTGGATTGTAAAATATGAGCAGTCACTGAACAGCCTGGCAGTGGGGACAGCACAGAGAGGTGACCTCGGGCCCACCACTGCTGGTGGAGCACGTGGGTCTCCTCTTCCCGAGAAGGCTGCGTTTAGAGAAGCTCTGGGAAGAGACGCTGAAGAAGATGAAGCGTATCAGATCAGTCCCGAAATCATCTACGCAACTGCAACTGAAATCCACTGAGACCACAACCATAGCGGCTTGCTCTGTGTCCTCAGTCTTATTAACAAAACGCGGGTTTTATACGAATAGAAACGTAGTTCTCTGCAGCACAAGACCGAAACTTTACAAAGATATCAGCTGGATATACTCGACCCTCCAAGTAATTTCCAATAAAATAAAGTTTCAGAGCTGTGGCTAAAGATCAGTATTGTTTCCCCCCGCTCCCACTCACCCTCTTTTTTTAAAAATTCCTGCTAACGAGTCTGCCCGGAACATGTCAGTAGTTCTTCCTGCCTTTTAACTTACAACATATCTTTATCTCTGACAGTTTCGCATGGGTGCTTCTGTGTATGTAATCAAATAATTATCTCTTATATCTTCAGTAGATAAGGCAAGGAAAAATGAAATTATAATGAAACAGTAGCAGTTCTTCTAAAGATCAAAGTATAATGATAACTACAAATTTTAACATGCAAAATTATGCAGCGTTGCATAAACAGTATGGCTTTCCAATATTAAAACAAAGATTTCTCCAATATAGTGAAGTTTCGAGAATTTTTGCCATCTTCACGTATTTTTAAACTACAGTTATGATAAGCCTGGCATGTGGCCTCAGTGCCTTTCTTCCAGAGAAAGCCATTCAAATTTAGGTCGCGTAGCAGAGATACAGCAGCTTTGTTATACCAGTCCAAAGTGTCTGTGAACATTATTAAAACTGATAAAGTCTTTGGCTCGCCTTTTAAGGGAAATTGAGCCTAACTCAGGTGTGATTAATCATCAGCCCAGCACTGACATCATCTGTGGGCAAGGATCATGTGGTATCTCGAAGGCTGATCCCAGTGTTCCTCCTATGTCCAACAGATAACTTAATGGTTCGGGATGCGTATCTGAAAGACAGACGGAGATTCCTGCTGATCTTTGGGGTGTATGGGAGAAAAGGAACCCCCTCTTTTCTTTTCTTTTCTTTTCTTTTCTTTTTTTTTGGACTGCAGTATAGTTTTAAATCTTGTCAAATGCGTTCTTACAGGAAGGTAAACTTGTAGAACTTTGACTGATATAGAAAAGGAGACGTGAAAGGAGAAAGGGAGGTCTGAGGCACTACGTGTCTTCAGTGCTTTAGAGGGTCCTTTCCAGAGCGTTTGTTTAAAACAGACTCACTTGGATTTCTGCAGGAAGGGTATTGTTCTCTGCGTTGCCTAGTGATGCTTTTCTGATGAATATGTGAAATTCAAAAAAAAAGCATGTTTTTCATATCAGAAAACGAGGATCTCGATCAAGATCCCTTTTTTTCTGATCTATGTATTGCATACCGTAACAGCCATGACATTGTTAGGCGCAATGTGTTTGTGCTTAGCCTGCGATATACACCTAGGAGTAAAGGAGTTGGACAGTTCACTAGACCATTACAAGATTTGTTGTTGACTTATGCATAGCATCATATCATAGAATCACAGAATGGTTTGGGTTGAAGGGGACGTGAAATACCATCGAGTTCCAACCCCCTGCCCCGGGCAGGGACCCCTCCCCCCAGCCCAGGCTGCTCCCAGCCCCGTCCAACCCGGCCTTGAGCACCTCCAGGGATGGGGCAGCCACAGCTTCTCGGGGCAACCTGCCCCAGGGGCTCACCGCCCTCAGAGTGAAGAATTTCTTCCTAATATGTCATCTAAATCTCCCCTCTTCCAGTTTGAAGCCATTCCCCCTTGTCCTATCACTCCATGTCCTTGTAAAAAGTCCCTCTCCAGCCTTCTTGTAGGTCCCCTTCAGGCACTGGAAGGCCGCTATAAGGTCTCCCCAGAGCCTTCTCTTCTCCAGGCTGAACAGCCCCACCTCTCCCAGCCTGTCCTCGCAGTAGAGGTGCTCCAACCCTCAGATCACCTTTGTGGCCCTCCTCTGGCCCCGCTCCAACAGGTCCATGTCTTTCCTATGTTGGGGGCTCCAGAGCTGGAGGCAGTACTCAAGATGGGGTCTCACCAGAGCAGAGTAGAGGGGCAGAATCCCCTCCTTTGACCTGCTGGGCACACTACTTCTGATGCAGCCCAGGATACGGTTGGCTTTCTGGGCTGTGATCGCACACTGCTGGCTAACGTTGAGCTTCTCATCCCCCAACACCCCCAGGTCCTTCTCCTCAGGGCTGCTCTCCAGCCATTCCCCGCCCAGCCTGGAGTTGCGCTTGGGATTGCCCCGACCCAGCTGTAGGACCTTGCACTTGGCCTGGGTGAACTGCATGAGGTTGGCTTGGGCCCTCCTCTCCAACCCGTCCAGGTCCCTCTGGATGGCATCCCGCCCCTACAGCATGTCTACCTCGCCACACAGCTTGGTATCATCGGCAAACTTGCTGATCATATAGATACCGGATAAATACCAGGGATTTTCTTGCAGAATTTTAGCCCGGGTGTGTAATAAGACATCTTCCTCACTGTTTGAAAACTTCTGGGCATAGACTAATTCACTTCTTTAACCTTTTCTTTTGTAAGTCTTGAAGGCGGCAGCGTTTGTCCAGTAGACTGGGATGCTGTTCAATAAAATGTTCTCTCAGAAGCACGTACTCTGAGGCCGTTATTGTGCAAACGGATTTTATCTTAATGCCAGGGCACTTCATCTGGCCCCGTTCTCTTTCTGTGTGAAGGTGTTCTCTTTTGTAAAACTAAAGATGAAATTAAGATCCTGATAGCCTTTTGGAGGAACGATAACAAGGTCTCCTTTCTGAAAGATGGTGTCACAGAAAAATCTTTAAGGGAGCACTTCTCGTGTGATTGACTGAGTAGATTTACAGATGTCACTAAGTCCTGTTTGTTGTAAAGTTTTGCCCTTTCTAAAAAAAAAAAATAATCTGTTATGCGTTATGAATTAACATAATCAGGCAGAATGGTATATTTTGTAACTCCATGTGTCTTTGTACTGTGCTAAACACGAGAGTGTGCATAGAGGCAAAAATAGGCAATGGACTTGGCTGAATGTAATGGACTTGGCCTCTTCAGAGGTCTTAAAACTCATAAATGCAACCATTGCAAGCTGTGCCACATGGGTATTGCAGCTCAGACCAGAGGTGCGATGTTTGAAGGAATCCCCTGCGAGTCCTTTTTGAGATACTTCGGTTCACATAGTGGAGCGGTGCACGTGTCAAAGTCGGACACTTAGCGCCGACTGGTTTCTTGCCTCGGCGCACCTGCTCCTTGTGAGTCACCCTGCATCCTGCTGGCGTCATAGGTTTCAGGAGGCTTTCCAGTTGGCTTCAACCGCGCATGCCTTACAATTGCAGGCAACCGTAAGAGTTGTCTTGCAATCCAGCTTCCTATAGCTGTAAACTCATCCAAAGAAAAATAGTTAGTAGCATTCGGAGGAGCACAGGTCAGTTCTCAGACAAGCTCTAACTTTTTTTCTTACTTATTCAGAGCCTGGAAAAATCTTTGACATTGCTGTCTGTTGCTTGAAGCATCGTGTTCTTTGATCTTTGCGTTGTCTCATCTTTATCCTCTCTGTTACAATTTCTCTTGCTTTTACAGCTTCTGTATTTTTCCTTATGTTAAGTTTTGTAGCATTATAAAATGTCTCCAAGAATTACTTTATTGCTTCAAGCCCTCAAGACATTTGTCTTTATTCCACAATCTGTTATTACCTTTGGTATTACCCTACCTCTTTTGCTGTCTCTGTTGCGATCTCTGTTGTTCTTCTCTGGATTTCTACAGCGCGGCTCCTCTCTCACCCACACTGACGAATTAACTTTCAGCCCTTCCCTGTTTGTTTTTTCTTACTCATGACTTTCTTGCCTCCTTTGTTCTAGTGTTCTCAGGCTAAAGCTGGGACAACCGGAGTCAGCTTCCCTGGAAAGAAACCAAATTGTTCCTTCTACCTCAGGTGGACTACCATACTGGTACCTAAATCGCTTTTTTAGAATTTTCCTAAGTTTTTCTCCACTGCCCTGCAGAGTGCAATACCATCACCCATGAGATGAGATCAAAGTTTCGGCTCTTTTTTAAAGTTAGACTGGCTGTGAGTGGTTGACACGCAAAGCAATTCGACTTCGAATTAATGAGCACAAATTGAAACCCCCAACAGCGCTTTCGTCAGAGCGACGCTGAGGATGGCTTGGGCGTGTTTTTTCACCCGGCATCGTACCACGGGTTGTTCGATTATCCAGACTTGAATAAAAAGGTGTATTGTGTGCCAAGGTACATTTGGTGACGAGGGAAATAAAGGCGGGCTGCGCGCGCGGCAGAGGGGCGATGGGAGCGGTGCTGGCTGCCTGTGTCCGTGTTTGCCTGGAGAGCAGGAGGTTCAGTTCCACAAGACAATTGCAAACAGGCTCTGAAGGAATATTGCTCCACTCAGCTAATAAAGGAATGCGGCGCCGTTTGCGCCGCTACAAACAGTAATCAGTTTTACTTGTTTGCGGAGAGCAGATTTGTTTCAAGACCTGTCAGTGATACTCAAAATATTGGTTAACACATGGGTATGGTGAACTGGAGCCCAGATTTAGTCTAGAGATGAATTAATAGGCTCCTAGATTTTAAAAGTTCGATATATTATTTTTTTCCTGCCGGCCCCCTTTCAAATGTGTATGACATCAGTATGCTGTGAATGCACCGGGTGGATTTAAATCTTTATTTAGCTGGATCTTCTGGTTGGTTCGGGAGATTCTACAATGAAATATGTCGAATTTTTTCCATTAGTGTTTTGCAGATTGGAACACAGATGCTAGCTGTATACTGTGATCTAAATCTCTATCAGATGGTCTAATCTGGCTCTATACTTCACATAGACTTTCAAAAATCCCTTTAGCACTTATGTTCTGATCGGGCAGCTTTAAGATTTGTTAAATAGGTTACAAAGCTCACGTACCCGGTTCTCACTTTTTTTCTGATTAAAACAGTAACGGGACCGGTAACCAACGGGGGGAAAAACCCACAGTCGTGTGCTGAAGAGGGAGCGAGGAAGGAAAGTTTGAGATGGTCATAGCCGATGTGGTGGACAAATCATAGCTGTATCCTTGGTCATAGAACTGGCTCAGCAAACAGCGCTGCAGATTTTCTGCACCGCTGATACTGCCACTGCTTCTTGACAAATCCCTTTATACTCTGTATTGAAAACAGATTCATAAATATGGCTCTTTTATGGGGAATTCAATACACTTCTTATAAGTCACACTAAGTTATTAAAAAATAGTTGGGAGGTGTATACCAAGAATAGTATTACTGTGGTGTAAATCTGCTACGCCTTTTGATGAAAATTCTGGTACCTTCTTCAGAAAGGAAAAGAAAAATAAATGTTAGTAGAGCAAACGAACTGTGGAATAGCATTGGGTTTATCATTTATGCTATTGATGTTTCTGCAGATCTGACAGTGTGATAATTTTGGATGAGTATTTTGTTAAGACTGAGGGTCTGAATATACTGTTCATTTATATTTAGGAACTGGTTTGATATATTTTAAAAATAGAGATGGTTAATATTCGGCAATAACAAAGAATATGTAGAGTTCAAAGTACTCTGAACTGCAATTCAAAGAGGATGCCTCTCTGAAAATTAGAGAGGATCAATGCGTACATGTACTTTGTTATGTTAATGGATGCTTATTGCAGTACCACAAATTATTGGATGTCTAGCAGGCTCTTGGGATCGCTTTGAGTATTTTCAATACTCTCCATCAATCTGTTCAGTTATTCCTCTCAGTTTCTGAGGGCAGCTTTCAATACTGCAAATTAGATATCCTATTTAAAAGGAGTCGCGTGTTAAAAAGATAAAAACAAACCCAAAAACTCCTGACCCAGATTTAAGATTAGTTCTCCCTTTCTTTGCATTCCATCCTTGTCATTATTCTAACCTGCATCTGGGAACGTTGCTACAGATTTTTCAGCTCGGGGTATTGCTTATTCTCATTCAGATGATGTATCTTTGGCTTGTACAGTGCTTTTATCTTGGAGTCACGCATGCTATAGACTCACGATTACGCTAAAAAGCTGAGATTAATTCATCCAGCACAGTAATCGTGGTGTTTTAAAGGCACTGCGCACCTGGGTGATAAGCGACGATAAACGTAATTTTAATTAGATGTTAGCCAGAATTTTGTTCTGTGACATTGTTTAAACACTCTTCGTATCTGTTGGCATGTTGGTTTAGACAAAGAAGGGAAGAGTGAGAAGAACAACATAAGATGCTCGATGATATGTGGCAGTGGTCTTACCAACTTTGATTTTGGGCCAAAGACTGGGATGGCACATATTGCTGTCTTGACAGATTGCATTATTAGGTCACATTGCAGAAAAGTAATTTGACTTGCTAATTAGTTGTAAGCTGTTTCAATCATTCTGGTGTATGGAAGCCTGGAGTCCGCCTGTTAACACGTCTCCGCGTTCGCTGTTGCAACTTGAATTACCCAGAAGACAGACGGACTTCTTCATGGTTTAAGACGTTTGTCGTAAAGGATTTATTTGTTTTGTGATTGGTCCCGTACTAATGAAGAGCAGAACAGAGGGGAGCACAACGGTGCAATCGGGGAGCCCGCTAGTTCTCCAGCACCGACAGTGACGATTTCCGTGGAGCTGCTCGTTTAAGACACAGCAACGTCGAGGTTACGAGGCGAGGCTCCGGGACGATGCTTAAGCCTGTAGAGGCACGGAGCGGTCAGTTTAGGGCTTCCCTTGATCGGGGGTTATTGTGAAAAGCAAAGCGATAGACTGCAGTGACAGACCTTTAACTACCGTTCTACAAGAATATCTTCTTTTTCAGCAAAGCGCCACTGCAGGAAGGTAAACTTCCAGTGCAGTGCAATACAAGAAGTCTGCGACTGATCTATTTGTAGCTGTAAATTAATTGATTTCACATGGGCGTAGAGCTAACTACTTCAGTCTTCTCACACAGCCCGTGTTGCCTGGCGAGAGCCGCTCTGATGCTCTGTCACGAGCAGCCTCTCAACAGCTACAGGGTTGTTTAAGCCACACATGTACTGAGCGCCTATGCTTCATCCTGGGAAAAACTTTTTTAACTGCAGCGCTCTCAGATCACTCAGGTCTACATCATCTTTATTCCAAATGCTCAGCAGTTGTGCTCGTTAAGGGGACAGGCTGCTTTCCAAAATGTCTGTTTGCCTGTCTGCATATAACCTGTATCTCATACATATAGACTCAAAAGAATACACGCCGGTGTGCTCCTCTTTGCTGAATAGGAGGGAATGTAGAAAAGTGAGATCAATATGAAGAAATGAAGCAATAATAATAAAATCAGGTTAGGCGCAGAACTAATGAGGGCTTTGGAGAAGTTAAATGGGAATGGGATGAAGCAGTGGCAGAACCAGTCTGGGTTTTCAAAAAAGGTGGTAGTAGTACTTTCAGCAGCGTAGCACAGTAACCTGTGCCTTCCCCTCCCAAGAAAATGAGATTAAAGAGCCCTCCCGGAACTCTGTCTGTATGATAATACTGTACCACCGTGTGGCTTTGGGCAGGATGGCCCGAGCCCTCATGAATTCATAAAAATGTAGCAGAATTGTACCATTGCCAGTTTCTGTGAGTCTCTGAAGATGCTTATTTACATCTGTACATCCTCGATACGCTCTTAAAGGGCACACGGTATGTTAGGGGAACGGTGATGAAAGGGGTGAGAAGGCACCCGGTGTCTCATATAGTAGTTCAAACCCTTCAAATAAAGTAGTGCTGAACTGATTTGTGCTACTTTTTCCTTTTCTCCTTCTTAGGTTTGGATGATAGATTATCTTTTTTGGTTTAATTCTTCACTTTTGTCACCTGTTTTGCAGCGTATCATTGTGGTCCGACAAACGATCTTCAGTAAAAGGAAACTCCCGCTTGTCATAAAGCGTCAGCTCCTGGGAAGGATGTGGGAAAAAGCTAAAGCGGAGTGTTTATTTCTAAAAAGTGAAGCTTGAAGGGATGCTTTCCGTTCCTCAGTTAGGATATGGGAAAGGTGGTTTTGAACACAAATTGATATGACAAAGGGATTTCTAGAACAATTTTGAGAAAGATATTTAACAGAACGTCTGGACAGTCACTGAACTTTAAAAAGGTGCTATATGCATCATCTTTGAAAAGTAATATTTGAGAGAGGAAGAAATAGAAAAGAGCAAATCTAGCATATGTTGGGTGGTTAGCACTTCCTCACTGCAAGGCGGTTTCTACTGTAACGTTCCTTACGGCAAGACTCCGAAATCTTAGAGAAGTGAGGACTTTCTTCGAGCCTTTGAGAGCTGTGCTCAGCCTTTTTCATACTAAAGAAGTGGAAAGACCGCAAACTTTCTTATGTTCGCGTAGCAATTAGAACGAATCAGTCTCTGGCAGGAGTTCGTGCTGAATGTATCGTGCCCTTGGCTGTGCCGTTCTTCCGTTCTTTACCCTACCTGGACCTGGTCCAAACCATACTAAGGTCAAGGAGATACTTTTTCCCAGGCCACTACTGTTCATCTGAGTTTGCCAGAGCCTCGCTCTCATCCTCTCCGTTGTGGAGGGCCCACGCTCGTTGTTCTGCCCGTGCGGAAACCCTCCGCTGTAGCTGCTGACCGTGGGAAACGTGAGATCGCTGTGATGTTAAATCAGACAGGGACGAATTCTTCCTGCTCTTGGTGTTTCTTTGCTTCACCGGTGAGGCAGAGCGAGACGAAGGTATGGCATTTCTTGGTTCAGTAGCGTGACCATTTTTCTTTATCTTGACTGAATTAATGTAATTCAGAATCTCTCTTAGGGGTTGGTTTGTTGTTTTGTTTTTTTTTTTTCCCCTTGGTTTACATTAACATCCTTGAGGATGAAGTTTAATGTATAGCCTAGCAGTTTTTCTTTGCTTGCAGAAAATGCTAAGTAGAGATCGTTAGGTACCTTGGGTCTTCCATGGTTGAGAACAATTATGAAAGAAAAAAATGACAGTTTCATGTAGCCGCTTCATTAAAGGTAAGGAATCTTGTTGGGTAGGAAATCCGAGCAGTAGACACACAGAACATATATGACCTTAGCAGCAGCAAGCATTAAAGTAATGTCTCATTAAAACAGTATTTGTTAAATCATCTCACCTACCTGTTAACATTTTCTAAGAGTAAGGAATGGAACGTAATCCCTCTGTTCTCCTTACTGAAAATATTTCCAAAGGAAATACTCTGATCTTGCTGTCTTTTAAATTAATTTGTATCCAACTCAAAATGTGCTCCAAAACATGACCGTGTTCTTGCCATTAAATTTTAGTTTAAACTAAGTGTGCTTCAGTTTAGTTTAGTAGTTACAATTGTGGGTGCTTATCCCTTTTGCAAGTCTCACAGATGCAGTCACATTGCACTGCAAAAACTATTAACAGTTCCTTTTTTTTTTTTTTCCCTGAGACGTACGCAGGCGATCTCACACATCCCTCTGACTGCTTTTCTGGCATTCGTCAGTCAGTTTAAGAGTAAAATTAAAACACTTTACCATTCTGAAAGAGTTTTTTTATTTGAGAAGTGAGGGGCTCTGAAGATCAGCCCAATTTTCAAAACGGCAGAATGCCCAAGTGCGTCTAATCTGTTAAACTCTTTTAAGTCGGAAGGATATTTTCCTGTTAAGGCAATATCTTTTCCCACTCTTAGATGTAATTGGTATTTTTAAAAGCATTCCAGTACTAAAGAGCTCATCTGTACGTTTTTGATGGCCTAAACTTAAGCATTTAGCTTTATTCTCAGCTGGCTTGCATAAATACTTTGTCTGAATACTTTGACCACATCTTTTTATACTCTGATCCCACCGGCTCGCTTGGTGTGCAAATTCTGATGCTATACCGTTAACAATTTCAGTATGATTTTGTATGAAGCATACAGGCTGCGAAAGAGAACTAGGTGTCCAGCACGCTACAGTTAAAATAAGGAAATATGTCTGATTAAGGATATTAGAATTGATCTTGGAAAAGCATGTGTGAGTGTGTGTTCCTGTTGTTGTGCTTGAACGGTCACTCGGGGAGTTACCACTGTCAGCGCAGGAGCGCCGTCTCTGAAAATTATTTGCCTTAAATCAGACATCTCCTAGTTCAGCTTTTGTGCAGTTTTTGAAAAAAAAACAAAACAAAACAAAACAAAACAAAAACCAAAAGCCTACTGCAAAACTCAGGGAATTACAGAGCTCAAATAGTTCTCCAGGCCTTTCAAAGACTGAGAGCAAAGAAAAACACTAAAAATGTGGTTTATTCCATGAGAATACATCTCTTGTTTCGCTATTAAAACATACCCCTATTTCCTACAGCAAAATGCGCTGTCACATGCCAAAAAAAAAAAAAAAAAAGACAAATTATAGTCTTTGGGAAAGGAGGGGATGACTGTAGAGCACATTTTTGAGATACCTTTGCAACCAAAACAGCCCCGATTGGGGATAACAAAACCAGGAAGATACATTGCACTGTGTGAAGTAAATACTATCCCATATTCCTAAATGCCCTATAACTGGATTGGTACCGTTTGTGCTAATGCCACTGTCACGTCTGTTTGGAAGAGGTGAATGTCTGAATGCAATGCATTAAAGCAGTGATAAATTAATTTTGAAATTTTTGTTGTTGTTCTCGTTCCTTACTGAAAGCAGTTTCACTGTCACTGTTTGTGAGCAGAAGGGATGGTTGTAGTGGGAACACAAAAGCTTCCGAGTGCGCATTCCTCTTTTCCCTGTTTGCCCAGTTCTTGGGTTAGTTTGGGCTGCAGCACAACAGAAGAGGGTGCAGGAATGAGGTGGGCGCCCGGGAGAGGTGCTTGCACGGATTCCTCTCCTAAGTAGAAAAGTTGCGGATTCCTCCATCTTCCTACAGACCTATACAGGGACCTATTTTGGATTTTGCGTTGGAAAACGTCCCTTTCCTCTTCATTCTCTAACTATTGCTGTTTGGTAGGGTGTGCGGTATGAAGGAATCTTGTCCATTCATTTACATTTAACTCTTGCAAGAGCGGTTTAAAAATTTTTTAGTATTTCCAAGATTAATTGCTGTGTCTTTGCTTCAGCCCATTAAGAGAGACAGGAGACCTTCACTGCAAGAAGTACTCTTACTTACTTATCTAATAGATAGGAAATACTCAGGTAAATGATTAAATTTTAAAAAGATAATTATCATTAATCATTATGAAAAGCAGCCTTATTAGGAATTCAGAAACTCAGAATAAATCTGTTCTGGTGACAAACCAAATTTTTCAGTGTAACCAGTTCTCTGAGTGATAGTGAGTTGACAGCAGAGAACGTATCGAGAGCAGCCCTGAGGAGAGGGACCTGGGGGTGCTGGTGGGCGAGAAGCTCCCCAGGAGCCGGCAGTGTGCGCCGACAGCCCAGCGAGGCCCCCGCATCCCGGGCTGCGTCCCCCGCAGCGTGGCCAGTGGGGCGAGAGGGGGATTGTGCCTCTCTGCTGTGGGGAGACCCCCCCGCAGTGCTGCCTCCGGCTCGGGGGGTCCCCACAGCAGAAGGCCCCGGAGCTGTTGGAGCGGGGCCAGAGGAGGCCCCGGAGATGCTGGGAGGGCTGGAGCCCCTCTGCTGGGAGGACAGGCTGGGAGAGGTGGGGGGGTCAGCCTGGAGAAGAGAAGGCTCCGGGGAGACCTCAGAGCCCCTTCCAGTGCCTAAAGGGGCTCCAGGAGAGCTGGGGAGGGACTCTGGATCAGGGAGGGGAGCCATAGGACCAGGGGGAACGGTTTGACACTGAAAGAGGGGAGATTGAGATTAGATATTGAGAAGAAATTCTCTCCTGTGGGGGCGGTGAGCCCCTGGCGCAGGGTGCCCCGAGCAGCTGTGGCTGCCCCATCCCTGGGGGTGTTCAAGGCCGGGTTGGACGGGGCTGGGAGCAACCTGGGCTGGGGGGAGGTGTCCCTGCCCGGGGCAGGGGGGTGGGACTAGATGAGCTTCAAGGTCCCTTCCAACCTAAACCATTCTATGATTCTATGAATTATTTTCTGAAGAATTTTCACCCAAAATGTTGTTCTTCTAACTGATTTACCAATAAGTTTGCTTACCAAAGGAATAATCAGCCAGCATTATTTTATCAATGTGTTGTGTTCTATTATAATGAAGATAAAGATAAATCCATTTCATTTAGTTTGTTTGGTTTTTTTTAAAGTTTTAAATATGAATACATAAACAAAAATGTCTTTGCAAGAAAGGAACAATAGAACATCCTTGCAACACGTCCTGGTATTGCATTTTCATTGCAGACAATCTCTGAAACCAGCGAGCTGCTGGTAACTGGTCTCCGGCGGGCATTGTTCATTCTCTGTGTGCTGCGCAAAGCGCGGGGGGGACCTGTAGCCGCGCTGTGTTTGCGCGCCGGCTGGAGCGAAACACCCCCGCGCTGCCGGCCCCGGCCCGTTTCATGCAGTACCCCTTCTCTTCGAGGGAGACGGATTCGATTTGGTGGCGGCTGTGCCTGTGTGAGCGAGAATACGTGGCAGACATCCGAGCTGCGCGCAACCCCAGCCTGCGAGCCTGTTTTAAAATACGTATATCCAATATAGCACTCTCATCAAGAAACGAGGTACTGATTTTAAATAAGCTGCTCTGGTAGCGAGCAGCGTTGGAGGCTGTTGAGTGGAGAACGTTGCTGTGGCGTGGCTGGCCGGTGGCCCTGCTCTGCCACGCAAGGCTGTGTTGGGTGGTGCCGTTGGTGGTCTGCCATGAAGGCCCCTTCTCAGCAGGTCCCTGCGCCCCCCTGCTCTCTTTCGCTGTCGCTTGAGGCATCTGTAGGGCGCACGCTGTGGTACGTTCTAGTTGACTTTTCTGTTGGGAGGCTGCTAGAGGTGATAGCGGGAGAGTCGGACTTCTGTTGTCATCCATAAGCTGATGCTAGGCTTTGGACTGATCTACTCCTTTTTTTTTTTTTTTTCATTTATTTTAAGTTCCTTCTCTGAAACACATTAGATTAAAACATTTAATTAATTAAAACCTGGTCTAGTGGGAGGTGTCCCTGCCTACGGCAGGGGGGTTGGAACTCGATGACCTTCAAGGTCCATTCCTACCTAAACCATTCTATGATTAGTGTGCTGTAGCTATGGTTTTCAGAGACTGGATATCATCAGGAACTAAAAGAAAACATAAACATCTTTGTTGTTTCAACAAGGGAGGTATTTTATTACTGATAATCCAGAAACGATCCAGATTGCATATTTCCAGTTATAATCAAAACCTCGCCGTGAACTTTGTATGCGCCTTGAAGAGTCTTTGGTTTTGAGTGCTGTAGATGGTTGTGGCACACACATGCTGAACGCTTAGCTGGACTGAATATAACCAAAGATTGGCATGTGAGAACTGTAAATCCCAAAGGGTTTAAGAATAAAGAAAAGCATCTGCAGGAACTACCGCAATGTCTGAACAGGCAATGGAGAGCATCTAGAAGGACTCTCTCTTTGAACCCAAAGCTGAACGCTGGTTCCAGTTACTGCTGAATCCGATGCCCTTTTTACAAGTCTAAAAGCACACCCTGCATTTACTTCAACCTCAAACACTCCAACCCCCCAAAAAATCCAAACCAGCAAACCTTTGACCATACGTATGTTACGCATATGGCAGACAACGTTTTTTTTCTTTTACTCTTGGTCCCCTAAATGACCTGCCTAAGTATGTTTGAGCCCGAGCTACCCGGTGGTACCTTAGCCGTGTATTAGTCAGATCTATGGTCCCACAGTAGAGTTGGTTGAGCTGTAAAACTTCTCAAGGACGTTTTGAGTTTTATAATTATTGTACGTTTCATAGTGTGAATTTCACAATCTCATTTTCTGCTCCTAGCTAAATCTATCCCGACATTCAAAATTCGGTGTTGTTTTCTCCCTTTTTCCCATTGATAATTTTAGCAAAGTCTCTCTCCTAAAGTGTATATACGAAATATGTATCGACTACACCCTTGTATCCTGCAGGTTACTGCACTACTGTGACTTTTTTTTTTTCCAAGTACCTGTGAAATGGCATCATATTCACATCCAGGGCTGGATGTTCAAAATACAAAAAAAAAAAAAAGCGTAACTGAAAACGCTTTGGAATCCTCCCCCCCACCTTTCGGTGTGTAATTACTAGTGTAAAGCCTGCACCCAGCTGCGTGTCTAATTTGCACACGCTATTATTTCAACTGCCCAACAAGAAGCGGGTAACTGCACAAGCAGGTGAACGTAATTAGTCGTTTGCATTCCTAATTACCTCATTTGCACATGCAGCCGTAGCAGCTCTGCATTCTAATTAGTTTTAGAACGTCTGGTGTGACGCTATGCCCTCACCTTGTGCTTTCGGACAACATTTTTGTGTGTTAGTGATAAGACAGCGCTGGAGAGCTCATTGGCGTTTCGCGGTTCGGGGATACTCTCTGCCGCCTCAGGACAGTCCCGAATCACGTGATGCCTGCTGGGAGGGAGGAGGATCTCTGCTGAGGACGATGTTTTCTCCCTGCTGAGGTGTTTCCAGCCCGGAGGCCGCGCTGCTTGTTCCGATGGTGGAGGTGCATTTGTGCGGAGCAGCACCTCGGAGGCAGCGCGCCACCAGCAGCGTGGTAATCCTTCTACTGGTTCCTCTCGCACCTCGAACCTTCTTCTCCCCTCTCCACGGGAGCCGAAGCGCCTTCAGAGGCCGGGCTGCGTTTTGGCCTGCTGCGGAGGCGGGCAGTCCGCTTAACCAGATGTTGAATGGAGAATTGCGGTTCCTGCTCACTGTCAGGGTCGGAAATTTTGTCAGATTCTGTTAGAGTGAAAGAATCCAAAATCTAGGTCGAGTTCACTCTCTTTAAGTCTCTTGAGCATTGTTTTTCCACAGGTTGAAATGATATTCAGGCTTTTCTACATTAGTAAAATAGCATGATTAATAGGAATTTAAAATGCAGAATAGTAGCTTTGCTAAACTTTCTAGGTCTTTCTCTGCGTATCATTGACTGGAATCCCAAATCTTGCAGATAAAGTACAATATAGTTTCAGATATAGTAAATCAGCCAAGGGAAGGTGATGATTAAATACATTAAAATGCATGAAAATTACCTAAATGGAAACCATTAGATTAAATGAAGCAGCGACGCTATAATATCCTGATGATTCTAGAAACTTTATTTAGATCATAACTGTACTGATGTTGTGCAAATCCCATGATTAAAGAGAACGTAACATGCCTTTCCCTCTTCTCCCTCTGCCTCCCTTTCTTTTAAGAATTTGCAATTTCAATTCCTCTACAGCTTAATAAACAGTTACCTCAATAAAGGCACTTTCCGACGTTCTGCACCAATCTGCATTTTGATGTGGTACAGCATGAAACCTTATCTCAGTGTGGCATGTTTGCAGAAATAACAATGTTTAAGTAATGACTGAAATGAAGCATAAAAATCTTTTGTAACTAAAATGGACGTACTGAGAAATCTTAAGCCTCGGCTCCCATTACTACTTTGGTATTTCTTTTCTGAGGCTGACACTCACACGTCACACCCATCACAAAGCCCTGTTCCCAAACCCCATGCATATTTTGAGTTAGTCCTCTGTTTTATATTTCTTTATCGCTCCACTGAATGGCGGGGTTTGGTCTTAATGCCAAGCTGTTTCGTGAAGTTTCATTAAAAATATATATCATTCTATTTCTGTTGAAACCTCCTAGTGAATTATCATTTTCCTTCTCATCTCAGTGGCATCGTATTTGCGGTATAATTTCTGGACTGTGAATGTCATTTTGCTTCTTATGTAGTCTGTATATGGTACACGCAGTTTTCTCAGGGAATTACGAGGTCAAGTTTCCTGCTCAAATTATTTGATCTTTCTTTTTATTTTAACAGATTGTTTCATTTGGGACTTTTCAGTCATGTACATCCTGATACTACTGAAATAAGAATTTCAGGTTTTGATTTTTCACATTCTAGGCTGCTGCCCGTAAACATCATCGTATGTTAATTTGGTATTCCTTCTGACTACCGTGCTGCTCTTTCACATACCCTTGCTCTATCTGCGCGCGTACAGACACTGTATTAGAGCTTTTAGGGAATTAGAATGCAACAGCGGCATCCGGTAATAGCTTCCTAATGGAGTAACTAATGGCTATTATTCCATAACTCATCAGAATTTGGAAGCCTAATTCTGATTGATATTAAAATAATGAAATAACAATGACTGGTCTTTTACCGATCCTTTTACCAATATTTGTAATTTATCATTATAATGTCACGATTTGTAACGGACAAGTGTTTAAAAAACAAGCTTTGCCAATTGGCGTATGTAGTATGAATCCCATTACCATATGGAGGTAGCGTGCCCGAAATGCAGAACGCTCTGTGCAGTTGGAGGAGGGAAATGGTAAGGGAGGAAGAAGATTAGAGATCAGTGGCCCAAGGGTGCTTTTAGTTGTAGTGGACTAAATTGACTGCAAACTTGCAATTCCAGTTGACGTCAGTGGAAGCTGCCGGTGTCTAAGAAGTTCTCATCAGCTTAGCAGTATCCCTCTGAAGGCAAAATTAGAAATGTATTCCGCGTAGTGCCCCTGCGCGATCTGTGCTTTGCAGTGAGAGGAAGCGGATGTGGGAAATTCAGGTAGAGCTCAGAGAAAGAAGATATAAACCTTTTACAGAAACTTAAAGAGAATAGCCAAGAGGACTCGGACCTACTGAGGCACAAGAATGGAGAGGCCCGAGGTTTCTCCGTACGGAAAAAGGTTAGCCAAACTCCCTTCCTGTGGCACCACAGAATTAGCGTTGTCTACTCTGATTTTGAGCTAACGGATCTTTTATGGAGAAAGCCAGCAGAGGAGCATGGCCGTTTGCAGAGCCGCGCAAGAGCTCGGAGAAAACCGTTAGCCAAAGACAAAAGCTTTCTAATTGCTTTGTTTTTCCCTGCCTGTCTGCAGGCAAAAAGTTTGGCTCCGCTCAAGCCTGCGGTGGTCTGGGGAAGTCCCAGTGTGCTTTTTTCTAGTGTGTGATGGGGGCGAAGGCGCTGGGGCAGTGGTGGGGGTGGGCAGGAGGGCAGAGCTCGCACCGCTGCGTCCCGTCTGTGGCTGGGGCTCGTGCTGTGCCCTGCTGGGCCACCACCCGGCATCAGCAGCATCCTGAGGGGTTTCCGTTAAAAGGATAACAACGCTAACAGTGCGGCTGCATTTCTGATCCCATGGGAATGGCGGCAGCGTGAGCTGGCGCGGGGTGCCCGGTGGCAGCCGGGGCTGAAGAGGCTGCACGCGACGAGCGGTGCTCTTCCCGCAGGTCCGTGGGAAGGAGCATGGTGAGGTTCAACACACCACAGAGTATTAGAGAGTCCGGTTTAACGTCACCCCCACTGATCGGGCCCCTCATGGAATCCTTTCTCAGGATCCTCTCCGATGCCCTCTGCTTTTGTGAACAATTGTACACAAGGTCTTCGCTCCCAAAAGCAGCCGTTAATGAAGTTCGGTATTTTTATCACTGCTGAACTTCCACCCACGGTTCCACCGGCGTCTAAAGACTGTGCAGCAGCGCTGTGGATTTGCTTGTCCCCTTCCAGCCCCCCTCAAACAAAACTAATTCCTCGTCTCTACGGTAAATGTGCTTAATAACTTTTAGATTTGTTTATACTTTAGAATCACGCCCACTAAACAACGCCGATAGAACAGCTAAAGTCTGTTCTTGTTAGGAGGTGCTTATTTTTAGTATTTTCTTCCTTTGCTGACATGGAGGAGATGTGGCATCGTGGCTGTCGGGGCACTGCAGGCCCTTGGCTGGCCCGGGGCACCCCCGGCCCTGCGCGTGGACCTCCCTGGCCAACCTTGAACCCACCTTGTCACCTCGCTCGCGCGGGCCCCCTCTGGGGCTGCCGCCGGGCCTGTTGCCGTCACGGAGCTGTTGGTACGGGCCTGGCCCTGCTGGGGGCTGCGTGCTGGGCACGGGGAGGTGGAAGGATAAGGCTTTGGCCTTCGGGGTCTGTGGGAGGGCACAGGCAGGAAGATCGGCTTGTTTCACAGAAACGAGAATAGCGCACCGTTTCCACGGGTGGTGCGGGCCTACGGAAGCAAGCAGGAGTTTCTTCCGTAGAAAGAAACGTATAAATCAAAGCGGAAGGCAGAAATTGCTGCCGCGTTTGTTAGAAGAAACACGGAGATGACGCGAAGGCAGGGAAGCTTTAACAGCACGGTCACCAGCTCTGGGCAGGGCTTTCCCGGCAGCGCGGGAGAAGGTATATAAGTCTCAAAAGAGCAACTTTTAGGGAACTTTTCAAGGAGGTCAAAGCTTGCATAGGCGGCTTCAATTATGTCTCGTCTGATTACTCCAACTAAAACCTGGTGAAAAATTTTAGAAGCTCATTTTTTTCTTCCCTATGGTTGGGAGAAACAAGTTGGATGCCGGCTGCTGAGGCTGTTATTTTGATACCTAAAGAGCAGGCTCTGCTAGGCCGGCTTCAGTTAGTCTTTGGGAAGAAGCTGACTGGGAGACAAGGGATTGGTTTATTTTTGCCTTTTTTTTTTTTTTTTCTTTTTCTCCGACAGCTTAAGTTGGAAAACTTGCAGTAACATGCCAGCAGTCACAGCGAAATTAATTTCTTCTTGCTCTGTGTTTTGGGCTTATACTAGGAGTATGTAAAGCATCGTCACTCTGATTTGATTACGGCTGCAAATGGGCAAAACGGTCCAGGACGGAGGGGCCGGGCTTGGCCCGGGAGCGCTGCTGGCACCGAGCCGCCGGCTCTCAGCCCTTTCCAGGGGATTAGAAGAGATACGCCGCATCCTGCCTTCCCAGGTTGGACAAAGATCCCAAACGGCTCTCTTGTTCAGCCTTATCTTACAATGCATAATGCACATTAAAGAGGAACGTCTGTGTATTCTGAAAGGGTTTTAATATAGTTGGTGTTTTGATCCGTCCTGAAATGCGCTGGCTCCCTTCTTGTTTCCGAGCGCAACCAACAGCGGGTACCGCCGCATGCAGTAGCTCTCAGGCTCTGTATTCCCAATGCATTGTTCGGGGATTTTTATTTCATACATCATTTCTTAGTCACAGCTGTATAATCATATATCACGTCTATGGAGCATAGCGTGGCATTGAGGATGTATTCTGAATACACACTAAATATTGAAAAATCAACACAGAGAGAACTGTATTTTTTACCGCAGCTTGCCAAAGCCAATTTCTCAATTCTTAAAAAATCAACACGTTTTTCTAACAACCGCAGACCATTTGTCAAGGAAAAAATCTACCCGTATAGATTTAGTGTAGATTTGACTTTCTTAGGCACTGATGTAGTACTGGGAGCGAATAAATAAATAAATAACCAGAAAAAGGTTTCTGCAAACTATATAGAGAAATGTTACTGGCAGTGTAATGGTCCTTAGTTGGGGCAGCCTTATCTGGAACATCTCCTGGCATAGTGAGTGGTTTCATGCCTACGTACAAAACCCTTTCATAAATCGTTAGCAGGAGAAGAATGTAAGACACGTAGGAACAAACCCATGCATCTCGGCTACAACCACCTGAACAAGCAGCACTCGTTCTGATATCGATAGGAGTAATAGTTTTTATCCGTTCTTTGCATAGGCTTCTAGAGAGATGGCATCGAACCAGCCCTGGGTTTAGTGACTACGGGGTCTGCAATAATGCTGCTGATCTAATTGTCATTTATTTATTCAGTAAGCGCCAAAGGGAGCTTCGGACAGCCTCATGTATGGCTCGTTCGAATGGGTTATTTCTGTGGGTCAGCAGCCGAAGCGACCGTACGGCACTGCCTCTCTGATAGTCCTTCCCTTGGGCGGGAGGAGCTGCCGCAACGCTGGACCCCATCACAGCAGCTCTTCCCCGGGCAGCTGCAAAGCGGGTTCACTTGTGACAGCAGAAGAGCCTAGAAAACCTACAGAACTCGCACGGGGAAGTCCAGAGGAGAAGCTACAGATACGACTATTAATTTCCTCAGGAGGATTGCTTGTTGTCTTTATGCCTGAACGTGAGATTTTTTTATTCCAGGCCATTAGCCACAAAGACGGAGGGAAGAGATTTGAAGGAATCTATAAGCGAGTGACATAGGTCATAACGTGTTTGCAGAGTGTAGCCTGGACCATCTGCATTATTTATCTCCTTCCTTTTTTTTTAATCAGCTCTGGCTTTTTTGACATTTGTGTGTATTTTTGAGTTGCAAAGTGTTCCTCAGAAAGGAGGGCTGGTCCCTGTCCTTAAGAACTAAATGGGAATAAAAAGGTTTCTATGTTTTTGTTCCCACGGGTGGCAGGAGATTACACTTGCTTACTCAGGAAATCCCCTCCAGTCCAGTATTTCTTTCCATTTTGAAAAAGATAAATAAGGGAAAGACCATACAGTATAGCTAAAGGAACGAAAAGCTTTAAAGCAACAGGAATTGGCCCAATCCTACCGGTCCCAAGAAGCTTGCTCTGCATTTCACAGTATAGCTAATCATGAATTAATTCGCAGACTTACTGACTTCTCCGGGGTTCTTCTAGCAGTTTCACAAACTTTTGGATCTGCTTCTTTGAGACCGGATGAGCGCAACTGTTAGTGAAAGATTAAGCAGAGCTTGGGCAGTGTTAGTGCTTTCACTCCCCATTTGCTTGCTGGGCTTTCGGTACGCTATGATATGCCACAACGACGTATATATATGCAGCGTCAAGGCTTGGGTAGCAAGACTGTGGCTTAACGGGCTGCAGGGTGCGAAGGCGGCCAGCTGGTACCGCAGGGGATCCCGAAACAAACAGGATAACCCCATTCCCGTGGTGGTGGTGTGGTATTTGACTCCTCTGGCCAAGGCTGGCACTAGCTGGAGCATCTCTGCTCCGTGCACAGTCAACAGGACCTTTCCTTTCTTGTTACGCTTGGATGTTGTCATGCTGTGTTTTCTTTCAAGCTAATATACGTCCTAATTTACATATGTCTTGTATTACATGTGCTTTTCTTTGTCTGGTTATCCCACTCCCCTGGCTACATTGAGATTTTACTGGACAATACACAACTCTAATGCCGTGCATTAAAAATCATTGCATTCATAACATCCCCAGCTCTTCTGTTTCTGAGTTCAGTTGTAGGAAAAACAGTGTCTCTGAGCCACAACGCATCCTCCTCTCCTCTCCCATTGCACCCGGGAGCGCACAGCCCTGCCCTGGAGACAATGCAGCGTGCTTGTACAGTAGCTCCATCAAAACAACATCACAACAGTTTTAATCTTATCAGTCTCAAATAGTGGCAGAAGTCTGTGCAAACTCGAAGTCCTCGCTGTCTGACAATGTCAGTGAGGAAACGCAGTTCATCCTCATCCAAGATATCAGTTGTCATAGCGAACTGACAGTACACAAAGAGCTGCGGTACATAGTGCCAACTCTACAGCTGGAGATGTTCCTTAACAGACTTTCTCCCCGCACCCCCTCCCGGGAGAAAGCAACCTCTACTTCAGGATGGTGAGGAAAAAACAGTCCAAAACCTTATTCGGTACAATATAGCTGAGAAACCTTCAATGTCCGTTTAAAAATACTCCGAAATCGTGTTTTGCTGCTTATTTCTGTTTAGTACCTTCTTAAATTTTGATATATACATTATGGTATGCACAAGCTCTCTAAAATGCCTGGGGCAGACCAGTAGGATTTTTCCTCCATGCTTGTGGATATTTTAATTTTTTTCAGCCTAACCAGTTATCTCTCCCCTTGCGCTGCTTTGACCACCTCAAAGACCAGTATTACTCAAAAAGTAATAGGAAATAAAGTTTTTCTTAGATCGCAGTGACTTGGTGTGATGTTAATCGGTGGCAATGAACAGAATTGTTTACGTGTCCCTGGAAGCAACCACTTTAAAAAAAGCCTTTAAACCCCATCAGAAAGAATCATTAAAACTTTATACTCGGACGTGCTTTAAAGGATGCGCTTTTAGGTGAAATATATTCTAAGCAATGTAGCTACTGAGTTACCATGACTGCATGCACAAACTAGACATTTGTATGTGGAAGTGGCCAACTCCCTTAATTGACACGTGCCGTTTCCAAACCAGGTATGCAAATGTGCTCCTATTTCTATAGGCCGCTGAGTGGTAAATCCATTGGAAGTGCTTTATGATGGGATACTTTGTCCTCTTTTCTTTCCAAGAGAGCCAAAGAGGTGATTCTGAGATCGTTCATCAAGAGCTAGAACGGGAGGCTACGTCAAACCAAGAGCGTAAATGAGCCAGAACCGCGTTGAAAAGAGTTATCTGCCTGAGGTCTGGCTTGAACTGGGACCCGGGAGAATCAGCCTGTTCAGTTTTGACCCCGAGTCAAAATTAGCTCTGTAGTTCCATAACATAGAAAAAAAAAAAAAAAAAAAAGGATGTGACTAATGGGCATAGCTTAACTGGAAAGGTTATGAATCACCGATAAAGCTGTGTTATTTTGAACTGACCAATCTTCTTCCATCAGCAGAGCTACAAATGTCCATGTTCTTAAAAAAAAAAAAAAAGAGTAATAACTTTGTAACATAGTCAATTCTTAGATTAAACACTCTTCACATTAGAAGAAAAGGGAGAGCTGCTTGGATTTGTCCTAAAAAGATATCTTAAAATAAAAGTAGCACAATGGCCAGTTAAGTACTTCAGAGAAGAGCAGCTTTACCAAGAGCTTTTGATTTTTTTTTAGTACCTTCTCGTCTGGTATTTTTGAAAATAGGAGATGAGAACACAAGAGCTGGAATGAGACGAGGTGGAGCTGAAAGACGAGAAAGAGGAACAACAGGGAACTGCAGGGACCGAGGAAGGGAGGATAAATGAAACAGCATGGAGATGAGAAAAACAGGAGCCAGGGAGGGGGCGGAGGTACTGGGGTGAGCTGAAGGGAACAGAGGAACAAGGACAATCTTTAGCCTTTCTGATGTAGAAGACTATCTGTATTTTGCATTTGCTGTTAAATATAGATGGCAACACATATTCTACGAGAGGGAAAAATAAAGGAGGCCAGGAAAAATAAACGCTGTGAGTAAGTCTTTGGGTTATTCTAAAAAGCATAAAAGACTTTCAAGTTACTGGTCTTTTGATTTATTATGATGTTACCAGGACTGAACGGCATCTGTGCAGCTCTACATTTCAGATTTATGAATCTGTGCAGTAAACATGATTCCAATTAACTTTGACGAGCGTCTTGATTTTATTCCTAGGTAAACCTGCTTTCATAAGGAAGGCGATATTTGCCCTGCTGACCTGGTTAGTCTTAGTGTGACCGACTTAGCCCATCTTGCCCCTCTGCTTGAATTTGTGTCCTCTCCCCTTTATTCTTCTCCATCTGGAAAAGCTGCCCTGCGCCATGTCAGAACTGGCTGCGTTTGGTTGTCGGACGAAATGTTTCCCGGGTGGAAGTCGCTTGTGGGGTGTGGGATCTTTAGTTTAGACGCTAATTAAATCTAATGTACTAGCACTTTTATTTCTATTAATGTGAGGATTTCTGCCCAGCTCCAATTAATGTTAATGTGGGGAAAAAGGGAGAAAAAGGCATTTTTGACAAGCTAAAGAAAATTCTGTTCAAATGTCTTTGTGTTTCCTCTACTCATTATGTGTTGATATAAATGTAAATGTCTATGAGAAATGTGGAAAGGAAAATGTAAGGCAATACACACTTATTTTTGGCTGGGAATA
The DNA here is from genome assembly GCF_965231255.1 of Vanellus vanellus. NCBI lineage: Eukaryota > Metazoa > Chordata > Aves > Charadriiformes > Charadriidae > Vanellus > Vanellus vanellus. The sequence continues at coordinate 2,610,415 of NC_138917.1, forward strand.
GCAGTACTTATGAGTCAATTTAGGCTTTCTAGCCAAAAAGACTTGGCAACCATGGTACTGACAGCATTTGCACATGCTTTTATACATTTGCTGTTAGGGGCTGATCCTGCAGAATCCTGTAGTCTCAATTTATGGTAAAGTAAATTTAACGTAAGATTGAATGGAAAGCAATAAACTCACCAGAAGCATGCAGCATGACCTGTTGCTTAATAGCTTTCTCACAGATGCAGGCACCTGATTCCAATACATCTCTGCTCCTCTACTAGGCAGTCTCTTTTTTGCAATCAGTTACACAGGTTGCGGTCAAGAATTAATGAAGGAAAAAAAAAATATCTAAATTTCTTATTTTCCAATTTCACTTTTTAAATTGGCTTTCAGATTGATAATTTCAGCCCATAAGAGGAAGGAAGATCTGTCACTTTGGAGTATGCACCCTCAATGCATGTGAGTAGCCTTTGTCTTCTCATAGTTTTCCAAAATAGTTAGTACTGAAAGCTGATATTCCTAAAACAGAAAAGAATGACTGAAACTGAAATATATGCCCTTTTTTTAAAGAAAACAGCCCTAAAGTAAAGCAGCCTAATTAAACCCAACCTTTTTATCTTTGCCAATGTGACGCTATGTGAAATTCACAATTAGGACTTTACGGCATTTTTGGAATAAAATAGGGCTTTCAAATAGAAGGAGAACATGGAGGAGGTGGGCCCATGCTAACCTTATGAAGTTCAACCAGGCCAAGTGCAAGGTCCTACAGCTGGGTCGGGGCAATCCCAAGCCCAAATCCAGGCTGGGCGGGGGGGAATGGCTGGAGAGCAGCCCTGAGGAGAAGGATCTGGGGGTGTTGGGGGATGAGAAGCTCAACATGAGGCAACAGTGTGCGACTGCAGCCCAGAAGGCCAACTGTATCCTGGGCTGCATCAGAAGTAGTGTGCCCAGCAGGGTGAGGGAGGGGATTCTGCCCCTCTACTCTGCTCTGGTGAGACCCCACCTGGAGTACTGCCTCCAGCTCTGGAGCCCCCGACATAGGAGCGGGGCCAGAGGAGGCCCCGGAGATGCTGGGAGAGCTGGAGCCCCTCTGCTGGGAGGACAGGCTGGGAGAGGTGGGGCTGTTCAGCCTGGAGAAGAGAAGGCTCCGGGGAGACCTTATTGTGGCCTTCCAGTGCCTAAAGGGGCTCCAGGAGAGCTGGGGAGGGACTTTTTACAAGGGCATGGAGTGATAGGACAAGGGGGAATGGCTTCAAATGGGAAGAGGGGAGATTGAGATTAGATCTTAGGAAGAAATTCTTTACCCTGAGGGTGGTGAGGCACGGGAACAGGAGTTTCCTTTAATTTTCCCATCTCTTGGCCCAGTACCCTCCAATCCTGTTGAGAGCATGGTTCTAGCTAGTGAAAGTGGTCAACCTTCAGACTTAGCCCTTACCTCTTTCACTCCTGATTGTTATTAAGATGGAATTAGAAACCCCTAATATCGTCATTGTAGTCCACATAGCCACGGGTAGGGTTTTTGAGTGAATGTGTTTTTTCCGCGAACGGTTGGGAGTCTGGTTCCCCAGCCTGGGCTCCAGTGTGTGAGTGACGGCAGGCTCTGCTCTTGGCCAGACTTTTGGTAATTCAGAGCCCTAGCGGCGGGAAGAAAGAAAACGGTGCTGAGGCCTGAGTGTGTCCTGCCTGCAGGACTTTGAGGAGCGTTCTACCTGGGGAGGGCTTCCTCAGCACCTCTCCTTGGCATTCGAAGGCATCTCACTTGCTTTTGGGCACAAAGATTCTGGTGAACAGTTTGGTCAAGAACTGTGTGCACCCGCGCAAATAAGCAGCAGTTCCACAGTGTATACAGTAATGTCTTTTAAACACCAGTTTGTGTAGTACACTGTGTACAGCTCTACAGTGCTTCTCGCTCTGACTCCAAGTACTTAGCTCCGTGAGAGTTTCTTCTGTGCTAGCTCTTGATAAAGATCAGATTAATTGAAAAAATGAAATGCTTTCTCTTGAGTATTACAAGGTGAATGTAATTCACAGTGGGAATATATTTGCAATTGCAGAATGGTCTTTTGATTTTATTTTTCCCTACAAGAAAACTCACCCAACTGTCATGTAACCTCTAGGGGTGAATATTCATCAGCTGTAAAATATAAATTGCTATTTTCCTGTATCACTGGCAAAATATTCCTTCCTCCTACTTCTGTTCCCAGTAAACATTCTGGCTGGCAATATAAATAAAATACAAATGATTCTTGCTTTGGATATGACGTTCTGCACTGGCAGAGTGGAATTTAGTCAGCTTTTCCCTATGTGTTGTCCGACTTCGAACCCCATTCATGCATTACCGTAGCGCGTAGAAAGTGGCGAAGCTCCAAATGAGTGGTCAGCCCATAATCCCAAGATTAAGGACCTAAGTGGTACGGATGACACTGGATGGCTGGTTAAAGTTTTCCTGAGAGCCGAAGGGGCAGTGGAGAACATTCAGAAAGCTACAGCGAGAATGGAAAATAGTATAAAATGAGTTATCCTTTTTATGAACGGGGGGAGGTGGGCACACTGCATGGTGCAGTAGCGGCCGAGATCACGAAATAAAACAGTAAAACCAGCAGAAGGCAAAGGACAAGCGCCAGATCCACCTGCGTTCTCTCATGACTTTTCATTCTCTCGCTTTATGTATTTTCTGTTTTTCTGTATCTTTGTCATAGCGACTAAATTTGTAGTAGCTTAATGCTGCTGGGTACAGTGGGATGAGTGCCAGTCTTCCAAGACGAGTGATTCCTAAATTTTGTTGTATTTTTTTTTTCCACTATTACTGAGTCCAAGGCAAATGCATTACTTTGTCATGATCACATTACCTAGAACAGGCAGTTCTTAGAGATGGGCATTTGACGTGAATATTTATAGAGGAAGAAGGGTGGAGAAGATAAGAAATGAAGAAATAATTATGGAGGGCAGAGAACTGTTGTCTTGAAAGAGTTTGTTAATGTTTTTAAGCTTCTTTTGGGGTTTTTTGTTTGTTTGTTTGTTTGTTTTTAAGCTGCTTTAATCTGTTCTCTCAGTCCCTCAAAATCTCAGGTGTGCATTAGAAATACGTTAGGTGACATAGACTGCACAAAATGAACTCCCATAGTAGCAGTGCTACGATGAAATGGTGATGCTTCCAGCAGCAGTCCCGACTCTCAGTTTCCAATGGTTTATCTGTAACCCTCACTGGAAACTGTGCTGGTTTACGCCTCAAACAGAAGCTGCCAGCCCAAAGCCAATGGAACGATGGGCCGAGGCCAAGGGTATGAGGTTCAACAAGGCCAAGTGCCGGGTCCTGCACCTGGGTCACACCAACGCCACGCAGCGCTACAGGCTTGGGGCGGAGTGGCTGGAAAGCTGCGCAGCAGAAAAGGCCCTGGGGGTGTTGATGGACAGCTGGCTGAATGTGAGCCAGCAGTGGGCCCAGGTGGCCCAGAAGGCCAACAGCATCCTAGCCTGTAGCAGGAATGGTGTGGCCAGCAGGACTGGGGAAGTGATCATCCCCTGTACTCGGCACTGGTGTGGCCCCACCTCCAGTACTGCGTTCAGTTTTGGGCCCCTCACTACAAGAAGGATATTGAGGCGTTGGAGCGTGTCCAGAGAAGGGCTACAAAGCTGATGAAGGGTCTGGAGGAAAAATCTTATAAGGAACGACTGAGGGATCTGGGGTTGTTTAGCCTGGAGAAGAGGAGGCTGAGGGGAGACCTTATCACCCTCTACAAGTACCTGACAGGAGGTTGTAGAGAGGTGGGGGCTGACCTCTTCTCCCTGGTGACAAGTGATAGGACGAGAGTAGATGGGTTCAGGTTATGCCAGACGAGGTTTAGATTGAATATTTGGAAAAAAAATTTCACTGAAAGGGTTATTAAACATCGGAATAGGCTGCCCAGGGAGGGGGTGGATTCGCCATCCCTGGAGGTGTTTAAAAAAAGGGTAGAGGTGGTACTTGGGGACATGGGTTAGAAGTGGTTTTGTCAGGGTGGGTTAATGGTTGGACTCGATGATCTTAAAGGTCCCTTCCAACCTCAGCAATTCTATGATTCTAATATTTAGAAGTTAGATTTTTCATCTCTTAGAATTACAATTTCTGTGTTACTTAACTTCGTGGGTTGTTTTTATTTTTCCACACATATTCTTATTTTTATCAAGGAGAAAAATCAATTCTCTAAAGACTGATAAAAGCAGAGCTGCATTTGTTTGGTTTTGCCTTTCAATCAGATAAAGAATAGGATTTAAAACTGCCGCAGTTCTGGTTACTCGGCTGAGGTGGACGAGAGAGTGGTTAACAGTACAGAGATACCGTGGAAAGGAAAAACACCAAAAGGGCTATCGTAAATTGGCGACATTCAGGGTAGTGTTGAGGTAGCATTTGGAACGGACACAAGGAACTTGGAATTGTGAGATGATGCCAATGGGTGAAGCAATACGTCTGGGGGCATTAAAGTGGGAAGGTTGCAACGGGGCGGGTATTCTGGACAACCTGAGGGTAGCACTCTTGCTTCCTAAAAACTGCCTTTTCTCTGCAGCAAATAACTGGGCCCACCACGGAAATTCACGTGGTTCAGAGCATCTTAGGATGGCTGTAATTAGTTTCTCTCATAGTCCCCCTCTGTGCCTTGAATATTGTTGAAAGCGGGAACAGAGAAAGAAGACTAAAGATACTGCGGACAGTGACTACCAGTGAAAGGTGAGATTCAACCAGTTGATGCTGAAAGCCTGGGAGAAAACAGATGGGAGATGTTTGGATTGCTCTTTAAATTGTAGTTAATATGTTATACCCTGGCTAACTGCCTCCTTGGTTGAAAAAGGTGTTGCGGCTGAAATATAGCAGCAATTACTTAAAAAAAATAGACACAGCTGACCAGGCTTTATTCACATCACTTTCAGGATTATGAAGAGCTCGGAAAGATTAGAAAGAGACTGTTTTCAACTGGCAAATTAAAACTACGGGAGGTTGAAAGGCTGTTGGACCTTGGTACCGTGCTCAGGCATCACAGATGCAGTATTTCGGTATTTACTCGATTTATATGCAAAGCGGTACACCGATTAGCCCCAGTTTTATCCTTGCACCAGTCAAACCAGCGTGCCCCAGCGTTCTCAGAGACAGTGTGCTAGACTACCGGAGACCAGCATCTTGTTGTTCCGTTTTCCCTATTGCTGGAATTGTGAGATTAGTAATATTTTAATTATTGCAGATGGAATCGAATATTGAAAAAAAACAACGCAGCCCCCCATGCCATTTAGAGAGCGAAAGGGGGAAATCTGGCTCCTCGCTGCTGTGAAGTACGGCAGGACAAGAGCCGCACGCAGGGTTAGCGCAGAGTAGCTGATGTTCTGCGGTCTCCTACTGGTACTTCATATCAATACCTCTCAGTCGCACTTCTTACGGGCCGCGAGATGTCTTTTAAAGTCAGCCTGGAGAACCCAGTCCGCAGTTTCAGCGTTATCATTTTGTGAATGTTACTACTGAAAATTATATCATGCAAGCAGGAGGTTGGTTTTGCGATCGCTCCTCTGACAAGTGCCAAATTCTCTGTGACCGACTTTGATGCTTTGCTCGTGCTGTCAAAATTAAAACGTATAACTAATAACCAAGAGGAAAGCGACCAACTTTATTCAGATGGATTTGGGTATTTTTAAACGGCTGTACCAGTAAGTGGAAAGTACCGTTCAGTGTTTAACGTAGACAAATGTCAAATAATCGATGCGTAGGCAATGGACCAAAGTAAGGAGTGCATACACAACGGAACAGCTATGCAGCATAATGGCAAGGAAAGGATTTAAAGGTTATTATAAACAAATCCTTGAAGATATTAGCATGGCTATGTGCATGGAAAAAAAGCCAACATGAAATGGGGCTGCACAAATGAGCAAATGCAAATGAAAACAAGAAATATTGATAGAGTACGAGGCCGGTTTATTGCTTTATTTTAAATAGTACAGTGAGTTCCATTTTTAAAGTTGAGTGTCATGGTTGTAAACCCGCTTTGTATCTGAGCAGTCATGGTGGTGTTTGGATTTCTAAAATGGGATTCTCATTTTTAAACCCTGGTGCACAATATTTGCTCCTATAATTTCTATTAACTGTCTGCATTTAGGAGAGCTTCTTCAGTGTACACATCACAGTAATTGTATGTACAAAAGACCAATTACGTATTTAGCTGGCTTCTTGAAGGTACATTTACATTAAGTGGACCCACACAACTGGAATAATTGTTTATTCAAGTAATGGTTGAACACACTTACGGAACTCTGGGGCTTTTTTTCTAAAGCCTGCTGCCGTGCTTTGGCATGGGCTTGATGCACAACCTGCGAACGGTTTTCACCTCTTTGCGTTTTTAGTTTGGAATTTGGTTCCTCAGACGGCTGATGGTGGTTGAACGTTTCCCGCAGCGCTGACCCACGGGAGCCAGCTTCACAGGGAAATGAAAATGTCGATTAAGCCTTTAGGCCAAACCTTTGTCACCATCGAAGAAAACCCAGTATTTGCATAACGGGTTTTTGGCTTGTTAGAGTGTAATGTGTATCAAAAACGTCCACTACCTGTTAGTGCACGCACAGAGTGAGTGTCTTATGTTGTGTCAAATCAACGGCGCTTTTCCTTCCCGGTTACCATAACATCCTCAGAAGCCCCTGATTTGTGTGCCGGGTTCCTTTTTAGCTCTTCCCATACAGCGTCTTACGAAGAGCGAAAGCAACTTTATTTAAACCTGGCATAACTGTGCAGTACATTAGGTCAGGTATCCACATTAAATCTGAGCATGCCCTATGGGATAGTTGCAGAACTGCATCATTTTAATAGCTGCTGGGTTTTTTTTTCTCAGCAGATAAAATTTAAGCTTTTATTAGTAGGCAGCCTGTTCCTTCATTTTCTGCATGTGAGCACGTTGCCTTTGATACAAAGGTCTTAAAAACACCAGTTTTATTTTCTTAAACTATTTCTTATAATGGCTATAGTCACAAAAATATCTCTGCCTGTGCAGCATATGCTTAATTTTTCATGTGCCCCATATGCAGTCTGGGCAATGCATTAAAGTGAAGTCGTCTTTTTTTTTTTTTTTTTACTTCGCCCTCTGCTACAGATGGTATCAGATGATTTGCGTAACGTTATAGTACTGCCTTCATATGGATTTTACGGTGTCCTAGGATCAATATATCTGAACTGCAGCTGATTGTGTCAAAATTAATAATGTGTGTCGAATCCACTAATCTGACTGATACCCTGGCCTTATTTTTATCAAATTCCTGAAGTAGCACTGAGATCATCATCTTTGTAGTAAGAATATTGCTAGTTAATCTAATTTTAATTTAACAACCTGGTGTCAGATGAGAAAGTCTAAATAAACAGGTCTCTCCTTCATCGCAGTTTGTCTGAGTAGTATGCTGCAGGTTGAAGAACTTGTAAGACCAGAGAAGGCGGCCGAACTGCCTACAGCAGCTTTGTGTGTGGCACAAGTCCTGAATTGGAGCTGGAGGTCGCAATTTGAGACAGGCAGGTTTTGATTCTTTCTTTTTTTTCTTTTTTTCCTAGTGATCCCGTATGGCTCTTGATGAATTTTTCCAGTGGTTAACTGCACATCTGCACATTAAAAAGTGAGTTTAACTTACCGTATTTAAAAATACATTTAACTTTACATATATTTAATCTTAAATATATCTGTAACAGAAAATATATATTTAGTTTTTCCATTATGAAAACTGTGGCTAGCTCTGATATTCTGAATTTCAAAAGATTTTTAGGCTCGCTTATCTGCCAAGGTCTGCATTGACACATCTAATCTGGAAATCTGCAGAAACCTTAATGATGTTTTAAGATATTATCGTATAAACTAAAATTTAAGAAAGTTTTCTTGCTAGAATGAATTGTATGTTATTTCTAAATTTTTGCAGTTTCTATGATTCTAATTTTGAAACTTTAACACGTTTTTTATTAGCTCTGGAAACCTAAAGTCATTATTACTTCTACCATCCTACTACCTGGAGTGAACATAGCAGTTTAGAGATGATCAAACCTTGCGAGCCTTTCCCACGAAGATTAAAAGCAAAGGACCAGTTCTGTAAACTCAGTCACGCCGTGCAGAAATTAATAGGGCTCTATAGAAAGACAAGTATTATTCGGTGTCAATAAGCACGGCAAAGTCAAGCTCTGTATTCGGGCAGCTCTGCGAGGGGTGAGAATAATCAGCAGTTTCTATGGATAGATGGGGGAGGCTACAGTTTGGGCTCATCTTGGGTTGATGCCAAACCAACCTATTTCTTAATATATCCTTTTCAGGGGCGGTTGGGTTTGCTTGGGGTTTTTATTTGTTTGCTTGAGGTTTTTGGTTTTGTTTTTGTTTTTTAACTAGTATATGCAGCTTTAGAGCCAGGCAATAGTGTCTGTTGGAAAGATGTGCTTTTTTGAGGCAGGCTTCAAAACAGGAGGAGATGGAATTTAGAAACAGCAATAAGAAGCCAAGGTAGGAGAGGTTGCGGTGAAGTATAGGAAAATAAATGTCAACATCTGAGCACAGTTGTGAAATAGCGAGTGAAAAACAGTGTAGAAAACTATGGAAAAATATACGAGGATCTCCCAAATGATGCTGTATATGTTATATTTAATGAGGAAGTTGATTAAGAGCTAGTGAAATGAAACTGGACAGACTGAGAGCAATAGGTAAAACACATAAAGTTCTGCTAGAATGGAAGCCTGTGCAGAGATCAGCAAAAAAATGGAGAGCGTGCTGCTCTGTCAAGCAAATGAAAAAAAAAAACCCTGATCTCATTTTCATAACTACTCTAATGGACAAACAGCTAAACAAGCCACGTTATTTCTCTGCAGTGAAATTGTGCTGATTGGGTTGGAGTTAGGCTTGATTAGATCCTCATGCGGGAGAGTCCATGGAACAAACCTTTGTCATTCTCATTTATTCTTGGAAATATCAACCGGAAATGCTTATGACACTGATGATTTCTCCATGTCACATTTATGGTGTGTTAGTGGTTAAGTCTATACGGTACTGGTGTGGCTAGTATAGCCTCAAGGAGGGCAGCTTCTGCACCAGGGAGGGTCCACCCTTTTGTGGATAAGTGATGGAAGGAGATCATTCTCCAGGGCTGAAAAAAAAAGTCATTTGCTATAGTTTTAGTTAGAAAGTATGTGGGTTTTATGTTTTCAGCCTCTAAAACTATGTTATCTATGTATGTTAAATATAGCGTATGCTTGCTTTGCTGGTTTTCACACAAGAAAGAAAGATCAAGAACAGTAAATCACCGTGATAACTTTTAGCTGTACGTTGAAAGAACCTATATTCTGAGAAGTTCAATGCAATCTGAGCTTTTGCTCTCTTACATGCTGAGATAATTTACATGTGTCTTTAAGATCACGGTGATTTGGGAGATTAACATTTTTAAGTCCAATTAACACCAAATGTTATCAAAAACCTTTTGCAAATTGCAATTTGCTATTGCAAACACCACGGAGGAAACTCAGCATTTGGCTTCCTATTTGCAGCTATAACTCAGCGACAAAAAAACCCATGGGTATTGTGCTTTGCAGAAACTTTATCTCTAAAAACATATGGGAATGGATAAGTGCATGGGATTTGGGTGAAACCACGCTGATTTCTGGTAATCACAGGCTTTCTGTCATTTTAGCTTCTAATTGTTTCTACGTCTTTTGTTCTTCATCAGAGAAAGTGTAGATTCAGGTAGGATCCTGATACTGCCATCAGTTCATTTTTAGTGGTCTTGAGGGTGATTTTCAACCAGGTAGGGTGAATTGCATGCCTGACAGGTTGCTATTTAGTTGGCCTCGTTCCTACCTGTGAGGTAGACTTTTCATTATTTTCTTCTAATGGAGGGGTCTAAAAGGTGTTGAGATCATTTTAGGCCAATGGGGAATTGAAGGAATTTTGCACTAAAAGTACTTCTTTGTGTTGACACCTATTTTGTTGGGGTTTTGTGTTTTTTTGATTAAAAATGCACCTAGACATTCCTGAAAACTCCATGCAGAGGACAATTTTCCAAAATCCAAAATTGATTTGAGAATAGCCTTGAAACTGTAACTTGGCCAGTCGTAGGCCCTTTTTCTGGGCTAAGTTGCATAAAGATTTTGGGCCAGAACTCAATGGCATCAAGTGTTGTCCAATATCCGAGTAGTCCCAACAAGGTTCATAGCTGTTTTGAAAAAGCAAACGGTACCACACAAGATGGAGATTGAAGGGCAGGTGATGGAACGCCAGTAAACGGAGAGATGCCAAATAGCGTAAGAACCAGAGATCTCTCAGGGTAATCGTCTCCTTCCAAAACCAACTACAGCAAAGGAGGGAGTTGCATGAGGATGTTATATTTAAAAGGGCAAAATAGGAGAAAACAAAAAAAAAGTATAATGCTGGAAATGTAGCGAAGGTGGGAGGGGGCTGGGCACAAGATGACGATCGGGGATGTAAATTCCAGTACCGGCTCAAAAATACTTAGTAAATCTGTTGCGCTGAATGGTCTGTTGTGAAAGGGGCATATATCAAGTCCAAAGATAAGGATAGCGCTGCAATTTGATACGGGGAAGAGAGGGTGGGGAATGGAGTGAATAACCCTACTTTCTGTTGGTTCTCTGACTGTAGCAAAGCTAAAAAAAAAGGAAAAGATAAAAAAGCGTGTCTTGCTATTTTCGGCCAGGGCTGAAATAGATATCAGATTCAAAATATCAGAATTTCTAGGAGGAGGAAAAAGGTGGGGAGGGGGAAGGAAAGATAAGAGGCAGTCCAGGACAGCTTAGAGGAGTTCAGGTCTACCCTACCAGGAACTTTCCGATGATGATATGTGCAGTTTCCTGCCACTGTCCACTTTAAAGAGTAATTTGTGATGGTGACAACCATTATGTACTCAGACAAGCAGAAATCAAAAGAAGTGTAAAAATTCCTTAAGATGAAACTTTCAAAACAGAGAGATTTAAATAACCCACTTTTTCATGCTGTTCTGAATCCACAGGCCCTAACTTCCCTTATTTTTCAATCATCTTCCCACCTTTCGCTTTAAGGTACCTTTGTGCTGGTAAGAACTAATACCTAAATAGCCGTAATCTCTTGAACGACACAATTTCAAACACTGATTTTTTCCACATCAGCTGCAGTTCAAAATAATTTCCCCGTCTGTCAATCTCGAGAGGTTATTTTTAGAGGCTCCTTAGAGAACGAGGGGAGATTGTTTAAACATGCTATGGGATGCTTACCACGATCAGTCTGCTCGTTCTCATGGGATGAGGTGCTTTGCTCCCCTAAAGGGCAGAGTCCAGAGAAGAGAGTGCGGAGGAGCCTGTGTTTGAAATGGTGAATGGTGAAACTTAGGATCCCACCACGTGAAGATTTGTGCTGAGCGAGAACTTCTAGAGAGCTGGGGATTACCCCTGAGATGGAAGTTTGCTCATGTGAATGAAGGGGTTGTGAGTGAAAACGCAACGTTGATAATTTTGAATAGACAAGGCATGAACGGCCAAGATGCTAGGCAAGGCCATTAGTCCCAAATTCCTTTCTTGCAAATGTCCCCCTGTATCCTGTCTGCAGGGAGATCACCAAACAGCTCTTCATTCTTGGATCATCATGTCGCTCTGTCCTTACGTCATCTCTGTGCCCCTTTGGAGCTGTTAGCCTCCTTGGGCTGTAATACTGCCCTGGTAGTCACTGCGCGAATGCAGTCCTGTTGTGGGTCTCTCTAAATATTTAATAGAATCATAGAATGGTTTAGGTTGGAAGGGACCTTGAAGACCATCCAGTGCCACCCCCCTGCCCTGGGCAGGGACACCTTCCCCCAGCCCAGGTTGCCCCAAGCCCCGTCCAACCTGGCCTTGAACACCTCCAGGGATGGGGCAGCCACAGTTTCTCGGGGCAATCTGCGCCAGGGGCTCACCACCCGCACAGGGAAAATTTCCTTCCTAAGATCTCATCTAAATCTCCCCTCTTCCCATTTGAAGCCATTCCCCCACGTCCTATCACTACATGTCCTTGTAAAAAGTCCCTCCTCAGCTCTCCTGGAGCCACTTCAGGCCCTGGAAGGGGCTCTGAGGTTTCCCCGGAGCCTTCTCTTCTCCAGGCTGACCCCCCCCACCTCTCCCAGCCTGTCCTCCCAGCAGAGGGGCTCCAGCCCTCCCAGCATCTCCAGGGCCTCCTCTGGATCCACTCCAACAGGTCCATGTCTTTCCTATGTTGGGGGCTCCAGAGATGGACAAAATATTCCAGGTGGGTCTCACGAGAGTGGAGTAGAGGGGCTGACCTTGTGGAAAACCTCTTAAAGCCAGAGAGAGAAGCGTTAGAACCTTGATAATGGATATCTTAATTTGCCGTTTCTCTTCCTTACCATGGTTCTCGGCTTTTTTTCAGTATCTTCTAAAAGAAGTGTCACATAGTATGTGATATGAGTCGTGTAGACTCATATAGCGTATAGTAGTGAGCTGAAAGTGTGCGAATTGAGGACCTGTAGGAAGTGATAAAGATTTCCATGTTGTGGATATTTTTTTCTCGTTTTCTTGCTGTTGCCTCCTCTTTTCGTTTCCCTGTGGTCTATTTCTTGCCTAGTGTACAGAAATCTGGAAGTAACACAATTCTCAAATGCCAACTAGTGTTTCTCACCTCCTTTTAAAACATATGCAAAAATGAGGGTGCCACTTAATGAAGCTTTCATGCTATATCTACTGATAGCCATGTTCATTAAACAATTAACTGCTTTGTGTTACGTTTTCTATTCAGAGCTATTTAATAAGGTTTGAAAGGGGGGGAGTTAATGTGATCCAGACGAGTGGTTGCTAAGCACCTTGCAGAATCTGACCCCAGGAAAGGATAGGAAAAGGGGTTATTTGAGTATTCAGTAGTTATTTCTGCCTTTCTCTTTGCATCATAGGACTTCTCATAACTCCAGTACCTGTGCACCTTTCAAGTCAAAATAAGCAGCAACCCAGACCCTATGGAATTTTCTTAGTGGCATCTCTTAGTTTTGAGTGCAAATGCTCTGATTAGATAGACTTTCTGATTTTATTCCTTTTAAATATTTTAAATATTATTCCTGTTGTCTGTCCCTTAATATTTAAGCTGTATGCGTATAATAAACAACACGAATCTCAGTGTATTTCAAAGCTCAGCGCTGTTTGCAACAGCCACGTTACAATTCTCCTTCTAAAAGAAGTGGCAGTAGAAGCTTAATTGTAGTCTTGCAATAGTTACAGTAACAATCCATTTAAACTTATGCCACTGAGTATTTTAAATTTGTTTGTTGGAACCACGTCAAGGTCACGCTGTTAGGAGCCAAAAGCAAACCCCATGAGAAAAAAAAAAAAATCGTTTTGGTGTGTGCCAGATAAGTGGGTGCGTTACAAATGACGACTAGCTTATATCCAAGTCGTAGAGAGCAACGGCAAACACGTGCTGGGAGCTCAGGGGAATTCAATGTCACCATCGAGGACATGATAAAGTAACTTCCTCCACTCGAACGTATTAAGTAAACAGCTGCATTATGTCTTTTCTCACTTTGCCTTTCAGTTCAACTTGGACTTCAAATATAGAGGAGGGCAATCTGCTTTGCTTGTCCTAGACAGTCCCTGGGGTGCTCAGGGGTCAGAGCCGGCAGAATCGGGATTTGGAGCGTGCTGTAAGGATGACAAGGGGGTGCTATGCCTTTGTCACCACGTAATTAGGCAATAGAAAAAGAAGATACTTAAACCGCAGGTTGGGGCAGAGACCTGCTCGGCCCCTAAAGTGCTTAGAACGACGACGTTCCTCGTTACCGCGTTACAATAAATATCAATGAGGCCACATTGACTCTTAGGTCTACTGGTGCTAAAATCCACTCTCTACAGTGAGCGTAAAGGGTGGGAGACGGGGAACGCGGAGGCATCGCCAGCCCTTGTGTTGTCTGGTATTAACCAGTTTCCCATCCGGTGGCGCTAAATGGAAGTCACAGGGAGTCCGAAAGCTTTGGCTAAATTACTCTCATCTGGCTTCCATGTGGGCAACCCCCCGTGCCTGGTGAGCTCTCCCTCGCCGGAGCTCCCGGGCCTAAAATAACATTCTTTATCTCCCCCATCATATCCAAAACTCATTCTGCTGTAAACCGCCCCCTCAGCCTGGCCCCGGAGTGATTGATGGAGTGAGCTGCCAAAATTTTTCACCCCCATCCTGGCTTCTTTACATGGCGTGTTCCGCTGGGGGGATCGAGGAATATTGAATAGGAGTCGGGCTGCAGTAGGTAATTCAGCCCTGTGCCGTCGGCGCGTGGGAACTGAAAACAACCTAATTGAGGAATGTAAAATCACCTGAGGTAATGTCTCCTGATAGCAGAATAAAAATGTGGTGATAAAATTGCTCTTCATAAAGAAGAATAATATTAATAATTTTAAAGACTTCTACATCCAGTTTAAACTTAAATAAGCCCTTTATTGCTCTCCTGCAAAGCGCAAGGCACGGAGCTCGCTCGCTTGCAACAAACTCGGTGGTTTTAAAAAAGCAGATTTAGTCATGGATCTTTCGTTATCATTCCTGCAGTGAAAATATGGAGGTAAACAAAAGTGATTTTTTTATTTATTTACTTGTCTTTAGAGCAGCATGTCCAGATTAAAAATAGCTTTAGAACCGACACCGCCTTCTGCCGAAAACCTCATATTCTCAATTATAACGAGACGGCGGAAAGGGGCCTGCTCTGCGACGCCGAATTGCTGCGGGCAGTAAAACACGACTGCTTCCTGGGAAGCCTGTAAGGCCCTCCCCGCCTGAGCCCAGCCTGAGGGGGCTGAGGGCGGGCATTTACTGCCTCTGTCGCCCTTCGAGCAGTCCTTGTGGAAGCAGCTCTGGCCTACATCAAAGGGCAGGGCCTTGGGAACGTGCTGGGGGGTCGATAAGTCAGGCCTAAGGAGCGCTGGCGGGGCCGGGCGGGCGTCCCCGTCTCTTAGCCCAAAGCAGCGCCTGCAAAGCCCTGGGGGTGGGCTTGGGCCATGGCTCCTCTGCTGACAGCGGGAGCAGAAAAGGCTGCCTCGACCTCACTTTTCTTTCCCCGCCGCCTTTGCAAACCCAACGTTTAGTCTTCTTCCCCTCTCCCCGTGCTTTTCCTAAGCTGACCGCTTTTGTCGGACGACGTCGATGTTTTATTTTCATGGAGAACAAGTTTTCCTCTTTCTTGTAAAACTCACATATGATGGTGGTTTTCCTTTTATTAAAAGGCAATTTTGGGGTTTGGTTTTTTTTTTAGTTGGATTTTTTTTTTTTCCTTTCCTTAAAGAGAATATTTTTTTTTTATTTTGGTTAAAGTAATTTTCTCGGGGTAATCCAAAGCTGTGTCCATCTGGTGTTTTGCGGGTTGGGTGGATGATTCCTGAGGAAAGTGTCTATCAAAGTGCCAAATTATTTTGGAGATTTTCTTGGTAGACAATACGTACCCAACAACCAAACAGCATAAGCTGCTGCTGTGTCCGTGGCATTCTAGAAATTGGATTGGCACGGGATCGTGGCTCTATACTAGGGCAAAAATAAAATCCTGACACCGTGGATATCAATTAAAAACCTTATATTAACTTAAAATGAGCCGGGACTTCACTTTCTATTGTTACAACCTGGTTACAGTGATCTTTTCCCAACCAAGCCTGGGGGAAGAAGAAATCATCTTCTCAGATATAGCTATATGGTAAATCTTGGTGAATATTTATTATGTGCGGTAATGGAATTTGTCACTAGCAGTAATAAAAAATGCTCAGTTTTTTCTAAAACTGTTCAATTTTAAAAGCGCTGAAGAACACTGGATGCGATAAGTTTAGTATTGTGAAGCTCAATTTAAAGGCAGGAAAGCTGAATTTTGGTAAATAACTTACCAAGGAGGCATGGAAAATTGGTGGCGAGAGAGGGATCACCAGTTCTCATGTCCAAGTCATGAATGGAGTGTTTGTTCCAGTAGAATACACCCCCTGTAGCTCTTCCCTGACCAGAAAAGACATGAAACTGGGCGGTAGTATCTTCCAGAGCGCTCTGGGAGAAAATAACAAGAAAAATCAGTCTTTAAATAAATGCCTCTGGCTCCTTGTTGCTTATACCAGCGTTCTGACAAAGAGACCGACAGTTCGAACTTTAAAGAGAAATCATAATAAACAAAATCTAACGTGATGTCAGTTCACGGTGTTCCATACGAGACGTGGCGCGGGCAGGAAGGTTGGTTGCTCTGGTACCTGGATGTTTGTAAGGTCTTTAATCAAGCCGTTCTTCCAACTCGTAATTCAACACCACAGAGTGAAATACAGTAGGTAATTGAAACTGATTGATAAAATATGGATTTCCTCCCCTTAGAAGAAAGTTAAGCATACTTAAGGGGAAAAAAAACCCCAGAGCATTAGTAGTTCAAATGAAAAATACGCTGACATATTTCTTCCAGGAAAAAAATAAATAAAGATAAAAGCTACAGGAAAGAGTAGGTGACAATAATTAGTTTGTTGTTTTAAATTAGGAGGTCTCTTGGGCCAGATGTTAGTTGTCAGGGAGTGATGCCCCCTCCTGAGACACGTAATTAAGCCGAGATAGCCAGGGGCCTCGGGGAGGGGGGGGAAGAAAACAACCAACAACCCCTCTCTGCGTTTGGAGCTGTCATTTCGTCGCAGCGCTCGTGCCTTTTGCCGGGGGCGTCTTGTGGCTGAGGATGGGAGGAAAAAGGGGAGAGAAAGAGAGCGTGCAGGGGTTGATAGAAGGGATGTCGGCAGAATTCATATTCAATCGCAGGCCGGCCGGCAGAGCGTGCAGGCTTCTAATTAGCATAAGGAGGAAGGCGAGAAACCCGTCTGTGCCGCCAGGGAGGTGGCCACCAGGGCCCATCCCCGGGCCGGCCGGGAGGGCTGCCACGGCTGGCTGCAGCTCGTCGCCATGCAGGTGACACCATTCGGAGAAAGATATCAGCAGAATTATCCTTATTTTTGCTGTCGTTCACCGGCTGCTCTCATTAAGCAAACAAAACCTCCCCAGGCGCCCTCCCCCTTGCGGAGCGCTGCCTGTGTGAGCTCCGGCCCCACAAACTGCCCTCAGTGCCTTCGTCCCCCCCGGGCAGAGCGTTCCCGAGGTGGGGCCACCGAGACCGGTCGCCTCAGGGCAGTGGGGGGACCTTCAGCTGAGGTTTGGAGGTGAGGCGTTCTCCTCCCCGGTGCCCGGTGGGGGCTCGGTGGCCCTTAGCGCCCCGGGAGAGCTGAGCGGGCTCCATCAGGTACAAGGTGCCCAACGGGGCGAAATGGTGGGAGCAGCGTGTGGCACAGGATATCTCGGGGACCGGAGCACTGCCCGCCTGCCCTGGCCCTCGGTCGCTTCTTTGAAGGACGCTCATTATAGTCCATGTGGTTTGCATCAGTGTTTGACACTAATCCGGGTCAATGAGTCCAAACAGTACTGCAAAATCTGCTTCGAAGGTGACGGACCGCTTCGTGCTTTGCTACTCAGCTCCTGCAGTACACACGGGCGGAGCTAAAATAGCCGAGATAAAACCGTTTCAATTGCAGTTAGATCAAAGCTTTAATTTTTGTCGCCAGCCACACTTACGCCATTTACATTTCACTTTTATTCATGTCTCTGCATTTTATTTCTGCAGTGGAATAAGGACGAATATTAACCTGATTTCGTATGAGGAATAATAGTTGTGCTAACCTATTAAAAATATTTTTCGCATCATGAGCCACGAATGTAACGGAATATGATGGATATAGAAAAAAATGCAGAAGTTTTGCAAAAGTTCTGTCATTCAAAATTATTTTCCCAGACTTAAGTATTGCAGAGCCAATTAACTTTGAAACAGCATTTGCATTTACTTTATCTCAGTGGGGTGAAAGACTGAATTGTTTTTGATTTATTCTTGTTTATAGAACGATTGAAAAATAAATCATTTTAAAAATGACTCATTTAAGGGGCCCACATGATGCATATTTTAGTATGTGCTCTAAAAGGTGTGCCAGCAGCATCCTGCATTTTAACAGCTTCTAACTGGTTTAATAAAGCGCAGTTTACATTCGTGGCTTCCCAGCATGAGCGCTGTATTGTATTGGATGATGCAGCTGCTTACTTTTAATCAAATGACAGTTTAAAAGACATAAAGATGTACCTCCATCCCATCCCCCGGTTAGAACTTCAGCACGCAGGAGTTAAAGAAGGAACGTTACAGCAGATTTATGACACTTGTAATCTCTCAACGAGCTTCTGGTGGTGTTATGAGATCCTTTTCATAAACCCACCTGCTGTCCAAAAGTCACAGGATTTTTCCATTAATTATGTAAGATTACTTCAAATGTACCTAATGGTCTTCTGGGACTCCATCCTGACTGCGCTCGGAGTAGAAGATGCCGAGCACTTCGCAGGTCTAATCCCCGAGTTTGCAGATTTCAAAGCATCAGAGAAGTTAATTAACTATTGCTCTTCCTGGTTAGTTCAAGTAATAGTTAGATACTAGCAGGGGGGGTTCTACCTTCCAGATACGCTCAATGCAGTCAAACCTCCCAGCTTGCCGTTCCTTAGCAGTAATTTACAACGTTGATAACTGCTTTAATCTCCCAGTCACCCAGCTAATTGAATCAACTACACCTGGTTTTGTCCTATTGTGGAGGTGAGCCTACGGGCATGGTGGGGTTTTATTTAAAATGAAGTTGATTTCGACAATTTTGATGGAGACAGCGTTAAAGTCAGAGTAATGTTTCAGGAAGCGCTCCCGTGATTGAAAAGCCAACATGTCATTCGAAAAATTGACTTTGACACTCCTAGGACTCCTTGAAAATGCAGACAATTTTGAAAGCATTTATATATATATATGAATTGTATGTGGGAAATAAAAAGCTGTGGAATCCCTTTCAGCTGAAAGCTGTCAAGGAAGATGCAATCCGTTAGAACAGATTGAGAAGCACAGTGACGAGCAGGACCAGGTATTTTGAGCATTACCAGTATTTTTGAGCACAGTATGTCTCCCAGGCTTAAGGAGGAGGGACGGACTCAGACTTGTCTACATAGTCCTTTATTCTTCTCCTAATGGTAAGAGGATCACCCCAGTTCGGTGGCCCAGACTCATCGGCACTGTGTCAGCACTGCAGCAAAACATTGCTAAAGGCAGTGATGCCATGAATTTTTTTTTTTTTTTTTTTTTTTAACTGTTTAATTTACATCTGGGAATGAAGAGTTTCTGCAGACATTCCACTGGTTTTGGTGGTAGCTCTGGTAGTGTCTGGAAGCTTTGATCCGTCAGATACTGCGATAAGATGGGTGCACTCCTTCAGATAAATGAACTGTCGTGTTTTTGTCTTTCTCAATAGGAAATGTGTTAATTCCCCTGAAGACTGCAGTGTGGGAAAACAGACAGCTAACAGGAGCTGTGTGAGTATTCCCTTGTGCGACACTGGGACTTCCCTGGTTAGCTTTGCTGTTCCTTACTTTATAAATATACTAAAGGCGATTAGGTTTTTTTACATTCCTTCTACAGGAATGTCTCATCTCAGTCATCGTCTAATTGTTCTGTAAAATTTCTTTGTTTGTTGTTTTTTTGTTTGTTTGTTTCCCCGCTTCTCCCTTCAGTGTTTATATCCAGACAAAAATCCTCTCTCGTTATTCGGCTGCAGTTTGACTTCCAGCCCACACCGCATGCGTCTGGGGCAGCGCTCAGTGGGCAGGCTGCCGTCAGCCTTCTTTCTCGGTTTGACTTCCGTTTTCCTCCTTTTATTTGCTCGTTCCCGACATGTGTCGGAGCAGGAGACAGATGGGAAGTTCTGTTTTACAGTTAAAAGCAAAAGCGTGCCGTGAAGCGGGTGTTTATTCTTGCTTGGTTTCTTTCACTGGGCTGTGTTTCGTGAAAGTGCACTCCTGCCCGACGGAACTTTTGCATTCTTTCCAGGAGTTTTGGATTTTTAGCTGAATCTTGTTCCTGCCCCAGTTCACTGAACTGCAGTTGTTCTCAGCTTTTTCTGGTTTGGGTTTGTTTTTTTTTTTTTTTCTTTCTTCTTGGTGCGCTCCAAACCAGACTCTCTTTGGCTTAAACATCCCACCCCGCCCACCCAGACAGCGGGAGCCTCTGCAAATTCTTGAATGGCTTTCATGTGTCCCCTGCCCATTCGGTCCTGATCCTGGGTTTGTATACACGTTTTATTAAAAGGAGACACAGCGCTTATATTTGAGGGAGCCAGGATGAGCCTTTTCCAAAATCCTGAGTGATCAAAGGGCACGGAGCTACGGTGCGTTTAGATGCAGTGTGGCAAATCAGCTCCTGCTACAAGATGTTTTCCTTTACGCAGCTGAAAATGAGGGTCAGAGGCCTTTCAAAAGCGCCTGGAATTCCTTATTCTCATTTTCTTTCGGTGGCAGTTAGGTCCCTAAACCCTTTAAAAACCTGTCCCTCTGAGTGCTCTTTCCTTCTTGGCCGCTTCGCACCCTTATTTTTGGTAGGAGTTTGCTGGTAACTGATCTAAGCGTCGTTATGCCATTTCTCATGATGGATTCTCTGTGCTTTTGCTTGTGCTGGAAGCGACAGAAGGTTTGTTGGATGAAGGAGAGGGACTGTCTATGTGAAAGCAGGAATAAAACAAGGCGAAGAGAGAGAACCGCCTGCTGAGCCCACCTCAGTGGGCCTGTTGGTACCGGACCTCTTCAGAGGTGACCGGAGCCGCCAAAGACCTCACCAGCTCATCACATCTCATGCAGCCTCTGCCTAAAAACCGGCTGTTGATGGGGTGCCGTGCGTCTCAGTCCTTTCCCCTTGCTTTTCTCACTGTTTCCTCCTCTCAAGTACTTCATGAAGGGGGACCTCTCTCATTACTCCCCATCAGTTTAGTGTCCGTGTGAGTTGGTGACCAGTTATAGCTGTATCCAGGCCAGGTAGAAATAAAGTTGGTATGCCACGGAATGTCAAAAATCCTCATGCCCTTTGAAGATACTGAGTAAATCCACAGATGATATTGCATTGACTGTTTTGTAGCTTTTTGGAATTCTATTGCTAAATCTGCAATTAATAGAAATTTTATGAAAATGGCTAGGAGCCATCATGTCCTTTACAGATGCGGTCACAGTGAAATATAGCTTAACAGAGCTGCAGGCTCTTCCGCGTGAAGTGAATTTCCCTGAACTTTGACAGGCTGAGAGTTGGGGGGGGTTCAGCCTGGAGAGGAGAAGGCTCCGGGGAGACCTTATTGTGGCCTTCCAGTGCCTGAAGAGGCTCCAGGAGAGCTGGGGAGGGACTTTTTACAAGGGCATGGAGTGATAGGACGAGGGGAATGGCTTCAAACTGAAAGAGGGGAGATTTAGATCAGATATTAGGAAGAAATTGTTGACTTTGTGGGTGGTGAGGCAGTGGCCCAGGTTGCCCCGAGAAGCTGTGGCTGCCCCATCCCTGGAGGTGTTCAAGGCCAGGCTGGACGGGGCTTGGGGCAACCTGGGCTGGGGGGAGGTGGCCCTGCCCAGGGCAGGGGGTTGGAACTGGATGGTCTTCAAGGTCACTTCCAATGCAAACCGTTCTGTGAGTCTATGTGTAAACTGTAAAGATCCAGAGGCTCAAAACTGGTTTGGTGAAGTTCTCCGAAGCAGCTGAGTTTGATGGGCACGTCCCTGGTGCTCCACTTCAAAACAGCTCTCAGTGCCCTACCGCAGCCTCAATCCTAGTACAGATTTTGCATGTTTTCGGGCAGTAATGTGTGCGTCACCTTGCTGGTTTTGGATTGAAACAGACCTCGGAGTGAGAGTGTCATACAGGGAGAAGGACTTGAGGCCACCTTGTCCAGTACACGTGTGCTAGCATGGACCGAAGTGTGGGCTCAGCCCAGAGTGTTTGTGTTTGACAATCTTTTGAAGGCTGTGCTTGAAACGCTTTTCTAAAGACTACCTATTTTGGTGTCTTTGTATCACAGTTCTTGTGTTCATTTGCCAGGAATATAAAAAGTTAACTAATTTTTATTTTCTGGGTTTTTTAACTTTTCAAAAGAACTTTTTGTTCTATAGACCTGTTCTATAGAACTTTTTGTTCTATTATTCCACATGGATCTTATCTCCAGGCGCGGTCTCCAATTCAGAAAACATACATCCCAACGCACAGTATATTTTTTAAAGAGAAGTACCTTATTAAGTCGTTTCCTGAGGAGGGATGGAGTTAGGAATGTTTATAATTGCTTTTCTGAACCGGTGCCATAGAGCTTGGCTGGCGTACCACATTCCGTAGTAAACCCTCCGATTTCTCAGCATCTCACTGCTTCACCCCCATCCTCTCTCATCAGCTTCTCCTCTTTGGTTTTTCTGACACAGGACTCGGAAGGAGTGGGGGAAGGAAGGAAAGAAAACTATTTTTTCATCTGCTGGTCATTGGGCACCGAGGGTCCTGGGCTCCCCGCAGCTCTTATTTTAGTGTTGACTCAAGAGCACCGCAGGGGGAAGATCGTAGCAAAGTATAAAAAATATGTATCTGATACTGAAAATGCTGCCCCATCTCCTTTCTGTGCTGTATGTTGCGAGGACCATCTCAGTTGTTCCTAGGCTACTGAAGTCTGAAGCCGGATGTTTGCCAAGGATTCAAGCCATGTTCCGTGAGATGGAGGAGTGATGTGACTACAGCCTGGTGGGCAGAGAAGCGGAACAGAGTTGAAAAAGAGCTCAGTCATCCTTGGCCTTAGCAAAGTGGACACCAACTGGAGAACCGTTCTCTGCTAGCGTTTAAAAGTTAGCAGTAAGGTGATCTTTTAAGCAGTAGGAAAGTATTTCTCACAGTGCAATATGAAAAAAAAAAAAAACCCACAACATCCAAACCTTTCTCTTAAGTAGCTTGACAAGAATTCAAAGAGGATAAAAGCAGCAGGTCAGACTGTAAATGTCTTTATTCACAGATCAGTCCCATTGAAAATCTCCCTATGGGTGGACTGTGATGCTATGAAGTGTTTTCTTGTTTTTTTGGAATCGCACGTACCTAGATAGAACAAAGCAGCACAGTCTCTAGATCAGCATCTGCATGTGTTCTGGAGTGGAAGGAGGAGGTTGAAATGAAGAGTTGTGGTTTTTTTTCTCTGTCTTCTCTCTAATCCTGTGATTCAGATTGTCATTCTCTCTTGTGGCAGAACGGGAGACTAGGAAATACTTCAGTAACCTGAAACATCGCTAATTATCACGTGAAAAGTGAAGTGTGGAGAAACACTGTAGATTTAAGGAGAGAGTTTCCTCTTTAGTATATGCTTGCTTTGATGTTGAAATAATACTCACCTTTGGGTTGTCGTGTCCAGCGTCTATTAGCACAGATGTTGTAATTTTAGTAAAGTCAGCCCCACCCCCCCGGTATTCTCTTAATAGAAGATGCTGCAGTCATTCATTCTGAAATTGCAATGCTGTTTTCATGTGCTCAGGGACCAAATGCGTCTCCCAAATTGTGGGTACCAGGAAGGACAGGGAGGAGTGGAAATCCACAAGTGGGACTTTCACGGTTGCAACTGCTCGAATTCCAGGACATTGCATTGATGCTGTGTTGTTGGATCATGAGATGTGAAGAAAAATATATTCTTACTTTTTCAGCGTCCTGAGTGGTACGGTGGAGTGAAGAAAATGCTTCCATCTCAGACATAAGCCTTAAAACCCAGAGCGTAAAGGGCAGACGATGTGTCGCTGTGCTCACCTGTAGGCTACAGGGAGCCCACGGAGCTCCCGGGGCCACGAGCTTCCCCACGCAGCCCAGATCTCTCGCTGTGATACCACGGGCTTTCTGTGCTCGGGAGCTGACTGGGCAGCTGGTGTTTGACACTGCAGATTACGTCTGAGGACTGCATTTGTCCAAATGGAGAACCTTCCAGAAGATTTTCCTGGTGGAGCTAAGAGTAGAGAGATCGGGCTTGTGTTACAGTACTCTCGGGTATTTTGTACTTCTTGTACCACTTGGAGCCGATGGACATGAAGCGTATAGGAGCAGAGGAGCACCGTGCGTTTCAGAGCGGGCTCTTCCCACAACTTGTGATGAACGTCGGTGGAAATTTGATTTAAGATAGGATGAAGTGTGCGGGGAGAGGGATCAAGATGACAGAGTCAGGAGCAAAATGTTCTGCATCTGTTCTTTGGTTCCCTCACCATAAATCTTGCCATCTCAAATCCTCGCCAGACCCTAATGAATATCACTTCATCGGCTGATGAAGTCTTTAAAAAAGGGGGAGAAGTGAGTATGTGACAACAAGGAAGAATTGGTAAAGGGGTATTGCACATCAGAGTTGAACTGCACTAGAAATCATCTGCAGTATTTATTTCCTGAGTATAAAGATTATCTCAGTGAAAATCATTTTCCAGTTTGACAATTTCATTTTAGTGTTACTTGATCTACTTTTTAGGCACTTGGGAAATCAGTGTAACGTTTTACTTCTCCCCATGCCAAAATGTGAGCTTTTAGATGACTAATTTGCTCTGCATGCTTTTGAAGATGGGTTACACTTAGTGCTTATTTAAAGTAGAATTTCTGCGTCACTCAGTGGCCAAATCCTCTTGAATGCAGGTACTGGGATAATGCAAAGGAGATATCTAGTGGAGGTCCTCAGTAATCACCCGCAATCTTTTTTTCCGTGTTTTCATATCGGTGAGACCTTATTGTAGCAAAGGAATATCTGTGATTCTGCCTTAAAAGAAAGAGAAAAGTGAACTTAGAAAACTTGTTTTCCGAAAATCAATATTCAGAAAGGCTACGACACCGCTTATGACATGACAGATTTTCACCTAAGTGGAATCAAATGTGTTGTACTCCAGGGCAAAGCGGTGTCAGTAAAGACTTGCGCTGAAAGCACAAAGAGCAGCTAAAAACCCTGCACCTGGAAAATTCTTTCTGTAATGTTCTCCAGGCTCATGACCTGATAAGTGATTAATTAAAGTCTCTAGAGAAGATTAAAGGAAATAAAGTTTTGCAGGTGTGCCTTGAAGGACTGTATGAAAAAAACTTTTCATGGGATTTTTTGGTTTGGGGGTTTTCTTTGGGGGGAAAGCGTGGTCCCTAGGGTCCCTATACTTTGCACAGCAGCCTGACTTGCAGCAGACAAGGAAACGGGAAAACCTTGAAAGCTGAAGATTACAATCAAATTGCCAAGGAGTGCGTTTCTGGAGTTGTGGTATTTAGGAGTTTTCCAGTGCGGAAGGCTGCTCAGGGTGTTCTGCTGCAGTGATGTGAACGAAGGGTCAGACAGGTTTGGTCTGAGGCTGATGCTTTCAAGCTCGATAAATATGTTGGTTGGAGACCTCCCGATTATTGTAAAGCCCCAAAGCGCAGCTTTTTAAAGGGTTTACATCTAAACTGACACCTTAGCATTGATCAGAGCTGATCGACCCAACACTGTGATGGACTTAGAGGAAAATGTAAATAAATAAAGGAAATACATTGCTGTTTCACTCACCGATGGGAGTGCTTGTGCACTTCTCGCTAGGCAGTCATTGAGGTAACTTGCTGGGCTTGGAACATGAATCAGGATGTAGAAGTAATATAAAACTGATCGAGGATCACATCTCTAGTGATACACAGAAGCAAATTGGAAGGCGATGCGGCAGTAGTTAACAATCTTGAGCCCAATGGTAGTTTTTGCCTGTGAGGAGGATATTGCCACAAGCCTCCTCCGTGGGGAAATTAAAAAAAAAAAAAAAAAAAAGAGGTTTTCCAAACAAGGAGTTGGGTTCCAGTGAAATAAATAAAAGTTATGTCTGTGCTGCTTTCATCTCTTGAAGTAGCACACCCGTACCTGGGTAAGCGTGTTAGATAAACCGGTGCTTTGCAGATATTTGGACTGATGGCCGCTGCTGAAGAAAAGAGGGGGAGGCTAACAACTGCAGCGTGGGGCAGTTAGTTAGAGGGCTGACGGCACAGACAGCAGCGAGCAAATGCTTGAACCGTTATCAAGACACTAGACTTTGCTGTACTACCATTGACCGCTGGCTGGAATGACTTAATTTGAAATTTCGTAGAACTCTTAATTCTCTCTAAAGACATAGACAGTTAAGTGCTTGAAATGGTACCTGCACTATTAGTTTGGGCTCATGAAGTATTGAGATCTACAATTTCAAACAAAGGAGAGTTGTTTGACTTCTGATTGTACTCTGATCATTTAAAAAAATCTATGAAAAAATACTCAGATATTTGTTTGAATTTGTTCATTAGAAACCAAGTAATAAACTGTTTCTACTAGACCTTGATAAGGAAAGTAGCAAGTGCAGGTTACTGGGGTCAGGAGTCTTCTAGTGCCATGTACAAACTGGAACCCGATTAAAAACCCTGTTTTTGAAATACATAGATATGTATGAGGCCGTATCTCTTTCCCCTAAAGTAACCGTCAGTGTCGGTTGTCAATGAGATGAAGATCTAACTTGTGTCCTTCTGCTGGCTTATTTCAGCACAGGAGAAACCACAACAGTGATCTTTATGTTTACAAAAGAACTTCCTCTTGTCGCTATTGGGCATTTTTTCAGAGCATTTTCAAGCTCTGTATCAAGTCCCCGCGGTGTCCGTATTGTTCCAGTCTTGACCTTCCCCTACGCACGCTATAGGCTGCTCGCCCTTTTCTCCCAAAACCTTTCTTTCCCTGGAACCAATTTCTTTGAAACACCTTTTCTCGGTAACCTCTGAACTCCCACTTTTACCTCAGCCTTGTTTATCTTTCCTCTGGCAGATAATGTATATTTCTTTGGGGTTTCCTGAAGAATCCATAAAATTATGGCAGTGTAACGCTGTTCAATAGCCGGTGCCAATCGCACCGTTACGGCCCCGCTTGCCGCTGAGTTTCTCCCTATTTCTAGCTCTGAAGTTAGTAAGATTAAGTTCGTTTTTTAATTAAAACCGGGCCTTATATAAAACCTCATTCATATGCATAAGTGTTCCACAATCAAATCAGTGGTGTTACTGCTTAACAAATAAGGGGGAAAAATTAGATTATAAGGTTTACTCTCAGGTGCTCACGTGAGGATTGTGCCTGACAATCCAGCCTCGTTTAGAGGCTTTGTCCTTCTGCTTGTGTTTAGCGCGTGGATGATAAAGGAAGGCTGGTAATAAAATTGCGGAGGGAAAAAATCAAAACACCATGGAAACTCTGTGTTCAAAGGTCTCTGGAAACTAATCAAGCATCCTAGATGGAGAGTGGGCTATGCTTTGCCGCCGTTGCTGCTGTGCCCGTAACCTTTGTTACCGGGCTAGTGAAAAACTGTACAAAAAGCTAGCGTCTTGAGGAAGGCAGTACCGCAGCGAGTTAGGGACCACGACGCCCATTTGGCCGCGTATTCAGCTGACAGGAGAGCAGCCGTGATGAGAACGGGGAGGGTTCAGACCACAGATCAAAGAAGTTTTGCCGTTCTCTGAGCTGAACCCTGAGACCTTCCAAAAAAAGCCTTCGGTTTCTTTTTCATTAAATGTTTTTTTACTACTTCTGTTAGGAGCTGGAGAACGTAGGAAGAGTAATTTAGTCGTAAGTGATGTGGCCTATTTGGAAGGCAAATACTGCAGAAATTTACACTTCTGCAAAAGCAGCTCCCCCTCCACACAGCACTGCCACCGAGAGCTGCTCTGTTCCCGTCTATGCCAATATGAACTTGATCACAAATAGCAGCAGATCACTGCTCTATGTAAAAAAAAAAAAAAAAAAAAAACCCAAACCAAAACCAACAAATCCCTCATTAAATTATTATCTCACAGTCCCACTCTCTGAAAATCCTGTTGTGTTTTTTACCGTTGTTCTTGGAGGCAGAAACGGAAAGCAGAGGTTGGGGGCGCAGTGCTGTACGCAGCTGAAATGGCGTTGGGTTTTGTTACGCGGCTGGAATTCAGAGTCTTCACTCCTTGCTTTATGGTTTCTGACAAGAAAAATGCCATGATACCAGTTCCTACTTCGGCAGAGCCGAGTTGTCCTAATCCCTCCAGTAACTGCAGCTCAGCAGAGTTTTTACTGCTGTATTTTAGCTTTTTTCCTCTGGAAGCAGTCCGCTATCTTTTCCCCCAGCTATGGTGGGGGCTCTAAACTGTTTCTTCTTTTCTGACAGGTTTTGGCAGTTGGTAGAAAATTCACTCTACGTGTAATGAGGATTACGCTCGGACCTAGTTCTGACTGTCAAACCAGCAGGCAGGTTATTCCACCCCGTCGCAAAGGGAAGGTGGGTTTTGTTTGTGGGATGAGAATTGCTTTGCTCTGGGCTCTCAAAAACTGAGAAAACTTGACGCTGCTGTTTTCCTTATGGGTGCATGTTCTTAGGGATGTGCTAGACCTCAAATCAGAACATGGCAGAACTTTTTCAGTCTCACACGTGTAGTCTTCATCGCTGACAGCTGAGAGTCCGGTAAGTTTTTATTGTACGTCTCCTTCCTATGGTATACCTGAGAAATTGGAAAGGACTTTATACCTGAGAAATTGGAAAGGACTTTTACTCCCATTTTACAGCTATATTTTTTAAACGCAGAGGTAGTAAATGCCATAGCCAAACTCAGTGAGGATGCCTGTGGACAAAGACAGAGTGGAGGTCTGGTCCCCCAAGTTTTATGCGACTCCCTGACAACAACCACATCACCGGTAAGGAACGAGAGCACGACGCTGTGCCGACCCTCTTTGAAATGCATCGGGTTTATCCTGAAAGTTGTTGATGGTCTTGAGTTGAATGGAATTATCTAAGGAAACTCAGATTTTATTCCCTATATGTCAGGGAGAATACATTTCCGTGATGAAAAATTGAAATATGCCAATAAAAACAATTTATTGGGATGTTAGGGGATTCCAATTGACTTGTGGCTAAATCTGTCAGAGGCAGAAAGTTTACTCGACTCCGCTTGTACACTATCCAAACACGTGAGTAACCAGAGCTCACTTTCGTTATTCTGTGTGGGACCACTAAAGAAAAAAGTCCTTGCTTTGTGCTGAATGCATGGAATCTTCAGTTAAATCTGGGAAATTTCACTGGCTCTCGATCACCTTCCTGACCTGTCAGAACATAAGGTGTGCCAAGCATAGAGTACTCTGTATTTTACCACTATGTTCTTTCTGTCTCTCTTTTTTTTTTTTTTGGCCTTGGAAAACAATGGAAAAAAGGTGAGGCTGAAGGACCGTAAAGGGATTAAGAACTTTATTTGTAATTTTTATGGAGTCAGTGGTCAGGTTTCACCCACAGACTCAGACTGTGCCTTGATGAGAACAGTGCAAACCGTTGCTCAGAGGTCTGACGCTGAAACCCTACACTAGTCCTTTTCAGTGCATGGAATTCTGTATTGGTTGCACATGAAGACTATATTACATGGCAGACACTTGGTTAAAGCAAAATTAGGAGCAGAAAGTGGAAAAAAAACACCCTTCATAATCACCTCCCATCGTTCCTGTCCTTCCTTTCTTAGCTGAGCACCCCCAGCTGCTTTTTATTGGTGCTGTTGCAACAGAACACATTTTGCAATTCGAGGTGAATTTTCAGGTTTTGATGTTTTTGAATACTTACCTGCACAACGGTTAATCCCTACGGTCAAAATAATCCATCTGTCTCTTTCATTTCAAGCAGAAAAACGCAGTCATTCTCAGAACATACGGCTCCATCAGGCCCTTCCGCCCAGTTGGCATCTCTGCATCCATCACATATGTTATACTCCTGCTGCACCAGCCATTTCCCAACTCTTTGTTCCAGTCCACCCATAAATTACTCTTTCTTTTTTTTTTTCTTCTACTTTGCACTCTATGAGCAGAAATCTCGCATAAACCCATGTTTCAGTGTCCTGTATGAATTACAAGTCACTGGAATAGATTTTAGATGTTGGGACCACTTTGGATAATTTATTTTTTAGGGACCAAACTTGACAAAAACCAGACCTGCCCGATGCTTCCGGCTGTAACTGAGGCCCTGACTTTGAGTCAATCATGTTTAGTTGAACATTAGATAACAAATTTAAAGCATTTTAAGCACATGTTTGGATGTAAACGTGAGGGATTCACGTAGAGAAAAGAGAAGGGAGGTACTCTGTTTCTGTTGTGACGTTTCTAAAGAGGTAATTCGGTGCCACAAAGGGAAGTGGTACCTGATTTTAGTTATGAACTGTGCCATTGTGTATAACCGAACAGTTGCCTTCTCTATTCAGGTCTCATACTAGAAAAAGTTACATGTGAACATTTGAAAAGAAACATTGATTTGATCCTCCGCATTTTCTACTTTGCACCTGTAGCTACTACAGCTGTTTAATTTTTTGTTAGGCGGTTAAAAAAGAGGAAACATCGTCCCTTTCCTTGTCGTACCTTTTTTTGCTGCTTTGTGTAAAGCCTTTTTGACTTAACAACGCTTCTCTGTGCACTTTCATGTTATTTCTTTAGAATCGCTCCCTGTAGTGTGAATAAAAGTTATGTGTGTCAGCAGCTAATCTTACTCTAAAGCCCGTATCGTTATTAATATGTTTATTCAATACTGTTTATTCAAGGCCAAATTTACGTAGTTTGTAGTCCTTTATTTATGTGTACCCAGTGCCCATCAATTCTAACCCTCGGTTGGGATTAGGAGGATGAAGGATTACCCATGCGAAACATCTGTCACTGCGACTGCTGGAAGAGTTGCATGACGGAGGACGGAGAGGGCCAGAGCCTGGATTAGGGGCTCAACCAAAGGTCGGTTCTTCTTCTCACGGTGCCCGATTACATGCCCAGGGCTGCTGGACACGTTTTCACCACTTCTTTTTCGTGCTGGAAGACGTCACAAGTGTCTGTGTTCAGCACTGCTGTAGTCAGTGATAACCCTTCGTACAGCGCCTCCGGTCATTGTTTACATAGGTAAAAATGAGCAAAAAGTGATATTAATTTGGATGTAAATGCTACTGGTGTAATGAAGAGTGGCTGAGGGAACTGGGGGTGCTCAGCCTGGAGAAAAGGAGGCTGAGGGGAGACCTCATCGCTCTCTACAGCTCCCTGAAAGGAGGGGGCAGCGAGGGGGGGTCGGTCTCTGCTCCCAAGGAACAAGCGATAGGACAAGAGGAAGTGGCCTCGAGTTGTGCCAGGGGAGGTTTAGGATGGATATTAGGAAAGATTTGTTCACCGAAAGGATTGTCAAGCACTGCAGCAGGCTGCCCAGGGCAGTGGTGGAGTCACCATCCCCGGAAGTATTTAAAAGACGGACAGATGTGGTGCTGAGGGACACGGGTTAGTGGTGGGCTCAGCAGTGCTGGGTTAATGGTTGGACTCGATGATCTTACAGGTCCCTTCCAACCTAGACAATTCTATGATTCTATGAAGAAGTAACTTTGAATAATTATATTCGTTTATTTCTAATACCATCTAGGTTTAGAAAAGCATTTAATCCCCAGAGCATCTTTGCTTTGGGCCCCGGGGAGCAATTTCATGACATTTGACTACAGCCGCAGAGAAAACAAGTGGTGTTGCAACGAGCGCAGCACTGAGTTCTGGGCAGCCCCGCTGCGGAGCCGTAGGTTGGTTTGCAGCCATCGAGCCCCTCACGAATCCCGCTTGCTTAGCACCCTTTGCGTTGTGGTGCGGCCTCAGAGTTTGTGGGAGAACAAATGGAAGTTTTCCTTATTCCAAACCTTCTTTCAAACTTCGGGTTAAGAAGCCTAAACCCAAACTCTTCATGTTTGTTCCACCTCAGATCTAAAACCGACGTTCAGTGAAGTGATTTTTTTCCTGACCTTTGTCAGGCAGGCTCAAGACCTCGGAGCATCTGCTTCTCCTGGAGCGTCAGCTTGTGATGTCAGACCTGACACCGTGAGACAGCAGCATTTACTCCTCCTGCGGGGAAAGGTGGTAGAAAAGTCGTCTTCCAGAGATTTCTACAACTTGCCTAAAAGCTCCTTTAGGAAAGCCTGTGAGAAGCAGTAATGTTGCTTCTAAATCTTACGTGTGAGTCAGCGCAAACCTAATTTGGAGTTGGACATGGAAATTTTCCTGATTGTTCTATTGGTATTATTTTAGAAACTTCTTCTCTTGGTTTTTGCATTGTTTATCTGTCACCAACGTCAAAGCAATTCACGTATGTCATAATTTGGCTCGTTAAATATCACTTAGCCGCTTTATTTCTAAAGTCACTCGCTTCTAATGCTTGAGCTCCAGGTGTCTCAAAATGGACACTTGAAATCAAAGAGTTTTTCAAAAGTCTGTTTTGAATATCTGTTTGGTTGGAGTATCACGAAGCCTAATTGAGGCAATAAATAATAGCATGTATGTCCTCTAAATAAGACTATAAATTCGACACAAAATAGATTCTTAGATAGAACATTTTTTTTCCTCAGGAGTCTTTAGTCCCTTTCCTGTGCTAAGCCATCCTCATGCTTACGGAGGTTGCTGTGTTACAGGGAAAAAGCTTAAACAGTAGTTCATAAGTTACGTTTCTTTTCTTTCACTCGCCTCCTAGTTGTCACTGGCAGAGCTGCTCTTTTAAGCTTTTTGATTGGTGCATAATTAAGGAGGTATATGGGACAATAGCTTCCTATTTTAAAAAGCCATAAAGGTTTAATGAGAACATGGCTTCAGGGCCTTCCTCCATGAGAAGGGAAAAAAAAAATAAAAGAAAAGAAAAGAGAGGAAGGCACATGCATTCCTAGTTCCTCGAGAACCCCGCTGAAGTACAATGAAATATTCCCAGAGTGCTGTGGAAATGAAATACCAGCCTCTTTTGAAGAGGCGGCAAACAACGGGAAGAGAAAAGGACTTGAAGGGTCAGAAAAATGAGCGTGCTTCGCAAGGAGGAGGGTCGGGGCAAAGTCAGGCTGGTAGCGGCCAAGCGCCTCTTGTCGGTGGGTGAAGGTGTGAGATGTGCTGCCGCCTCTGTGCGTCGCATGGGGCTGGGCTGGTTCTTCTTGTCACAGCTGGATTGGAGAAACAGACCTTTGTTTTCTTGGTCTTTTGTCTGCCTAATTATTTCTAATTTGTCCATTACGATGGCGTTTCTCTTTTAATTTTCCCTCTGGAAGTATTTTCCTTTCTTCGCTTCTTTGTTCCGTAAGCCCAGTTCTCACATCCCCCCGTAGCCCTTTTAGTCTGCCTGAGAGGAAGGCAAACTGATGCACCATCTGAGACTTCTCTCTGCACCACTCACGAGAGTGACTGTAAGATGAATTCCAAGGAACAGAGGGATGTATACCTTCCAAAGGAAAAACATAAAAACTTCACGGTGCTAAAGACAAAAGTCTCCAAGCTCAAACAATGGTCTTTTTAGATCCACTGGTTGGGGGAATGGAATTGTTGAGATCTGCTCTTCAGCTGGCCCTTTGCAGCATAAGGTGCCCTTTGTTTTACGTGATCCTAGAATGTAGAAAATTCCTTTCTTACCAACTTCCCTACAGTGGTATTCGTCATCATATGGAAATACTGATGTTTTGTCCAGATGATGTGGAAAGAGGAAGCGGTATTTATAGAGCAGATGCTAGATTAATTGAATGCGTTAACATGAAAGAGAGGACATATTTCCAACAACATCATTTGATGTTGCTATATTTATTTATATTTAACCCACGTGAAGTACATCGTGAGAGGTGCTATGCGTTGTCAGTCCACAGCGGTGGCTGACCGACTGACTTTTCAAAGGAAAAAGCAAGGCTCTTCCCCTCCCTGCCTAAGTGGCAGCACAGAGAAGGGCTGTCGGACAACCACTCCGTGAATCGCCGTCAGACGGGAGCCACAACCTCAGAATGAACGTGGAACCTAAACAGAAACAGATGGTGTCGCCTTTTGCCCCAGGGCGAACGGCAAGAAAAATTCAAGACACCGTCCTTGCCCCTTCCGAGCAGGTTGTAGGGAGAAGGAGCAGAGCGGGGCTGTACCTTGTGCGCTCTCTCATGCCGTTCCTCCCTGTGTTCTCCCGTCCCGAGATGAGACTACCCCTGGCCTCCAGCTGTCCGAATATAGACGCCTGAATCTAGATTTGCCTCACGCGACCCGTTTCTGGCCCGTTGGAAGTTCTGAATTTTTGCAACGCTGATCCAGCGCTGCTGTAATCGGTGTAACCTTTCCGTCCATCATCATCGCTGGTTATGAAATCGGGTTTTAAGATCTCCACTTTGCAGCATAGGAAACAATTAACCTGTACTCTGTCTTCCTAGATTTATTGTAAAAACTTCTTTTTCGTACGCCGTCCCTGCAATCACGCGAATTAGCTTACCGGATGCATTTCCACACATTCTTCTACAAATGCCGTTTCCAAGATGGACTAATGTCCTTTCCAAAAAGTAGATCAAATTATTCCTATTGGACTATGTGTAGCCGTAGGAGGCTCCAAAGCTTTTTAGAAACATTTTTTGGAGCTTTTTACATTTTATGCTGAAGTATGCAGAAGTCTATTATGTTTGATAAATATGCAAACAGTCTGTACTTTCAGAAGCCTTTCTTGTGCCTCAAAAATTGTAGTTTCTTTTGTGTGCCTCTGTTCAGCAATTTCCCTATTGGTGGTGATTGCAGTTAAAATAGTTTGCAGTATGATTTTTACTGTTGTTCTTAAAAGTTTCTGGCCCTTGTAATAACGATAGGTAAGCAGCTAAATTTTATTTGGTACCTTGTCCGTGTAGATGAACAGATGGATTCACACACATACAGGCTCATATGGAATAGACATTCCATTATTTATCCTTCATTTCCCGCACCAGATTCTGCACTGCAAAGGCATTGTAAAAGCTTTAGTAGTCTTGTAGTGCATGGTCTCCACTGTAGGATCATCCTTAGCCTCTAGAAACCCAAACACAATGAGTATTTTGACATGTCAAGCTCTAAAGCTCTCTAGGAGTCTGGAAATAGTCCGTGACTGAATAAAGGATCTGCAGAGGGTTGGGATATAACTTAGGAAAAAAGCAGAAGTGCTCCTACCTGTCTTGTAAAAAACTAACAGCTTTCTAGCCAAGGAAACTTCGTGCTGAGAGAGAGTTGAATTTGACTTCTCTATTTTTTTATTTTTTTTTTTAGCACGGATAGAACAGCTTGCCTGTGAGAAATGTTAATACCAGTGCTGAAGTTTGGGTGCAGAGACGTTACACGGAATATTGCTGCTGTGGTTTGTTGGTTTTTTTTTTTGACTGGGAGGGGACGGGGTGGCTGCAGCTTGCTGTCGGTGTGCCCAGTAACACCAGTACTCGGGGAGTTGCTTTTCGCTCGGTTGCCTTGTTAAGTCTGCACAGAGCATTTCAGTTCCCTGCCTGTGAAAAATAAGGAAGACCAAAGGACGTTCCTGGGATGCTGAGCCCCCCCGGCACAGGCACGCGGAGCTCCTCTGCGGTGAAGGCTGTGTGGTTCATAGCACGTGCGGACACCCCGCGTCCCTCTCCCCCTCCTCCTCCGAGCCCGCCTGTTGTTCTTCTCCGTCGCATTCCTCCGTGTGCGCAGATAGTTGTGTGGCAATTTCTGGTTTTCTTTGAAACGTAAGAGCGTGGTCATGGGTTCTTGCAGGATAGATCGGTATTTAATGTGTCCTAATCTCTGTAGTGTTGAACCAGTGCAAAACTATAGTAGAAATGTGTTGTCTTTAAAGCGTGTATACCCCTTGAGGTATTGAGGTCCCTGGGTATGAAAAAGTGCACGTGTGTGATTCAAAAATTCACATTTCAGAAGTTGCCCCGGTCGCACTGTCTGCTGTTAAAGTCAAGGGATGCTTTCCATGAAAAACTGGGGTTTGTTGCTTAAGACCTTTCCCAAAATTTTAACTGCGCAGACTGAAAGTTTCCATAGTGGGTGCTAAATACTGTACTGACAGGCACGGTGGAAGGCTCAGGAATAATTGTCTGCAGAGCAAGGCTTAAACAGGGAGCAATAAATAAGATTTAGGTCATGCATTGAGCAGTGATGAGAAAACTAAATATCGAATAGCTTGTTCGTTAAGTAGGTGCTGCCTGTTGCACTGTGGCAATATGGCAGGGGTCTTGCAGGGAAAAATACTGTGAAGTCACATAATTGTAATAATAAATATATAATTTATATCCTTATGTGTTATATGTATGTATAGACACAATGGACAGGTATTCAAATCACCTTAATGGCATTTCCTAACTTTTAAGCATTTCGTGTTGCAACCTCAATAGTGAGCTCTTTGTGTCCATTATATTTATTTTGTGTGTTAGTTCATTCTCTGATCAATTGTAATGAAATCAACTGTGTCATCAAGTCCTGAAAATAAGTTTCAGTTAATACCAGTGTTTCTGAATACTTTGGAATTAGAGAGAAGTAGCCAACTTGCTTGGTTTCCAACATAAGCCTTTTATGTGACAGTTCTAACAAGAAAAGTATGCAAAGCCATTAGAATGAACGGCATGATTGCAAACTGATTACTGCGTGAGAGAGGACAGAATTGGTATTTAGCATAATATTCCTTTCCTTTATGTTTTGAAAACCTTAGTTCTAGGGAATACAGTAGAATTTCAATTTAAGCCTAATTGTTGGAATTTAGTGTTGTGCTGAAATGTCAATTTTCATTTCATAGCAAAACTGAAACTTCACCAACACCATGGGATTCCCTGCCAACTTCAGTGGAGAGACCGCTGCAACCTGCGCAAACTTGCTAAAATGTGAAGACCTCTATTTAGCTTAACATGCAGATCATGCTCGGAGGCAAAGCGGGCGCTATTGCTCAGGCTGATCCTGCGCAGCACGAAACATCAATGTTCGGGATGTCTGCTGGTGGAACAGTTAAGGCCAGACGCTTCCCTGGGAGGCAACTGAAATGACCCAAACTTCCCTGGAGTCATCGTTCTTCAAAGGGACCTGGGAAGCAGAGGACATTCAGGGCAAGCTAAAATAGTTTCAGATATGTTGGAAATTGTTGTGATCGCTGTTGTCGAGGGATGCTGCATCAACCATCCAAAAATAATTCATAGCTAACAAACTAGTTCCGTAGGAAGGATAGCGTTCACGTCAAGAACTTGTACTGCCAGTCAGTTATAACACTTCTGGGTCATAAAACCGGTAACAAAAGTGGCCTTTAAATCCAAGGAATCCAAAAGGAAACCGCTTCGTGGCAGCGGTAACAAAGAATGCGCGGTGACAAATTCCCCGAGCGGTTCTCTGCATTGCCGCTGTAGTGCTGCCGACATATGGTACTGGCCTGCAGCCAGCTCTCGTGATTTCATTATTCTCTTAGGTGACTTCTGTTGCTTGCAGCATGAGGTGTGTTCTTGAAAACCCCAGGTCCCGGCGGTGACGTCTGAAAATAAAAGCCTGTGTCTTAGTGGTACAGGTACGGAGCAAAACATAAAGAACACGTGCACCCTAAAAGCTGAAAACCCCAAGAACAGTGGGAGAGAATTATGAATACAATCCGTGGCAAACGCGAGGGATTAGGCTTTTCTTCTCCCCAAATGTTTCCTGTGCCTGTGGCACCAGTCCCAACCTCCATTAACTCTCCTTAGCACCTGCAGCAGCTCGTTTTGTGCTATTCTGCCTTCTTGCTCCCCTCGGGCTCCAGAAACTAACAGAGCCGGCTGAATTTTCTCTGTTCCTCCCTCCAGCACAGCACCCGGCTCTTCCTTTGGGAACCACCTACTGCCTCCCGGTAGCAGGAGCTTGCGTTCGTGCCTGCTTGTCTCTGCTTTCTTGTACGTGCTTTCTTCTTTCCTCTTTTAACTTCTGCGTCTCCAGGTCGTGCTTCCCGAGCGGGCGGCATCCTCCGCTCCGCAGAGCCCTTCCAACTCAGAACCGCGCGGTTGGCACGGGCGGACTTCCGTGCGCCAGCGCAGGGAAATCACTGCACGCGCAGTCCTGTCCTCATTTCTGCCTCTGTCCCCATTCATCTTCATTTCTACCTCTGTCCCCGTGCGTGGTTCGGATGAGAAAAAGTAGCACCCTTGGCTGGAATGGGTCCTGCACTTCGTGGCAGCACAAGAGCTGCGGGGAAGGGCTGTCCCCTTCTCTTCCTTCCATGCTCCTCCTGCGCCCTTTTATATGAAGACTGACTCTGACAGGGGGGAGATGCAAAAGGCAGGGCGGAGGATGGTTAAAATGTGATTGGAGAGCTGTATGGAGTGTGGAAGGGCAGGATGGCGTTGTGGAAGGCAGAGGATGTCCTGTGGTCAGGCTGTGAAATATCTCTGTGTGCATGGGGGGGAAAGGGGCGGGGGGGGGGCACAAACTGGGGAGAATCTTCATTGTTCAAAAAAAAAAAAAAAACCCAAACAAAAAAAACCCAAACCCAAATTCTCTGAAGAATTCTGGGGAGAAAAATGAACTGTATGTAGGCTGTTGATGAGAAGGGAGCGTGGCTGTAATACTTTTTAGCAGGCAGGAGAAAAGAGATTAAGATTCGAAGGTGGGAGTGAAAACGGCAAAAAATTGTGGGGTGGCAGGATAGCATGCATCTGTTGTTGGAGAAAACAGGGCTAAAGAGACAGAGAGAGAAAGTAGGAAACAGTCCAAAAGTTCATACTTGACATCGCCAAATTTTTTCAATATATAATTGGAAGCTTTTTCAGAGGGATGGGAGAGAAATGGACTGGGAAAATGCCGAGGATGATCCCACCTCTTACTCTGATTTTAATTACCCAATAGAGGAGCGAGTCATCTCTGCACAGCTGGGCCTCTTTCCTCACTCCATAAAGTGCCTTAGCCCTAACCTGGCTGATGTGCTCGGTAATTATAACCTTTACAGGTTGAAATGTGACTGGAAATTATCAGCACGTTTAGAGGCAGAAGGATGTTGATATTTTAAGGGGCCCATTTTTTTTATTCCGTCGTCTTTGTTCTGAGCCTGAAGACTCCGTGTGGCTTACGCTGGGGGTGAAAATCGCGGTTAAGATTTTGCTGAAGCTCTGTATATCCAACTTAAACCAAGATCGGTATGAAAACAGGGCCATCGTCTTCTCCAGTGCAACAAGTGGGAATCAACCCTATAATGTAAGACTGCTCCATCTTTCATTTATGGAAACGTGAGTTAAAAATGCAGCTTGGTATAAGGCAGAAGAGTAAAACTAATGTTTTAATGAACGCAGTGACTGAAGAAACACAGCAGACTTCAAATGTATGCTATTCAAGCGCCCTTCCTTCATAGAGGAAAACTCCTGGCCCTGCAGGGGTTCAGCAATGTTCAAAGATTAGGCTTGTTTACTAAAATATTGATTGGATTATAATATTATGATGTTAGAATGAATATTGTGCACTTGAGTGTCTGTGTTCTCTTTGGAAAGATATTTGATTCTGCAACGAGGAACGGACGTGCCAAGGGAGTTAACATGCTGATGTTCAGCTAACTACTCGTAGCGGCGCGATAGCGAATTTGAAGGCCTGTTATTTTAGTCATGATGAAAATTCTTTTTTCCAGTGCTCTTAAGGTTTTGTTTTTAAAGAATTATACCCTCTGCTCCTCTGAGTGTTTCTCTGTGAAGGTCTCCCCTAACAGTTGCTTTTAGCTTGATTTCAGATGAACAAAGCAGTCAGCTCTTGCTAATTCTAAACCCGGGAGACTCCTCTTTCTGTACATTTCTTAATTACATGGGTTATTAAATAGGGGGCAGAAATGCAGCAAATTGTATGAAAGGGCTGTACACAATGAAATTAAAATCCTGCTAAAGACTGACCCACATCCACGCCGTATACCCAGGCTTCTGGAGGTAAGAAGGGACAAACACAGACTGCTGAAGGGCTTGGTACCTACTTATTAAAATCACTGTCAGATTTCTTAGCAGACTCCCTGGCGCAGGAATTACAAGACAGCGATATGCCTGGAGACTGCAGACTTGATATATTGAGACTTGTAGTTCGCGCAGGGTATACAGATCCTGAAGAAAATCTCCCTAATATCTACATGTACACTAAAAAAAAACCCCACCCTTCTCCCCAAAGCCCAGTCCTGCCCCTTACTTTGGTTTTCAAAAAATCACTCTCCTATTTCCTCAGCGCAGGAAAAATCCACAAAAGGAACAAGCAGTATCCCTATTTATGTATTCTGTCTTAATGCTTGGTTAAGTTTTTTTCAGTCAGGTTTTGTTCTTAGTGTTTTGGGAGGTCTGGGAATTGGTGAGTGCTTAGTCTGTGCCGTTGTGGAATTTCCTGCCATCTCCCCACGCTTGGAAAAACACAAAATTCAACAGCAGCGTAGTTTTTGCTGAAACAGGTTTCTTTCTGCCTGTGCCCAAACACGTGTTCTCTCAGCACAGGAGCAGGTGGCGTCAGTATTGTCGCACAGGATCTCCTCCTGGATTGCGCAGCGGATATTCGCAGCCTTCACGTTCGTTAAAGGCAACGGGGAAAGGAGGAAGCTGCTCTGCTCTTGATTAGGAAAAGAAGCAATAGAGATTTATGAATTGCAGCGCGGAAGAACTAGATTAGCTGTTGGGAAAGGCACCCAAACGGCAAAGAGGGTGGAGTTCTGGAATAGATTGCCTTGGGCTTGGGGAACCTCCATCACTAATGGTTTTCAGAAAGAATTAGGCAAATGCCTGGCAGGAATTATGTAGGTATTGCTGCTCCTGCCTTGGGCAGCAGCAGGGACTGGCTGACCTACTGAGTGCCCTTCCAGCCCTATTTGTTACGATTTTGTGCTGCAGAGAAGCAGCTGTGCTGAGAGTTTCACCAGGTTCGGGATCGCTCCCATTTGGGCTTGCAGGACTGAAAGGACCGCAAAGCTCTGGTCTTAAAAATTCTCGTGAGCGCAATCAGGAAATTTCTGTTCTACAGAGTTCTGTTCCTTTGTTTTATTATCATATTTTGTTTTCAATGCGTGTGTATACGTAGTATGGGTTAGCAGGTAAGGCTATCAGACAAAATTATCCAGTAGGTCTGTCGTTTAGCTGCCGTGTTAGAATCACAATGAATGCCTTATTCATGAACTCTAGTACTTGCTGCTTGACTTGAGCACTGATTCTCTCTGCTCTTTCCCCAGACCCATGAAATTAATGACTCTGTCTTACAGGGCTCTCTTCAGTAAACAGTTCACAGTTATCTAAACTGTTGTTTCCCTGCGCTCCTTTCCCGTTAACTTTTTGACTCTCCTGACTCTGTGTGGTTTTGGTGTCATTCAAGAGGCCATACGCGGCCCCTCCGGGGTCAGCTCAGTGTTTTTCTTGCCTGCAGTCCTGTGTTGTATGGCTTAATAGATGCGATAACAATCTGCAAAAATCTGAAGACTGTAAACACTGAAAAGAAGCAGGAATGGGTCCAAGGATGTGTGGGAAGAAGTTGACCAAAGCAGCATGTATATTGAATAGTGTAAGTATCTTCACAGCTGGATCTATGAGAACAGAATATGCTTTCAAAAGATTTTCAGACCAGTTTAAATAAATGATGAAAACTGTTCTGCAGTGTCAGCTGTTGATGGTGCTGCGGCTCTCTTACCACACTGTCAGAGCACATATGCTCATTCTTTCCTCCAGAAAACTAGTTAGAGGGCATGAAAACCTCTACTGCAGCTGCTACATATCATAAGAACAAATTCCTTGGAGTTTTGTTGCTGGTTTGAAAATTCAAAGGCTACTCGTGACCTTCAATACAGCTGAATGTCTCTGTAAAAAATTTAGCCCTCCTGCTCCCCATGTTTGAGATTTCTGCGGGTCTCAGGTAGCAAATGCTGCTCCCTTCCTTGCAGGATCTGTTATTATCTCCACTTCCCGGTATTCCAAACCCGGGAGGCTTTAATGAATTCCGTGTACTTTTCTGCTCCTTGCGAGCGCTGTTTGCTAATGCGATGTGAAAATGCTAATGGCGGTAATACACTTGGTGCATTTACTATCTTCGGAAACAAAACCTCTCTGGGGTAGGTGATAAGAACGGAACCACGCGTCTTTGTAGGTTTGTCTTGCCTGTTGAGCCCGGAGAAGCTGGGCAGACACGGAGCCTGACGAGGCCTGCAAGGGGACGGCCTCCGCCCTAATTATAGGACTAACGTCTTTGAGGCCACATGGATCCATCCGTGATTCGGTGAAGGATCTCTTCACCCTGCCTTCCTTCCAGGCGAAGCTTCCACTTCTCTTGGGACGGGCTCCCTTCTGCTGCTTTCCTGCGGTCTCGGAGAGCGCAGCAGTGGTCATCCCTCTGTATTATTTCCCGTGAGACCGCGAGCAGAAAAACTGGTCTTCATTGTGAGTGATGCTGTGGGCAGTGTCCTCCTGCCCTTCTGCGTGTGTCTCCTGCACACAGAGCCCGGGGGAAAAGGTGGTCGCTGTGTGCGCATTGCCCGGTGGCTTTTTCCCGGGTACCCCGCTCCTGTCCGGCATCTGGGGCAGAGGTCTCACTAATGCTACAGCAGAGAAGCCGGTAAGACTCTGGGTTTTTCCCACCTCGCTTTAAAACACCGCTATTGGTTTTCTGTCACTTGCCTTCAGGTCTGATTAATACTATGTAAAACTGAAGATTTCACAGCTATTCTTCAAAAGGATTTAAAGTCCCCTGATTTCCCATAGTGAAGTAAGCAATTGCATTATTTCAACGTGAAGGAGAGAAAATTGAGATCAATATCCCATCGTAAATACAACGCTGCAATTCGTAATAACAACGGTGATTTAATTTTTTTGAAAGCCAGGGGACCAAATATGTGGCAGTTACTGTATCCTTTCATAGCCACATATTTATGTGCTAAACTGCTCCAGTTAGTTGACTTGATGGCACAGGGCTCAAAGAACGTGTCTCCTGGATCTGGTCTGAAGAAAATAGGCAGTAACTTTCTTCGACAAAATTCGGGGAAAACCTTGTCTGTCCCAAGCATCTTTGCCTTTTCCAGACTCGGTGGTGATTCGGGCTTCAGTTCGCCCCCAGGCTACAAAGAGGGAAAGGGATTATACGTTCCATCAGGCTGGAAATCCTTTGTCTGAGGCCCGATCAGCATATAGGTGGCGGTTTAAATGGCTGCCAACACTTTCAGGGAAGGTAAAGATGAATGATGAGTGGTTTGAAGGACGACGCTTTCTTGCGGAGAACCGGGAGGTTTCCCGTGTGGTGACGTTCTGCCACGATGCTTCACCCCGGAGGCAGCAGCAGCCTGCAGGTGGCAGGACAGAAAGAGTGGCAACTGGTTATTCTTTCAGAAGTGATAAAGTTAGGGTGCTTTTAATTAAATCGCGCGGGAAGGACTAAAACACGGCAGACGCGCACGTGCAGCTGAAGAAGAAGGCCTTTATGTGTGAAGATGTTACTCCAAAGACAAGAACCTCGAAGTCTGAACACCAAATCCAAGGGGGCAGGGACGACTATTAATATGAAGCAGCAAGCTCTGCTAGGGACTTGTGGAAAGTGCAAGGCGCAGAGGAACTGCGCGTTCAAAGTAAGAATAGAAACCGAATAGGGTACGTTAATTATGTCAACAAATTAAATAGATGGATTACCATGTATTAAAACATGGTAACTATCTGTTCTGCTGTTATCCCTGTTGACCTCCGCAGGGATTATGCAAACATAGGGGCGCGGGCTGTGCCCAGCGAGGCAGTATAGATGCGGGGGTGTCTCTGGGTAACAAAGTTGGTTTTTTTTTTTTTTTTTTGGAGACGAATCGCTTCGTTTTCTGTTTCTGGAGCCAGATGGGGAGGGCAATGAACTCTTTTGGGGATGGAGGGATTGAGCTGGCGAGGTGTTGGGTAGGAGTTGGAATTAATTTCACATCCAGAGATGTTTGCCTGTTATCGTTTGTGATAACTCTAAAATTGTGACTGTTGGACGAGATTTACTTGAAGAGAATCTATGCTAAGGGAGTGGGAAAAAGGTTAGATGCCTCTCGCAGAGAGAGACTGGGGAACTGCAGAATTTATGGATCCGCCCCGCGGCTGCGATCAGATAGCCAGCAACGGCGGCCTGGGGGGAAAGGTGCTGTAATTTGCATGCAGCTAGGTAATTACAAGTTCCCCCATTAAATCTTCGCCTCTGCGTATGGGTCCATGGTTTAGCTGGGACGAGTCCAATTACCTTCCTGCACTCCGCGTGGAAATCTACCTGAAGTTCACCCGATGCGAAATAAGGCTGCCAGTGCGTTTGGTAGTCTGAGTTTGATGTGAATATACTATACCAGCTGGAGGTCTGTGATGCGTTTCCATTTGCTTCCATGTATAATTCAGGATGTTCATAAAGAGCATGAACATCCCGGATATGTGAAGGATACTTTGTGGCCATCATGGGAGTTCAATTGATTAGTTATCAGGGGAGCAGTTGCAGAAACTTTCACTCCGGCTCCTGAAATAATTTCACGCTTCCAGTTAGTATAAGGTTCAATCTGTTTCAGTGGCAGAGCGGGAGGAGTAGGTGCAGGTGATGGGACCCTGGATTTTTTATTGGGATCTTAGGCCTTTATAGGGCTTTGAATACTAATAGCGAGGTGTCATCAGTTCTGTACCGTGGGTCATACTCTTCCTCCACCAAGTACGTGGGAAAGTTACGCTTCGTCCTGCCTGTCGCTTCCCCTCTGACCTGCTCATCCTTCCAGTCGAGGAAGCTTTTAAACTAAACTGTTTTTGCGTATTCTTTCACAAGATCCTTGTTAAGACAAGGTAAAAACAAGATTAATTTTCTGTCTA
This sequence comes from Vanellus vanellus, assembly GCF_965231255.1. Taxonomy (NCBI): domain Eukaryota; kingdom Metazoa; phylum Chordata; class Aves; order Charadriiformes; family Charadriidae; genus Vanellus; species Vanellus vanellus. The sequence continues at coordinate 2,654,764 of NC_138917.1, forward strand.
ACCGATCTCTTAAAGTGCAGTTTTGTGGATACTGTTTTTCCAGTGGGTTTGGGCTCTGCCCTTGTCACCTGCGCTCCACGTAGAAGGGACTAACTCATTTTTCGTGTTCCTCCGGCTGAGCGATCCTTGGAGGGAGAAGCAGCCTGATGTCACGCTGCTGACCAGTGAGGCTGTAATGAAATGACTGACCGCTCATTTCAGCTTATTTTCGACTCTCATATCTGAAAGATTAAGACTTTGCATTGAACTGCAAGATCTTGCTTTCTCTCCGTCTCTTCTTCACTCTCCCCTTGCTGATAAATAATAGATAAAGAAGAATGAATAAAGCACCCAACTTGTGCCCCTGGGGCTGGGGTTCCCATCTAATCGGTGGTCCAGTCCAGCGTGAAATCTATTTGGTGGTTTAGGCTGGGTCCTTCTGGAACATTATTCTTCCTGTGAAGATATTAAATGTAAAAAAATGCGGCACAGCGAAGCAATCGCAGTGTCTGTTTGAGAAAGGCCAAAGATTAAGTTAACATAGAAGCAGATTTACCTCCCACTCATACAGAAGAGTGTCGGCGGGTCAGCCGTTACCGGAGTGCTGCGAGGGAGTCGGTATTGTGCCTGCTCACACTCTCTCTCTACCTTCTCTTCGGTAGACAACTTCTGGGTTTCAGGGCTTCAGCTCGCGAGTGAAAGGATTTCTATATATTGCGTTTATTTTTATGTATATATTCATTAAGTATAATTACACATGCATGTGCCTGTATTCATAGATATGCATATATGTGTGTGTATATACATTTATATATATTAAAAAAATTAAAAATACTCACCCCACTATTGGCTCACACGGGGGAAACACCACCCAGCTATGACTGGGGAAGCAAATGTCTAATGTCACTCAAACATCACTGTAAGAACTGCCTTTTCATTTTAAAAAAATGAAACCGACAGCTGATACCAATACGCTGTTTGCAAATCTGCATAGTTCCCATGCATAAAATACCCCGGCTTTGATTTTTTCGCTTAATATGTCCTTTGCGTCTTGAAAACTGAATAGAATTGGACATAAGTAACTCAGAGTTGGACATTTCATCTCATATTCTGTGCCTTTTGGGTGCCTATGAAAAGCACAGTGCTGTACAATCATTTGTCTTCCTTCAAAAGAGTAATGATAATTTTATGTGAATTATCTCCGCATGCCAGAATGACCTCAGAGTCCTAGCTAAGGTTCGTTGGCAGAAAAATGCTGAAAGAGGGAACATTTAAGCACCTTTATAGGAATGCAGAGACAGTTCAGTGGTTTCTAATGTATTCGAAAGTGACAGCGTCAGAACTTTCTGAATGTAGTAATGGGTGCTGTGGTCTGGAATCACGTGTGTATTTTGTATTTTGGGCTCGGTCAGTGGGGTACTAACTGCCAGAATGTTCGCGGCAGTGCTGAGCCCTGACAGTATCCCCTTGCGTTTAAAAATGCTCTTAGTTTTGCTTCTCATCTCTACAATCCCAAGAGTGGTTGGTGGTCGATAGCGGTAAGAAAATTACGTTTGCATTGGGAGAATTGGGAATTTTACGAGTAGACGAGTCCCTTCCAGTATGGGCAGATTGGTCCCGGAGGGCCCCTGTCCAGGGCTTGGGGTAGGTCCTGTAATTCCGGAGATTCATCCACTCTGCGTTACGCGTGTTCAGACACCCGAAGGTGTTTGCATAAAGCCAATTAAAGTTAGCGGCGGGTGAGTTATGAAGTTTTGCAATCATGTTTTTATTTGTAGATAACAGACCGTGTAAGAGATTACAAGGTATGCCAGACTTAGGAATTACGGGGAACACCTCAGTCATTTCTGTGTCTTTAAAAAGACTAATATCGTGCTAACAGTCCCGGTAAAACTTTGTTACGTTGCAGAATAATAAAAAAAAATAAATTAAAGTGTGCCGAGGCCAATGGGAACTTTTTGTTGGCTTCAGCGAATATTGAAGCAGCTGCTAAATGGAATCGCACTGCGAACCCACACTGTTTGTGCTTCCTTCTTGTGGGGCGAAGGCAGTCGATGGGAAGGCAAGATAGGTACAAAAGCCCCGCGTTGTCAGTCACTGTGAAGCTAAGCCTAGTGAAGGGCTTTTAGAAGAAAGAAAACAGCTATAGCGTCTGATGGAAGAACTTCAAAACAAGCGATAGCAACAGTGAGGGTTTCCACCTTCCAGTAGCATCAGTATGTCTCTCTCGGCAGAAGAGTCTCGGAACCGGCGGTGCTGGCAGATAGCGAGAGGTCAGGTCCGTGTCTCTTGTGCAGACTGGTGGAGCGGGGGACGTCAAACCAGTGGCTCCGAGCAGAACTTCTGAGGGGTTTCAAAGGCAATCTGCTTAAGAAGCAGGTGGTGTCATTCAGAAACCCCGTTTATCTTCATCCTTGAGAAACTCCTTCAATGACAAGCGGGAGTATTAACAAATAGCAACTGAAATTTCTGACCGAAATATTGGATGTGCAAAATAAAAAGCCGTCGTATTGGATAGCTCGTGTGATACGTCTGGGACACAGCTTTCAGCAGGTTCCTGCTCATCACCATCTCCTCTCTTGAAGGACATAAATAATATTGACCTTTGGAAAGACGTGACTCAGTAGTTTATCTCGGCTTTAGATCTTACCAAACCTCATGACTATGTCTGAGGGAATTGTTTCAGATATATCCATGTCAATAAGATCTTATGTGAGCTAAAATAACCAATTTAAGAGTGCAGGACTCAGTCATCTTGTTGACAAGCTGCCTTCACGCTAGATATATTTTCTATTATTGATGGCATTTTCAGCAGATCCCAGAACAATGCTAGGTGAGTTTTAAAATTAATATCGTTTTTCGTGGTTCATTAGTTTGACTAGGTCTGGATAATAAATGGAGTTACGAAAAAACAAACAAGTAAACAAAACCCCACATTTCATCTCACATCCAATTCCAAAATTGAAGGTGGGTTTTTAAAGGAAAAAAAAAAAAAAAAAAAAAGACTATGAGCTTTGATTAAGAAATCTTTATGGAAATTCTAAAAATGGCATGCTCATTTTTCTTTTCACTTTCATATGCCTACCAAGTCCCAATCAGAGCGATAATTAAAATACGAAAATGCAATGAAATAATCTGTCTGTGAAGTGTTTCTAACCAGAAACTGAGATCTCTTGCAAGATTTAGAGCTCAGTTTTGCAGACCCAGAGGATCTGGCTATTTCTGATAAGCCCAGATAAGCCTCTGGACTTCTGAATGCTTATCAGACCTGAACTCAAACTCTGAGCTTGGTGGAGTTCGCTTGTCTCCAGCTTTAATATTGTGTTATCAGCTGTCATTGTATTACCTTCCTTCCTCCTGGCCCCTTCAACCCCCCCTCAAAGTCCTACCTGGCATTTTAAACCCAAATCCCGCTTAAATAATATTGACTTCAGTACAATAGTTATTAGAACAATATTTTTTTAAATTGCAATCTGCAGACGCTGGTAGAGATCAACAACTGTATTAAGCAGCAAGGGTGTTTAAAACCCTCCGAGATTTAAAAATCTTTACAATTTTGGACCCCGTAACTTCAACACATAAATATTTGGTTGCTAAACAAGCAGTTCAATGGGAATTGATGTAGGTTTACACCTATACTTTCCTTCTTATAAACACTGATTTCTACCAATGTATTAAATACAATCCTATGTTCTTTTAGTTTCCCCCAAGACCTCAAAATATTAGGAATATTAGGAGTATTTTATAACCTCAATTTCATAGCAAGGTAAACCTGCCTGAACAGTTCTAATTATTTCCCAAACATAATATCTATAATGTTCTTGTTGTAATTAGGCAGAATTCATTATAATGGTAGAATTTATTTTTTTTTAAGAGAGTAATTTATGCTTGCTAGTCTGTATTCAACAATGCTCATCACTTTAAATTTAGACATGTTTAAAGGTAATTATGCGTATCTTGAGCTGTAGTGAACAAACATACAATTACAAGTTTGCTTAAGGGCTGTACAACATTTGTGTTTTCTTTTTAAACTCTTCACGCTTCAAGATTTATAATTGTCCAGGACACTCACGTGATTTGCCTTCGTGACTTTGCTACCGGAGTGATACTTGGTAAGCAGAGCTCAGCAAAACGCTGTCAGAGGTTGGCAAGCGGAGCCTAATCCAGACTCTCGGAGTTCGAGGCAGTGTCTCTATGTTAATGATTTTTAGAACACCTGACTCCATACCAGAATTGGCATTTCGTTATTAATATTTGAATCCATAATTACTTGATATTTAACCTTCTTATCCCACTTGGGGAGGCGTTGAAAAATGATGATTTTCTATGGGACAAAACTTCCCAATTCCAATCAGTTTGATGTTAAGTTGCTACATTTTCAGCTAGGAGATAATTTGGTTTAATTATTCTGTCGTTTGAAGTGCCCTTTCGCTGCAGTCCAATGTCACTTCCATTCCCTGCTGAATTCCTGGGTACTTTTAAAGTTCTGCTCAACACCGGGAAGAAAACTCGTATCAGGAGATGAGAACCTACGTATTTCTAACCAGCGAGGTGCGTGTGTAATCTTCTGCATTCTTAAACTTCGCGTTCCTATTTAAGTTAATTATGTAAGCACACATAAAAAGCTGGCCTTTTAAGATACGGCATCAGATGCTGAAGAAAATATAAAAGGAATAGGGTTACGCAACACTGCAAATTCAAGATTTAGTGTGAAGAAACGCGCCGTGTCTAACCAGTATTAGAAGGATAAGGTCGCGCCTGTTGCCAAGTGCTTCTGTGCCCTACGATGGTGCCAGAAATGTGGCGCAGTTGTATGTCCGTGATTGTCTCTCTTTCTAAGAGAATATCAGCAAATAACTGTGTTCTGTTGTTTGTGGAGAAATTTTCCAGACACCGATAACTAAGGGCCGTTCTGATAAATGCAGTCAGACGAAGATTTATGCTCTGAAAAGTGGCAAAGGGAAATTTCTGGTCTGGTTTCCATCCTCTGTTTGGAAGCGGAGGTGAATCTGCTGTGTAGACAGACAGCTTGGAGAGCCGTGTCCGTCCCCCTCACGCTGTGCATTTGACGGTCCTTGGGAGATTGTATAAAAGATGTTGACAGTTTGTGAAACACAGGAATGCTGCAGATTCAGCTGCCGTGTAGGTGAATCTTTATTTCTAACGATTATAAAGCAATTATAGCCAGGCAAGCTTAAAAAGCTGTGGAGTTCCCACTTATTGTGCCTGTTCAGCTGAAATTATTAATTGAAAACTCAAGTTTCTAGAACTCCCGTCTCGGAAGACTTGCAGCAGCCGTTCGGACTCCTCAGTGAATGGTGTGACTTTAAATACAGAATGGAAATATGGTATAACTATAATATTATTGATTCTTTATTGCAGATATTAGTCTTTTCTTTTAGCCGTAAATAGCAACCATTGGGGCGGAGGGAATAGGATGTGCTTCCTGGTGGAATATGAAGGAATTACATTTTGAGCCGTTAACTGTTGGATGTGGATAGTTCATAGGAGGACCCTGCTGTTATGATGGCATTTTCCTGCAAAATCGTACCTGCATTTTAGGTAGGAAAGGGTGAACTCGGCGTAGTTACAAATTTTTACTCAACTTCATGGCTTTGGGACGCTGACTCATGTTCACATTCAGTTTCCACTATGGAGAGAATGGGCAAAGAGCAGCACGGAGAGCAGAAAGAGAAGACTCTTTTCCTTGTGTACGGGTGGGAAAACAGAAGAGAAGTCAAAACCAAATATGGGGCAGTAGGATTTCTGGATAACTGCAGCCTTGGATTACATTCTTATTAATATTTAGGCTGAAAAAAATGTCCTCATTTTCAGAGTTGTTCAGCACTTTCTAAAATCACTATAAGTGATTTCAGCTCTGCGCTTCTTAAAACCGTGGGCACTTATTTTACCTTAAATGCGGACAAGAGACCAATTACAGCCCTTTTATTTTAAGCTGGGCCTAAGCGTACTGTACGCCATCATAGCATATTCAGGGAGCCTCTAGCTAGCGGAAGATATTTTTCTATCCCTCGAGACGTTTATAAAACCAATATAAAAACCTCCGCCTGGTAAAACGCTTTGAATTACCCAGAGGCAGAGCTTGCGAAGGCAGCTGAATTTTGTGAGCCTGAAATAGCCTTTGAAAGGTGTGCAGGTTTCCCAGCCCGCCCCTCGCTCCTCGGGTGAGCCGTCGTGTGGGTGACAAATGGCCTGCCTAGGCAAGGTGTGGAGCGTTTGGGGCTCTCGAATTTTTAGTGGGATTGAGGGTGTCTGTCACGTTCTGGACTGGGTACAAAGTGCAAAGCTCTGCCGTAATTGAGGACCGAACTCTCTGCTTCTAACAGAGTCTGTGTGTTCCCTAGATATCTAATGTGATCTAAAATATGTTAGGCCTAAGACAGACTGGCAAGTTTTTAAGGACCGCGGCTGGAGAGATTTTCTTTATTATAATTGACAGATTAAGGGTGTCTCTAACTTTTTGATAGTGCTGTAACTAACGCTTTCAGTTGGTGACATGATCGCTGATAGTAATGACAGACAACTGGACCTGTCTGCCCGCCATTTTAATGAGGTCTCGTTGCAAAGGCCTTCTCCAAAGCAAGCGTTGTGCCTGTGAAATTAGAGTGGGGTCTTTCTGGAAACATTCACATTATTTCTTCTTTTTATTTTGTTCTGATTTCTGCTGAAAACTTGGATTTGGGTCTTCTGGAGCCACTTTTAGTTTATGCTCCCTGCCGTCTCGTTTCCGTGGCCTGAGATGGTCCTCTCCAGCAGCTGAGCGAGACAGAAGCCTATGACACATCTGGCTGAAGAAATCTCATCTTGTTGATCTCTTGAGCAGAACAGAAAAATTAGGTATTTTAATAAGCTCTCAGTAGCTAGTCTAGAAGTATTCTGGAATCAAATTTTGTCTTCGTCATCCTACATCCCAAGAAATCTACATCTTCCAGTGGAAAATAACAGCTGTCTTCAACTGGTTATATTTAAATACAGATCTGTGATTCCAGTATGAATTTGATGAATACAGTATGACATGGATGTTTACTTTTGATAAATTTATTGTGTGAACAGAATAGACATGTGTGAGAGAGAAAGGGATATGCGATCTGCAAATCATCTGTTTAATGATGAAGACCAACAGCAGGTTGCCCAGAGGATGGTCATAGAAAAAGTAAAAAATGTGGGTTTATGACAAAGGCCTGAACAATACCAACACAACAGTCATCTGCATCTTAAAAACCCTACTTTTATGAAGTTTGGTCAATTTATGCTTTTAGAAACGCACCAACACTTTACACCTATTTCTGTGGCTTCTTCTCTGAAGGAAATAAAAGCATGTTAATTTATTTAGAAAAACAGAATGCTTTGCGGAAGAAATGTCCCCGTTCCTGTCCAGCTGACTTTTAATCCCTGAGTCAAGAACTGTTTAACACAGTGCCATGCCTGCGTGCAATACAAATTAGGAAAGCCTATGTTTTAAGCGTTTTGTACAGACAAAGCATAATAATACTGACTGTGGTAGTAGAACACATCATTTATTTTGCATGTTACGCAGCACGTTAATGTTCGCTGTAGCTGGTATTGACTAACGCAGTTTGAGTGAATCCTACAATTTTCTGGATCAGATTCGATGATTGTGCTAAATGTGCTGGTAAAATACAAAGGGTCCTCACGCACTGTGTTTTCTTTTCGGCCAAGCCCTGCCCCAAACACACTGCCATGAACGACGAGTTCTGGCGCGACGATTTTCAATAATCGCGTATGTTTGCAGGCAGCAGTTTAAAGCTTGGCATACGGTAATGTATAGCGCTAGTTAAATTAGCAAGAGAAACTTTGCCGATTTAGATAGTGTTTTTATTCTAGGTTGTTTTTTTTTTTTTTTCTCTCTATGCTTTCCCGTTTTAGGCTGAAATTCTGTAACATGCGTCAGTATGTGGGAGTTCCTCTAAAAGCTCCTCTTAATGGAAGGTTTGATTATTAATGCGGGGCTTGGGAGCTAAATGCAGGTAACTTTTGCCAAGAATGAGGGCAGAATATGACTATACCGCACTGCAGCCATTCGGTATGGCAATTCACACCTGGTTTTTCATCCCATGTCAGGTGAATGTTCTCGGAACTGGCTTGGCGTGTGACGAATGGGCAGAGTGGGGATTCGACCCTTAGCCGCACCAGCCTGCAGTGCCGTAAGTCGAAAAAAGGCGCGAGATTTTTAAGATTCGCTCTATTGTTTCCAAAACGCAATTTGACTGTTTGTGAACAAATATTTAGAAGTAGCAAATGGCTTTCGTAGTTGCCCAAGGTACATGTAAGTTATTTAAAAAATATATTAGCCGTGAGGGAAACTAGCTAATACCTACATCAGTGTATTTTATCATTTAAGCAAATGGACTTGAAGCCAAATTAATCCCTTATTTTGCTGTCATCTCTGCTCATTAATGGGAAAAAAAAAAGGAAATAAAGAAACAAAACTGTTCTAAAAAGTAATATTTATTTAAGTGAATGTGTGCTGATGTATATTTAAGGCTATGCAAGTAAGAGCTTTGCTGTGTTTGTGCGGAAACATAATCAAAATATTTCCTTCAAATTAATTTATCTTCTTTTAACAGAGCATCACGTGTGCGGTATCGGAGACCTCCCATTTCCTCCTGGCAGCACTGGCCCTTGTTTACCTCTTGCGGCTTTTCACCAGTTTGGTTGACCTGAATTTTTTTCGACCCTTTTAGGAAACGCTGGGTTCTTATTTTTCTGAGATGGGATGAGCCTAGTGTAATTGTACGAAACTTTATCCTCAATTTCAAAACGAGTTGTTATTGTTGTGGTGTAGAGGAAAAAAAAAAGGAGTAGGAACAGGAAATTACTCTGTTTTTAAAATAGGCTTTTTACGAGTGCCTTCCAGGAGTGCATTAAGCAACATGACTTACATCTGTCTCGTGTGTTTTGTTCTCTGATTCTCTCCCTAAGGGAGAATGGTGTGTGCAGTGGAGCATTTTGTTTTGGTAGGGTTTGTCATTTGATTTGTTTTATATACAAACTGTCCCCGTTTATGTTGGCCAGGAGTGTGCCTTGCGTTTGGAGCGCAGGTGGCGAAATCTGTGATGCCTCTTCGGGCCTGTAGGAGTCATTGATGGAAACACCGCGACGCCGACCCAGCGGCAGCCCTTCAAAGAGTGTCTTAACGAGACAATTCTTGTTAAACATTTTGAAAACTCGTTTATTCAAAGCATTTGGTGGGGAATTCTCTTGGCTTTGGTTTGGGGGGTTTGTTTTTTGCTTAGTCGCTTTAGCAATTCCTACATCTCAGTGGAAAACCTCTGTATCCAGAGGGGGCACTGACTTGTACCGTCACCCGAGTCCCGTAAAATGAAGGAATTTCAATATAGGAAATGTCAACCAGGGCTCCCCTCCTAACGACTCGCGATACGAACCAAACCTTTCATTTACCAACAAAAATATTTACTGATCTTCTCAGTGAAGGGCAATAGGAATAGAAGCTGATGGGAACAAGTATGCTTTGCTGTTTTTACCATTTTTTATTGGGTTTAGGTAGTGTGCAAAAAGACCAATTAGAACTAGACTCCTCTTGTGTTAAACCCTGCATAAACTAGAATAAATTTCACAGCTTTTTCTCAGCTGTGTATCCTTTATAAGCACGTTGCGTGGTGTAGGCAGGCAGGCTGGATACCAAGCAACACAGACGGTGCAGGAAAACGCGTGGCCTCCTTTACAACATACGTGACGATGTAATGCGCTGTTTGTTTCTGCCGCTGTGTTCGCCTCTGTACAGCAGAGATGTACATATGTGCCCGGGCTGGGATTTTTCTGTGTCGTACATTGTCTGCTAGATAGCAACAGCAATTAGGCTAAATTTAGAATGTAAGAGCGGCGAATTTAAGTTTTCAAAACAAACTTATGTTGGAGTTATGCACGCAAGAATGCCTTAAATTGAGTATTGAAAGAAAAAAGAAATGAACTAAATCACTTTTAATTTTCTGGGGGAAAAAAAAGACCGTAAAATATGCTAAAGGATACAAATAGGCAGAAAAGTACCATTGTAAGCTGGGATATGGGTTTGATCTCATTTCTTGTCCAGCTGTAAGACAAGGAAGAATAGAATTTTTATCAGATTGATACAGTCTTGTATCTTGTATTGACTGTGTCGCTGTGATGCTACTGCTGTAACAATGAGATCATTTCCTTTAGTCATCCAGCAGATGCAGAAAAGTATCCTTCTAAAAAGAGTCTAACATAATTATCTGCAATCCGTGGCGGGAATACAGCATTGCCCGTGCAAGTGGTATGAATATTTGAAAGCAAAGAGAGAAGCACAGGCTGATCTCAAGATGCCTCCTAGAAGGGACCCTGCTTTTTTTGTTGGTTTGTTGGTTTTATTTAATTTACCATATGGGGTCGCAATAGATCAAAATGTAGATCAGGAAACTTCATATTGGTATAATTTTTGTTCTGTTTACAATTTTGCCACTTTATTATATGGCAAATTCAGTCAGACGTTTGAAGGGAACAGAGAATCTGGTTTGCTCCAATGCTATTTAATACTGGAAAAGTTGAGAAGACTAAGGAAAACTCATACTTTTTGTTTAGGATGCTTCAACTTATAACTGAATCTGTATGAAAGGCCCATCTTCTTCCAAGAACATGTAAGTAAAAAGCTACTCGGGGCCAGTGTATCTGTACGTAGAAGCCTGTATACATTTTTCTTAACGTTTGAAAATAACCTCGATAAATCACGTCATTAAGAAACTGTCTAAATCTAATAAAAATACTTTACATTCTCAAATCACCGTTAGTTTTGAAATCAGCAGAAGTAATGGCCTCACATTTCCTGCAGCGGGTAAAACTGAGCAGCCAACACTGGGCGAATGAGTGGCGTGGCTTCGGCTGGCGAAGGCTGCAGCCTGGGGCCAGGGAGCACCAGGTTCCGCTGCCCCTGACGGGCAGTTCCTTCCCCTTCTCTATGTTGGCGGGTATTGAGTATTCTTTATTTTGCTAACCATACTTATTTGGAAGCCATAGATTGCTTTATCCTATGTAATTAGGGTACTTTCAAGTAAGAGGGAGCTAAATTATTTCTCCTTTTATTCAGATTTTTTTTTTTTTTGTTGGAGACAGAGGGGGAGCATATTTTGTCTTTTACCTTTTTAGAGAAATAAAACTTACTTTGCTTGGGGAGCTGGGACTGTAAGAAAAACATGCAGTATGTCAAAATTTGCAGGAAAGTAATGAGCTCTCATTAACACTGTATTCCACCCAAAAGTTTCTTACTCTTCCTAATAGCTTTTTATACCAACACAGTTTTCCCCGGTACAATTAGAGACTATGTATAGTACCTAACTTTAAAATGACAGACACATTCAAAGACACGTTGCTGAGTTTTTTTACTTACCGATTAGCTAAAATAACACATTTCCTTCTAATTTCCATGGCCAGCAAAATAAAGACACACAATTGCATCTTGCTAAGATGTTAAGTTTTTCGGCTTTTTTTGCAACTTTTTCTGGTATACAAATTCCTCAGAATGTATATTGTATTTAAAGATACAGCACTAAGTGAATTCTTGCAGTAGCCTTCCTCGGTATTTCTATGGCAAAAGCAAAAATTGAAAGGGCATTTAAATAAGGGTGGGGGTTTTATCAATTTTGGTATTTTTTAGTAGAGTCATTCTGGTTATTTTGATCCGATCCATCACCAACACCCCCCCCCCCCCCCAATAAAGGATTTCAAATGGTATTAATATACAACAAGACGGGGGGACTGGGTGCACAGACAGCAATGGTCTGTTTGTTCGGGGCTTAGAAATGAATCGAAATTGAGTTGGTAATGGGGTAGGCAGTATGTGGGGGTGGAGGGTGGATGTGGAGTGAACGTGAAAGCGGGTGAGAGCTTGTTGCATTATAAATGTTTCAGCAGGAGGTATTTGGAATGGCTCCCTCACTTCCATGTTGTGAAATCATAAGGGAGTTATGCTGCATCCCAAATGAGTGCTAATGAAACCTTTATACCAAGAACCATCACGTATTCTGCATATGCTACATATGATGTGGGAAAACTCAAATTGAAATTGAGGGAGAGAGAGAATACGCGATGGAGTGGCATAAAGGTTTTATCAGCATGAGGTTGGGGGGGGGGGTGCCTTACTCACAAAAGCAAAGCTGAATTTATTAGCTCACATGTTTTTTCTCTCCCTCTGAGCCCTCAGTCTTGGCACTCACTGTAGAACTTGGGCTTACGGGCACAAAAATAGTTTCGATAATCTATTTTAAAACTCCATTTTATCTTTCAGTAAATACTTTTTTGACAGAATATATGAGATGGTTCAGGGTACAAAAGTCTTACCAGCACTTGTTCGGAACGTTCTGCGTTTCTCCAAATTTTGCAGTCTGGAAACGTGCGCGCGTGTGCATTTTGAGTGCTTTTAAACTGCCATATCTGAGCTTCAGCCATTAATCTGGCCAACTGAAGCAAAAAACTTCCTTAAAAGAGGCAACGTTTCTTCTTTCACCTTCCCTCTTCCTCTTCCCTACCACAAAATGCTTTTTTCCCTTCTCCCTGGACGTATCATTTGCTCCTCCTTTCCAAACTCTCAGCATCTGGACAGTGTGCAGTGCTGGATTAGCGAGTTTGGTGGTGTATCCCAGGAGTGACGGGAAGTTGGAAGTGTGAGCGTGTGCCGCACGGGCTCTCCCACGCTCTTCCATGTCGGTGACGCAACGCTCATTACAGCTATTGGAGGTCGTTTTGTTAAAGCGACCGCCTTCCCAAGGCCAGTGCAGTTTCGAGTCGTGCTGCCTTTACAAATCAATAAACATTTAAAATATCTTTTTTTCTTAAAAAAAAAAGGCAAGACTGAGATTTATAGCTATGCATCATTTGGCTTGTAGTAATGAGAGTCATGTGCAAAATGAAGCTTTTCTAGGAAAGTAACCACTGTGAAGTACTTGTGCCATTAGCAAGTGGCTTCCTCTCTTCACCTTTGGTTTCTGCACTATTATTTCTGGTCCGTCTTTCTCCTTCCATGCCATTTTGTTTGACCTATCCATGACTGTAGTTCCAGAACAACCAGTAGCAGCAGAATTTTTTAATATGTTAGCTGACTCCCGATTTTCAAGCTAGAAATAGGCAGGAACAGTCTTTAATAAAGATGACCTTTGGTTGCACTGCAAGATAAGCCGTGAAAGAGGGAGGGAGACTATACTAAAGCACGAAGAGTTTGTGGTACTTGTTAGTGACAGGAGAAAGCAGCGCAAGTCTTTTATTACTCATTAAGGTCAATTGGTCATTATGTCCTTGCATCTGTTGACTTTGAATCATGGCAGAAAAAAATCTTTCAGATTTTACAAGGAGGTGAGGTAGCTTGAAGGAGGATTTTGCCTCCCGTGACTTTGTCTTTCTGACCTGGTGCTTTCTCTCAGCAGGAGAAATTCCTCACCTCACTCTTCCCCGCTTGCCCGAAATGAGTGCTCTAATAACCGCATGCCCACCCCCCTCCCCAGTTATATATTATCCACGAAGGAAAAAAAAAAAAAGCAGGTAGGGGGTCCAGCTATGTCTGATAAAGTTTTCACCTTCTGTGGTTACCCTACTTGAGTAGAGTATATATTCTCTCTGACATGTGGGTAACAGGGAGAAAATATCAAATCATGGAGAAAGAAATGGAAACTTTTCTTGCCATAAATCTTCCTCTTTTCTCTATTTACTGAAACAGAAAATTGGCTAGGAGTTGAAATGCAGTGTGTATATGCGTGTGTGCATGCTTCTGAGCCGTTCTTACCAATGTAAGAAGTGACATTTTCCTAATTTCGGTTTATATAAAAAAGGCTTTGCATGACTTTGATTTTCATAACATGAAGGTCAAACAATTCAGAATGGAAACAATAATATTCTTCAGAAATTGACCCATGAAAATGTATTTAAGTTGTTTCTGGAAAACTGCCCTTCAAAGCTCCTTCCCAAGTAAACTTGCAGTGACATTTCAGAAACAGAACATGGATGCCGGTAACTATGGGGAATTTTTGGATTGTTTCTGCTAATTTGGTAACCGCACACAAAGTATCAGTTACACAAATCAAACTCCAGTAATTTACTATCCAGGTGCCTGATCTTGTAACAGCCAACATGCTGAGAAAACATTTGAGGATATTCAGCTCCGTTTGTATACGTTCTGTATTGCTTTTTCTATTACTTTGATTGCCGATTTAACTTCCCAAGGCCTTTAACATTGAGAGAGATAAAGCTGCTACCCTGTTAAGGCACAAGGAATTGAAATATCAGAGTAATTTGATGTCAAACGGGTCATTCAGTTAAGAATTAAGGTTGCATCGTGGGTTTATATCATTTTTTGTTCTTTTTCGTAAAGAAACAAAATGTGGTGCTGCCTAGCTGGACTCCAGCGTTTGGGTAAGATAAATGCACTGACTGTGTAGATATAACACCCCCATGCCTTCAGCAATAACATGTACAGGAAGGATTGTAGAATTGGAAAATCACGGGTCTGGAGCGTCCAGGGATCTGTGGTACCTTCCCATCTCTGTCAGACTTCATAAACGAAGCTTTGCAACAGCTTTCAGGGGTAAGTACAGATCATCCTGCTTTTACGGAAGGGAAAACTCAACAGCAGAGCGGTTCTCAGGAACTAAAAGGCAGCGTGTGCGTTTTACCCAAAGATACAGAAGTAGCCTGGCAGCGTTGGGAAGCTCGCTCAGGAGCCCTCCCGAGGTTTGGTACAGAGGATTTGCCTGGCAAGTTCACCCTCAATTTTCTTCGAATGTGGAGAGTCAAGTTAGGAGGCTTTGCTTTTATCAGAGATGTTGCAAAAGGGTGAGAAGAGGAAGGGGCTTTGACAGAAAATGTGCAAGGAAGAAGTCTTTATTTAACATTCTGTGGATATTGTTTGAGCTCTGTCTTGATCTCTCTCTCCTTTGTTGCGGAATATTACCCGATACTTAAGAAGTATATACATATAAAGAATACTTTATGAATACGTTAAATCATGTATTGGAAAACACTCAAGTCACCGCAGTGGTGAAGATCTGGTGGAGGATAAAACCTCCGTCTCTGATCAACTGCCTGTGGACATGGAGGGGTTCCTCTGCGGAGAAAGCTCTGCCTTGTGCTGAGAGCAGAGGGGTGGAAACCCAAAAGGCCTGATTCCTAGGGGAAACCCTGCTTAATGTCAACGTAGTTTTGCCTTCTCAGGTAGCACGGTACTGGCCCAAGTGATCCTTTTAATGTAGTGCCCGAATCCTGGGAAGGAGTTACTTGACACCAGCTCTCATTAGTATTAGTCTTGCTACTATATCTTGGATAAAAGTGGAAGAAGCTCTATCGAATGTCTGGTGGATTGTTATTTAAAATATATGTATCTTCTTAAAGACTAAGCGTAGCTGTGGATGAACGTATGGGCCCGTTGGCCCTACAGAGACATACCTGTGAGAACAAATGTTGTGCGTTGTCCATGTTTCATTTTTATCATTTTGGGAGTGATTACGTCATTAATCCCTTCTACTTGTTGCCCTCTGGTTTTAGTTCTTTAAACTTAGACCTGACCAAATTTTCTTTTTCTCTCTGCATTTTCAAAGAAGGAAAAAATATTTTCAGACTGAAAACCTTATAACATAATTTCTAGAGGAAATACCATGTATTGATCCAGAGTCATGTGGTCTGTTGTGGTTGGCATTGTTTTATTGCCCGGGTTTAATGGTTTTTATTGGTTAAAGCTTTTAGTCTCAAGTCACAGCAGTTACAAGGGAGCATTGTGAATGTCTTGTGGATGTAAGTAGGGTATTAACCTGTCTTGTTTAACTGCTAGCTCATTCCTCTAGAGGCATCATGTTTGTCAGATCATTTTTCAACTGTGCCACACAGGCCTGTGTGTGATATTTATTCTCCCTGTAACAAGTTCTTTAATTAATTTATAGATGGGGCACTTAGGAGCTCCATTTTGTTACCTACTATTATTATCATTACTTTTAAAGTAAGTTTTGGATAAATCTTCATCTTGTCTGGGTTTCATTTTTTTTTATTAAAGGGCGCATTCTGCACTGAGGAATCTTGTTATGATGGCGCAGTAACCGAGAGTTATGTGCTTCTGCTCTGCTTTAAGTATGAGCACAACACGACCAGATGGATGGTTGTAGCCAGGGTAATTTCTTTTGTTGCTGCTGAATTTCGGCGTAGTTTCCTGTAGACCTCCAGGTACTGTCAGAGGCTCCTCAGAGAGGGGTGAAACCCCAGGGTTATCATGTGGCTTGTGTGAAGTTACACCGCCAGGAGATCCCTCTTTGCCCCAAACCTTCCAAGGTCAGTTAATTTTCCATCTACTCCTGAGCCAAAGTTCCTCCTTCCTGGCTCTGCCCCTTGAAACTGTTGTACCCATTGCTCAGAAAGAAGCAAGTGGGAACACAGCTGTGTTAGAAATGCTGATGGACGTGCCCTGGCAGAAGCTGTTGCGTGTAGCGAGACTAAATATTGCCGTGAGGGTAGTCCTGACACCTGCACGAGGAGCCGGTCTGCTGTAGGGCCGGCTGCATTCAAGGGAGGCAGTCAGGTGCACAAATAGCAACGTTTATTTTTTATGACACGTACAGTATACAGATTCTTTAAGATTGCTGGTGGTAAATGCACTGAACTGCAGTATGGCTGTATAGTTTTAAAGCTAGTGCCCTGGTTTGAGGTAAAACAGGACCAATTTTGTTCTGTAACTTTACTTTTTAGCTGGGCCTCTCTCCCTGAAGAGGGAAAGGGGGGAGCATCTGTCGCTCGCCTGATGGCCGGTCCGGCCTAAACCACAACCGATAGGATTACAGTCACAAGCTTGATTTCCCAGGGAAGCACTGGACGTGGTTGAGGTCACAAATCTTACCAAAAGGCGTCCCTTTTGGGGGGCACAGGGAGGACAAACCCATCAATCTGTCCCTACAATTTTCTGTCGAATTCTCGTCCCTCCTTTAGGCACGAAATCGGGGTAATATTTATATCTCTGTGGTACAAAGGGAGCGGGTGGGACTGTGGTCAGGCCGTCGTCCCTTGTGGTTGTTGCACAAAAGATTTCTTGTTCCCTGTGGTTGTACAGTTAGCTGTTGGACAAAAACATTTCTCCTGGAAAGCGGAAGAACGGGACCGCGCGGCCTCCACCCCCGCTTCCCCTTCCTCCTCGGAGCTGTGGCCGCACAAACCATGGGGTCTTCACCCCGTTTTCGTTTCTGCTCTGGGCACCAGGTGTTTCATAGCTTTGCTACCATTTTGTGCTTCGAACAGGAGCGAAGGGCAGTTTCTGTGTCTGAAAAGCATGTTCCTGAGGTGAAGACCGAGGATGTCTTTCTTCATCTTGAAGTAGTTTGCTGCATCCTTTCAGCTCCTGTCAGTCACCTTTATCTGTCGCAGGTATTTATAAGGCACCTATCGCTTCAGGATCTAAATGGCACGGCCTCCTATGGAAGGCAGTTTAGATAAAATAACTACGTGGAATAACTAACTGACAGACCAGGGCGTCTCCTCAGATGTGAATTCACTCGGGAGAATGAATACATCCCACAACATTTAACCACTAATATATAAACTCAATTGTAAATATTTATACTCTGGAGTGTAACACAGAATTCTGGCACATTGTCCCTAAAATCTTGATGTTTTGAGACTAGTAGAATTTAATTTTCATATATTTCATGCAACCGTATTTTTAATCAGTTTTCCACAGAACTGTATACTGAACTGCAGCAGGAGTAAAGTAAATATTAATGAAAATACATTTGATGTAAGTAAATATTAATGAAAATACATTTGATGCAATCTTTTAATAATGAAGATATACTGGGTAATACCAGTATACTGTTATATATACGAAGATATATTTGGCTAAATTCTGAAATGATGCTGCAAGATGAGTTTCCAGAGCCTCAATTAGCAGATGACAAATGGAGGAATGATAGATTTGGGGCAGTAGATGTTTCCCTGTAGTTAGGAAGGCTGATGGGTAGAAGCATTTTGCAGAATGTTGCTTGGGTATCACTAAAACGCTGCTTTCTGCAGCAGTAAAATTCGGCATCAGCAATCTGTTGCTCTTTTACACTTAGCTTGAATTACAGGGATAAGTATTTCAATCTATTTCTAATAAAATGTCTGATAAACATTTTAGTGGAAACCAGAACTATTCAGAAGACAGAGGTTACTTTAAGAGGAATATGGTATGGGCAGAGGTAAATCAAAGAACTCTTAACACATTCTAGTGAAAATGCCTAAAAAACATCTAAATGTGAGTGTATTTTAACTAGAGGTTCTGGTTCACAGTCCTTAATCGTGCTCAAAACCATTGTTCCCAGTAACGTTGAACTCCAGATTGGTGTGACTGTAGTGTAGTATACAATGACAAAATAGGCGCAATTTAGTTGGTTAAAATCTAGAAATCAAGGGAAGGGAAAACAAGTTAGAAATTAGCTGCTATTTTGCTGTTATTAGAAAAGCAAAAGTTGTGGGGTTTGGGGGAGGGTTTTTTGTGGTTTGCACTGAGTCTGTTTCATATGTTCGGGTGTTCTGCAGGTAAAAATACTACCCGGCGCTGAGAGCGCTTCAATTCATCCCATCTCATGAGCTCTAAATCTGAAAAAGTGACAAAAATGGTTCTTTCACTGTGTTCTTTCACAGCGTTGTGCCAGACCTAAAACCCAGAGCGTCTATAACACGTGCGCCATGCTTTGGGCAAGTAGAATACATTTTCTGTCCCTAAATAAAGTTTAATATTTTTCATCTGGAATTGGTTTTCTACTGTCAGAAAAAAAAAAAAAAAAAAAAAAAAAAAGACCATGGATGCAGTTGTGTATTTATGAGCAAGTTTTATCTCTAAACAGATTTGTAACTAAAAACAGAAATATCTTTTTATGGGAGACAGCTGGTTGGGAGATTAAAGAAACCCAGCAAGGGAGGGGAGTTCAAATTAACAAACGTTCCTAGACAAGGAATGCCTGTAAGCATTAGGAAGCTTTTAGCTTGCGACCTAAAAACATATCTAATCTCATCCATGGGTCTTGTACTGATGGGTTTCACTTTGTTATTCGCTGATAAAGAAATCTTGGAAAAGCCCAGGGTGGAACCATAACTCTTGTACGTCTTTCGGTATCAGACAGACCCTATAAATATGCGTCGGCCTAAAAATTTCCAATTGTGCCGTGAGCTGGAGCTCGAATGGTGTCAAGCAGTTAAATCTAACAGACCTTGCGCTGGTGAAGTTTTCGTTGGGACAAACTGTTCTGAGCCTTTCGCAGCTTCCCAGGAAGCTTCGAGGCCCCTGAACAATCTCGCAGAGACTTTTTCACCGGAGTGGACGTTTTGTTCTGGGGAAAGCAAAATTTGCTCCCTGAAGAGCAAAATATCTGAAGATGGGCAGGCGGGAATCAGCTTGTCCCCAGCCCGCTCAGTGCATCAGTCAGGTCATAGTAGTACATCATATTGGTCATTTAGAACCCTTCCTTGTCACAAGGAACTGCGCAGGAAAATTTGCATGGGGTTCCTGCGGGTATCAAGATGGAAGCGCTCAGATGGGAGTGTTTTTAATAACGATAGAGAAAGCCAGCTCTCGAAAAGAGAGGCAATTGTTCTGTGCAGTGCGCATTAGAATAGCTAGACCTTGAGTTATTTGACAAATCTGCTTGAACTTTTCTCATAAAGTATACAGTAATATGTCATTTAAAAATAGTTGGAGTATGCCTGTGCGTATTGTATTCTGTCTTTGCTTGTTTAAATATTATTATTGGGAATGCTGCCAATTTCTAACAGAACTATTGTTTGTTTTTAAATCAGTGTAGTTACATTTTGGAATTGTGTTTATCCTTCATACTGTGTTCTTTTTTATATGGTTTTTCAAGTTTGTCTTATAAGGGCACATCTTCTGCTGGAGCAGGCTAGCTCAGATTTACTGACCTTCCGGGTGCACCGTCGCAGAATCTTACCTGTGTTCAGGAAATTTCGAGAAATATTTAGGCCAAGGAGAGAAACAAAGTATCAGCATTCTTAATATCAACTGCTTTGAATTCTTCCTAAGCTTGACCTGATGCGTGATTGTGGTTTTGTGCTCTCTCTCTCAGACGTATCCCCTAAAAAAATGAAGGGTGGAAAATCCTGTCCTCAATGTAGTTAGTTAAATCCAAGTTTCCCAATATCCATATGTTCCTCACATCTGCTTTACTTGTTTAAAAACCCCATGTTTGCTCTGAAAGAATGAAGAGAAGAAGGCAGACTGAAATTATTTGTTCTGATAGCCAATAGATGCATGAAAGAGGCAGAAGAATGGCCAGAAAATATGGCTTAACGAAGGGGATGTAGGTGAATATCAACAGAAATAAGTTTGAGATACTTCAGCTCTGTCCCCTGGTTTCTTGTCTTCTGCTTCATTTGTGTGACGTTATTTCTCCTGCTCCACTCAGGATTCCAGGTACTATGTGAAAGGTAATTTCTCCCACCTGTATCTGACGTCCCTGTTTCTCAAAAGAAGTTTGTTTGAAAACTTGCAAAATCAAACCTTCCTCCTAGAAGATATTAGGGATTATTTGGATGTTGTCCCCAACACAAATACTAAGTCTGTGTGCTCTGGGAGATTTCTTGTAGATAGAACAACAAAATATGTGGTTGGTGAAAAACATGCAAATTACATTTTCAAATGGAAGAGTTATAAGATCCTTAAATTATGCTTCTGTCAAATCATAGATCTAATGGAGATTTTTTTGTGTGCTTGGTTTTTTGGTTTGGGGTTTTTTTTCTCTTTTTGGGTTTTTTCATTTGTTGGTTTTGGTGTTTTTTTTTAAAGCAAGTTATGAAAAAAATGCATGTGGCCACTTAGATATATTTTAAAGGTTGTTTTTTTTCCCTGTGGGATTGTGACTTTAGCATTTTGGGGGTTAAATATAGAATTTTTGAACTGTTCTGTTTACTTTTTAAAGTGGATTGAATGCAGGTGATTGTAGCAATTTATGCTTTCACCTTCATAGCTGCAATTATGTCTATACGTTACAAAATCAGAATCCTATCTCTGAAAATCTGTTTCTTTCATTGCTTTGTGAGACTATAATCAGTTTAGATCTTTCTCACACATGTTCATGATTATAGCCTAATGAGGAAACATTTTTCAAATTCATAAGTTAAAAAAAGGGGAAACAATGTATCTGATTCTTCAAGCCAAGAAAGTAATGTGAGATTTGCTTTATTTTGACTGGAATTCTTTCTTCATTATGTGCAATTCTAATCCAGAACACATTTTTATTTCCCTCAAATTGACATTCTTTCAACATGTGCTTGCATGGAGATCTACAAAAAGACTGAAATACCTTGTGAAAGCAGGATTATTTTTTTTACATAAAAACAGTATTGGTGACTATCTATTCCATACATTTATGCAGGGAATATTGCCCTTTACCTACTCCATTATTGTTGGTTTTCCGGTCATAAAAATTGAGATATAAATTGTTTGATGTCTTTGTCTGCTATACGAAGATACTGAGTAGATATTTCGAAATTAGATTTGTTGGTTTGGTGGTGGCTTGTTGGTTGTTTTTTTTTTCCAAATTATATAATTTGGGTCTTCCATTTACATTTATGCCATATCAACTAATCTTGGCGAGTCACATCGTAGATATTTCTGTAGATGACAGTTAAATCCTAGTTTTATTCATTCTAAGAACAGGTTTTGAATGCACCCTGCTACAGTCTTTTGTTCAGAAACAAATATTTTTTTGGATTAAAAAAGTTGAAATGGGGTATTTTTCATAAGCATAAAAAATTGTATTCTAAACTTTTCATTTGAGACGCCTTCATTTATTCATTGTGAATAGCCTTTGACTGCCTGGTGCATACTGCAGAACATTCACACCCTTTGTTGGTGAGGAACGTTAATGTTGAAAATATCAGTCATAAAAGCCGTAAAGGGACTAGTTCTATAAGCCGTACTTAAAAAGAAAGACCCAAACCAAAAAGTTAATAGATGTCTTTTGCTATCCTGTTTCTTCTTATTTAAAAAAAAAAAAAAAAAAAAAGGCAATGTGGAGAACAATAGCAACTGAGCAGTGTGAAGGAAATTCCTTCTGTAGTACAGGCATTTATGAAGACATGCGTGTGTATAGAGCTGAGGGAGCAAGTAATCACAAAGTGTTTTTAATTTCAGGATTGGAAGGAACCATTAGATTATCTGGTTTGACCTTTTATATGCAATAAATCTTGCCCTTTTACTGTACTGAGCCCCATGATGCGAACGAGGCAATAGCATTTTAACAAGAAAAGCATGTAGATGGGAAAAGATGAAGGCACCATCCTTCCTTAATTGTTGCTGTCTTCAATTATCCACTACAAATGTATTCCCCGTTTTGGATTTGTATGATTTCAGCATGTTTTATGTCAGGTATGTTTAGGATTTCCCAACAAAGTTTGTTGTCTGTTAAGTTCACGGTGTTTGTCAAAGAATTTAATACTATTCTTCTGTAAAAAATAGCGTTTGGTCTCGCACATCCTCCATTTGTCACTGAAAGTTCTCGTTGTCACTGTGACATTACTCAGACAAAGTAACAGTTTGTCGGTGCAGTTCTAGCTACAAATCAAACCATTAAATTCTGGTCTTGCTTGCGTGTTTCGGTGTCGTTGTGCAGGGGGGGGCTGGTTAGAATAATATTTCCTAAGTCATCTCTTTGTGCTATCCCACCTTCCGTGGTCCACACCAATTTTGGCATGCATAGTCAGGTTAAACGAGTTTCCTAATGGCATTTCTGTGAGTGAAACTCAAGTATTTCCTTAAAATGAAGAGCCAGCAGAAATATTCTTATTTAATTTCACAGTTTCATTTATATGTGCTGTTTGTTTTAAATGTTAATGTTAATATTTTTAATGCTTTACAACATTTTTGCTCGTACTTTCTTAGTAGCCATAATGCTTCTAGTTATGAATTCTGTTAAGATGATGTTTATTCTATGCAGAACTGAAATAAAAAAAATCCCCGGTAATTGGTAATATAATAGAATATCCAGAACTACAACAAAACCGAGAAGTAGGTATGTTATTTTTTTCTTTAAGCTTGTACTTCTTCCCCTTATTGGCAAGGCTACATCAGCACCAGTCTTCTAGTCCCTTTCTGTCACCTTATCAGTGAGAATTCCGAGGTCTTTTAAGTAATTCTCATTTAAATATTGAAGGATACAACGGACTGAGGAGTTGCTGTCGTACATCCAGGTCTAGAGTTTTGCACGCATCCAAAATAAGTCATTGGCAGGAAGGTGAAATTAAGCTGAGGACCTTAGTTCCTGTCACTGAAGCTTTTTTCAAATTTTGGAAAATAATAAGTACGGTTGCAGTAACAATTGAAAGCACAGCAAATGATAGAAAAGACATTATTATCATACTGGAAACATTAAGAAAGTGATGCTAAAATGAATAAAACCTCCTGACATTAATGCGAAAAGCAAGAAGGTTATATACCACACTATTGATTCAATACAATTATTGCTGCTGTTGAGCGGTTACTTAAATGGCTAGCTGAAGGTTAAATAAGGGTAGTAGTAAAGTAGAAAGAAAGAAGAAAAAGAAGCGGAGGAAGAGACGGAAAGATAGAGTGGAATTATCGATAGCCTGGATCAATTATTTTTTTCCCCAGGAGGCTTCACGAGGTGTCCTATCATCGTCCATAATTATCTCCTGCTACCGCAATAGCTTTTTCTCTCTTCTAGCAGGCAGACAGTTATGCATCTACAATGTGGAATCCAATTTATTTTTATGTTGTATTCTTCATTCGAGGCATAACAAAATGCCTTTCAAATAGGGGCAGCATTACATTTTTTCATAAAATTTCCATTGCTGTTTTCCCCAGTGAATTTTCCCGGATGGAAGCACTGTTCGCTATAGCAGTAGTCCAAGACGTGTAACATATAGATGGGTTTGGATTGGATTAGTTGATACGGCTGTATTGCAGTGAGCAAGTCAATATCAACAGGTCACAGATGGAGTTAGACTAACAGGAGATTTTAATAAGAATGTCTAAACCAAACATTTCTTCACTGGATGTTTTAGTGTGTTCTGGTGGATATTTTAGTCCGTGTAAATCCCTTAGCGCTGTCGAAGTTTGAGGGTTTCTTTGGCTTCCTCTAAGGAATCTGTAAATGCTGAGACTTTTATGACTAGAAACACTCAAGATGATATAGAAGGTTTTAATCATGACTTGTGGGGCATGTGCTGTTTATTCTATTACTAATAAATGAGTCATTTTATCCAGGAAAATTCAGAGGAGGGTGGTGGCCATGGTGCCGCCTTTCCAGTTCCACAGACCGTGTATAACTCAGGTCCTGGCATGGCCTGTACCAAAACGAATTTCTGTAACCCTGGATAAGTGACTGAAGCTGGAATAAATATTTCAGCTGAGACGGGATGGACGTTTCAAGGTGAAGACAACTTCCTTTAGTATCCCCGAAACAGGAGGATTTCCTGTAGATCAGGTCATGAAAGACCAGGCAGAGTCAGGTGTATCCCACCTCGTGTGCAATGGAGAGCACGGCAGAGGTTAGGACCAAGAAGAGTAATGGCTGCGTAAGAGTCGAGAACAATAAATTTTTATCCCAAAGTCTGTGAAACACTGACTGAGAAAAAACGATAGAAGGAGATGATGTTTATTCTGCATGACATACTGTATTATTTTTAATCTACTTGGAGAAAAAAGCATAGACGTGTGATTTGGGATTTACTAATGTAGATCATTAATTCTACTGTTCTTGATCTTTTGGAATTTTTTACTTTAAACATTATCTTAGTGGACATCTTACCATAGCCAAAGCATCGGTGGAGGAAAACAGAGCTAATTCTCCTGTCAGAAGACGTTGAAGCTTATGAACACTTTGGAACATCAGGGTTGGGTGTAGGCACTCCTCCTCCGTAGTGACAGGACCGCAGAGTGGAGGCTGAGTAGTTCCCAAAAGGCTCCCCAAGGAGCTACCAAGAATGAACTGAGACAAAGAAGTGATTTCAGCCACTCAGGGCTGTAAGCGTATAGAAAGAGCTCCGATGCTTCCATACGCTCCATATTTCCTTGACTGGAACCTTTACAGCTGAGAGTATATTTTCCTGCAAATTTCTGTTGACTAAGGGAACATGATACCTAAAAATCAAGAAGAAAGTGCATTCTGATGTGTTTACTTTAACAGTAAACATAAGAGTTAGCTAAAAAGCAAACATTTTCTTTTTTAAAGTGACAGTTTAAGCAGAACTATGACAAGCATTATAAAAGAATAAGCCCAGGGACTCCTAAAATAATATTTTATGTATCTCCAGATGGTTGTGCTAAATGATACAAATAATCACGTTAACCTGCTCGCTAAAACATTACCGACAAAGGATGGTGTAATGATTACAGACAGTGTAATAGGTTCTCATGTTTTATTTTTACAAATCCAATGAGTTTTAGTGCAATTTACTTAGAATATTTTGGAGATTTTTTTTTCTTGTTCGGCTGCTTTTTTTTTTTTTTTTTTTTGGCTTTGTATTGTTTCTACCTGAAATGTTATTCTTCCATACTAACAGGAAGAGTACGGCTAGTTACAGTGCTTTGGAAAACTGCATACTTTTAAGGTGAATGGCAATTAGCACCTTTTTATTTTAGGTTTTTTGTAATATCACTTTTCTTTCACCTTTGTACATTGCCTTGTAGCTATTATCCTCACTGTTTTACACTGCATTTGATGTCTCACCTAAGTTGTTTCTATCTTGCGATTCAAACATCAAAGGTTTATGATTTTTGTAGGTCCCTTCAATGTCATATTCATACTGGATTCTTTCAGGCACTCTGTGCTTTCAACAGAAGCAGCAATATGTAGTTTCCTTCTGTACCTTTCCCTTCGCTTTATATTGGTTGATTGGGCTTCCTGGACGGTGTTTCATATGTCTCTAAGTTTTATTGGCAGATCAACGCTTTATTTTTTATAACCGTGTTGTGAACTGCAGAGGGACAAGGATCAACATATAAATAAAGAAACAGACTCTTTCTCTTTGCCAGTGGCATAAATGTAAATGAGTTTAGTGGTGACTTGAAGAATAGCAGCGTAAGAAGAGAAATTGTATTCTGGATCAGAGGAATGATCCAAATAAGGAGTTGTGGAGAGCAAATGGTGCCTGAAGGAACATTAATTTCCCGAGTACAGCGGCCTTTCTGTAAAGACCCGGTAGCCTGTAAGCCAAGAGCCGGTGCAGTGCTGGGTCTTACACGCTGCTGGGCAGATGGGAACTGCCAGCGGCTGAGGAGCTGGCACCTCAGTCAGAGCCTCCCCGGGTTTCGGTGGTCCGGTCTCCTCTGCCTTCGGAGCCGTCCCGTGTGTCCCATGTGTTCTGCCCTGGTCTTGTAGGTGGGGGACAGAGTTTGCACGGCTGCGGAGCGTGGGGAGTTGTCTGCTCCCTTATTTGTCCTGGTGTGGGGATGGGAGAGATTGAGTTTACAAGTTTGCAAATTTTTGTATTGCCTTTGGAAATCGTGTTCTAGAAAGCATCAGCCGGACGCTGTTCTGTGACAGGACGCTTCAGCAAGCCAACAGGTCAAGGCCAGATTGCGGCAGACAGCTGTGTGCCTCTGGTGTGGGGACGTGATGCTGGACTGCCCCAGCAGCAAAACCCCCGGCTTCCTCGCTCTGCGGGATTAGCGCTATGATCATCATCTAGCAGAGGGGATTAGCACTATGCTAATCATTCCTCCGAACGACGAGCGCGTATGTCCAATTTGCTGCGATGGCCGGTCAGGGTCAGAGCGGATAGCAACGTCGTCTGCTTTTCACCCTTTGTACATGGCATACGCGTCCTTTAATTACGCCAAACCACTCCGTGCTGAGAGCTGAGATCGCTGATAATTATTTTCCAAGCCATCGGGAAAAGCAAAAGTAAAAGAAACTGCTCCCAAACTAATCTGTCTATTATTCTATTAAAAGTAACAAGCATGTTAGTTAACGGTGTACTCTAATGGAAACCTTTTCTGTGTATCTGATATGATGTTTCCACAAAGAATTACCGTTACCTTGAACATTATCAAGGCAAAATGAACCCGTCATTCCTTAGAGGAATTTACATAAAAATGAAGCTCTTCCACCCCCATATTGTAAGTAATACAGTAATCTACTCTTTATACTCCCTTGGCTTTTTAAGCCTTTTCTAAAGTGTTGTACAATACAATGCGCTTGATTTAAATAAACTGTTTCTTGAGAAAAACAAGGAGCCCGGTAGAGCTTTTCCGTAGTTGTATGATGTCAGCAATAATGGGCAGAGTACTCTGTACGTGAAAACTGGCACAACTCCATGGACTTCAGAAGAGTTTTGTGAGTTAGTATCCGAACTTCACAGCCGTAGGTGTAAGTTGCGACGGGCCCGATACGTGCAGACTGGACGGCACTGCCCAAGTTGTAGACCAGTTTGGGTTTAACCGGAGAAAACCAGTGAGAGCTTGCTTCTCCCCGAGCAGGAGCAACCGACTTCAGCCACAACCAATAAAAGTTACTTTTATCCAGGAGAGGTCCAAAATCTTTAATATACCTACTTTCTCTCTGCCTCAGAACAGTAAGAAGCAAATGCAAAACAAGTCAGGAGAGAGACAAAACCGAAAAGGGTAGTTAATTATGATTTATAAGTGTATTAACTTGCTGAATGTTCTAATGAACCAAAGCAGGAATTTAATTTCAGTGCTGTTCAGCTGAGGAACATTGCCAAAAGCAGCACCTATGGAAAGAAAGTAATACCTGTCGGATCATGGTTTAAGATCCAGAAAACGTGTAACCTTTTACACTTTGATGTCATTTGCTTACTTGTAGATGAGTGTGTAAAAATGGCAGATCACCAGCATGGTATAGCTGTGCCTCGTAAAGAATCGTTAATACTTAATCAGTCGGAAACATCAGTGGCAAAAGCCACTACTCAGCCTGGCAAAGGGGTTGGTTCGAGCTCCGTCGCTGGTGGGGAGCGTCCACAATGTTCCCCAAATTGGTGCGCGTAGGCAGAACGCCGACTGTGGCAACGCTGCTGCCGTGCCGCGGTGGAGCAGTTGGTGGTGGGGTATGGAACCCGAGTCTCTCCTTCAGCAGAAGTGGCACAGCCCCATTATTTTAGTGACATAGATCTCACAGGGAGTCTGCGTTGCGGCCCGGAACGGCAAAAAAAAAAAATTCTCGATTTTCAGCTAAATCTGAAGAAATTTTGGAGGATTTCAATGTATTTGTAAAGCTAAACTAATTGCAGAATTGAGGGAGATGTTAAAATACAAAGGAAAATGGTAATTTTTTCAAAAATATTATTTTCACTTTTTTGTTTTACATACCTGTATATATTTTTACTTTGGCACTCTGTCTGTGCAACACTCTTTAGAGCAGCACTTGCGTGGACTGAAGGAGACAATTAACGTGCGCGGTGTCCTGGAGGAGAGGTGCCCCTGAGCTGCGGATGCCGCTCGCCGAGGTAGATGCCGAATTGACAGACATAGACCAAACGTGCCCGCGGTGTGCTAAGCTGTAACTCAGATGCAATTCTCTGTATAGCAATGACATCTTGGGGCTGGGAATGCAAGAATATAGTCCTGATAGTTTCACTCCCAGGTTTGGATCTAATAGTAACAGAGGCTTTGCGTCGGAATAAGTGAGCTGCTAAAATCACAAATGAATTCGTGTGTTAAAGTGCCCTTTCCTGAGGCACTTTGTCTGATGACAATGGTAATACTGCTTTGTATTATGATGATAATACTTTGCATTTCTTTGGCATCTTTCATCTCAGGATTTCAAAGCGCTTTCCAAACGTAATGAATCATGCCTCACGACACCCTTGTGAAGGAGATGAATGACAAGGCTCATTATAATTGCTTTGTTATGGAGACGGATTTTTAGCGTTTCTGTTTAATGGAGTTATGGTATTTTGTTTGGTGAGAAGGCAGTACATAAGTTTTTAATGTGTTGGGAAGTCCGTAGATTCTTTCGACGACGTTTTGTTTTAACTTAGTTATTCTTCCCTTTTCTTGATGGGGGATCATCTTTCTGTAGTCTAGTATGGTTAGGAACGTGATTACGTTCCCTCTTCTTGTTTTCTTTCCTCTTGCCACTGCTAGTATTTCAAAATATTTCAAAAAAAGACATTGGAAACACTCTATTTTGAACAGCTTTAGAAAGCAGCCATGTGTAATTCTTCGGTGCACTGAGCTGAAGCTTCTGCCCAGTTCTTAGCCATCATCAGAAACTCTTCTATTTTTTCCCCCGGTTTGAGCTGGTAGCACAAAACACAGGTCACCAGTGTGTTTAATGGCTTTCCTGTGGTTTGCCTGACTATTTCTGTAATCGGGGCAAACGTTTATTCTCGACATATGCATCGGTTGGTTTGTTTTTTTTTTCCTGAGTGTGCCTTATAAAGATTACAAAACAATACGATGCTTTTGTTTTCTGTGGAAGAACTATATTATGTAATTATAAGCAACATTTAATACACGTATTTTCCTCTTGGTTTTGTGCATTTCCTTGATGTTCTAGTTATAGAACAGTTAATAACAATGGATTATCCAATCTTCTCTCTTTGCCATTTAGATAAGATTTTAAATACGTGTTTTCGAGGACTTTGATTACAATGCAATATTTTGATGGTCAGTGATGCTTACCTGTTAATTCCATCCAGAAAATGCATAATGGTGTGATAACCTTGTTATCTTGAACATCGCACCGCTTTTAATAGAACTTCACTTAACTGTCTTCATCAATCATCAGATGTCATGTAATCTGCACCATGAATAAGTTGACATTTGTGCTCAGACTTCATTGTATCATTATAAATGTTTGTTTTTACACATTTTAACTGCTGCCTTTTCACATTTCATTGCCTTTTACATATCTAATATGTATGAAGACTGATAAAAACAGTCTGTTGGGT
Organism: Vanellus vanellus; assembly: GCF_965231255.1. Lineage (NCBI taxonomy): Eukaryota > Metazoa > Chordata > Aves > Charadriiformes > Charadriidae > Vanellus > Vanellus vanellus. The sequence goes on from NC_138917.1 coordinate 2,684,647, forward strand.
TTTTTTCTGGGAATATGTAAATTACAAAAAAGATATTTATACTGGATACATTATCACGAGAACCCATCCATAAGCTCCTGGGGAACAAAGTCATAGAAGTACTTTATTATCAAACCAGTGAACTTCATAATTTGAAAGTTCAGTGGCATATTTCTGTGCACATCATTATCGTACCAATAGATACAAACACTCACAGGTGTTCTCATAAAACGTATTTAAACTGGCTAGAGAACTAATTTTTTCCCTTTTGTTAGCTGAATGAAACAATGTCAATGTAAACCTTTAGTTTTTCTCATTGAAATGAAACTCAAAATATTTGTATAGTTGAACTAAATGCTGGATTCTGTTCACAGAGGGCGTCACAGCTAGGTTTTAACCTTTTAGATTTGAAAATTTAAATTTAGCTACATTTCATTTTGGTTTACATTTATAAATAACATTTTCACACATTTTGTTTAAAATATGCGAAAACAATGTTTTGACTTTTCTGAAATGTTTCCCTTTCCCAATTCCTCTCAGTCAAACCGAGTCAATTTGTGGTTTAATGTCAATATACCAATAGTTTGTTGTTACAACTTCAATTTAATATTTTGACTAATAACAAATAAAACTTCAAGTAAACGTATTATGGAAATGAACATCCTAAACTGTAGCTGATAAAAAGACATGCAAATTGAGGCCCAAATTAAAAAAGGCACTGAATATTTTTTTGCTGAAAAGAAATATCCTTTTTGCTAATTGGGATTTTAATTGGAGATTTACAGAAGCCAAAGTGCCAAATGCTTTGGAAGGTGAGAGATTGAGTGCCACGAGGGCTGTTTGATTTAGGACAGAGAGGTGAAATGCGTGGAGGCCAGGGATACTCTACTGCTGAAACAATTTTTATTTCATGGTCTACTCAGGAATGTCATGTAGGACATGCTTCAGTACATGGTATAAATTTGGGGTTTTTTTTATTACAATGAATAAAAAATACGAGTATTATCTTTCCTAGTGACAACTTATTTTCTAGAGAATGAAGTTATACTGAAATTCGAATACTTTCTCTGGTCTTTTATGTCAGGCTCTGAAGCCTCTATGTCTGACTTCAGGCCTTAATTGCTCCAAGCAATAAAAATAAACTATTTTACTCTGTGTGTGCATTCCGGTTCCATTTTATTTCAGAACTGCTACATAATTGCATGAAATGTGAACTAGAGCATTGTTGCATCATATCATCCAAATAATAAAAAAATCATTTCTCCATTAGAGAAGATGCTTTCTTTAAGGTTTTTCCTCAGCCAGATTTAAGAGCGGTAGAATTTGGAGACTTCTTCAAGTTAGCCCATTATATAATGTTTCGTGTGTAATGGCTATATGTAGTTTAGATTATTTAGAATTATTCTCTTGGTATCTTCAACTCCTGCGTACTTCAGTTACTGCAGCACTTCCCTGAAGAGGGTGATTTACAGTGCTTGATTTTCAGGGTTAAAGGTGCAAAAAAATGTGTATGTCTACTTTGTGTGAGTTTTATTCAGTCCTTTGGTGTACAGAACCATTACAGCGGTACTGAGATAGCGTACGTGTATCTGCTCAACTTCACGGCTCGTCATTTTGCATCAGCAAATTGAAAGGACACACAATACTCAAAATTGCACACAGGGTTTGGGAATGTAGCGCCTAATCTCTTCTCAAAATCTCTTACCTATAGATCAGCACCAAACCGGAATTCACTGTTTGTTAATCAGTTCTTTGGGATTCTCATTTATTCAGGAAAATTTATCAACTGAGCCTATGGCTTTCAGAGTATCGGAAGATGGATATTGTGTCCTCTTATGCCAGATGAGAAATTAGTTTGAGTGAAGTGAAAATCATCCTCTGCCTCCAGAATTACAGATGAGATTGTTGCACTCATCTCACCGATGGTCTTCGAGTATCCTGCAAATACCAGCTCCAAACACAAAAGAGCGCAGGCCTCCAGACAAAAATAAAATTTTCCATTAAATTCTATAGGAATGCTGTTTAATGAATGACGGAAAGCAAGATGAGGCGTCATCACTGGAATCAATATTCAGGCATGGAAGTGCTGAATATTAGTCTTGTGCCCAGGAAGAAGCAATATAACCCAGCCCAAGATACTGAAATGTCTTCTGAGTTGATTTCGGTATGAGTCTATCATGAACAGGAATTAGGCAGCCGAACGTGGACCTTGAAATCAAACTACATACATCTGTGCTTTAAACCTAGGCTCAAAGTTTTACTGAATGAGCAGCTAGAAGAATAGCGTAAACCTGTCCAATAACTGAAGTCAAATGAATCCAGTAACGTACTTATGCTCTCATAAACGCCCTCGGAGTTCCCTTCCGCTCGCTTCCAGCCTTGCTTGTTCTGTTACGCTCTTCCATGATGTTCAGTTTCTCTGCCAACTTCCAGGTCCTTAAAACAGGTTCTTTTGGCAGCTGCAAATGCTCTTATCAGCAGCTGCATTTGAAATTTATCCAACTCTCAGACAGTTGTAAAATCTTGCAAATTGAAAATCCTTGGATCTCCTGGGATATCGCTGTTTAAGATCATGTTTAATCTCCTTTTAATATCCTCTCGGCAGTTTGATCCTGATCTTACAGTGATGTAAATTCAAAGTAACTCTCCTGAAGTCAGTGTAAAATCTAAGTAAGCCAATGGTGTTATTTTGGATTTATGGCGTGAGAACAGAATCTGGCATAGCATCCTTGTGTTTTAGCTCATTGAAACAGAGAGTGTAAAAGTTTCTGCATCGTGTACTCTTCCTCCTCCGTCTTTACTAGCCAAAAGGTTTGCTTGCTTTATTCGAGGTTGATCTGAAGACTAGTGTCATTAATAATGAATCAATTATGCTTTCTAGCTTCTTTACCTCATCTGTTTGCCTCTTTATTTTGCAATTCTCCTATAGAGTCTCTGTTAACTTTTCAACAGAACAGCTACTGAAATTGTACCGGAACAGTATTAATTTAATTGCCTGAATGACTGCAAGAAAAGAAAAAAATCTCCCTTTGCTCTGCATGATCAGGAACTTCAAACATTTGGGCCTATTTTTTAATCTTGGTTTTGTTGGACACACACTACCGTCAATTTTAGTATTACAATTAAATGCCTGAAAGCTCCATGAATCCAGTCTTTTTTTAAATGTGTGAGCATGTGTAACTTTTGGGGACATAGGGTGCTATCTATCAATACTGTTGTTAAATTCTCTGTTTCTGGTATTCTTGAATGAAAATTTTCAAACACCGTGATCTACCACAAGCAGTGCAATCCGACTAAAACATCAGAACAATGCCAACCTGCATTATCAAACTGAGAAAGAAAACGCCTAGGCCTATATTATAGTCCCGTGTACTTTACGTATGGCACCATAGAAATTCAGCTGTAGGTCCGTGACTTTATTTGTGGAAGTCTAGATGAGACTCCACTGAAATAACTGAGTTCTAAAATCCGAGGGATCTATTAACTGGCTCATTTGAACATCTTGTAGGTATGCTCTTGAGATTTTAGACCAGTATGTTGCTCCGTTCAGGACGGGTCTGGGTGCCTGGTGTGGAATACAGAGTGGGCAGCAATGGAAGAGGATCTCCGCTTCTTTCCAAAATGCCGCAGAAGGCAGCCCCTTGCCAAGGAGATGCTTAGAAGAGCTGGGAGAGGCAGAGGGGTAAACACATCCCGAAAAGCAGAAAGCAACTTCAGACAGCATCTTAGAGGTTACTGCACGGGAGAGGGTTGCAGGTACTGCTTTCCATGGAAATGAGTTCATCTAGATGCTAAACAGTTTAGTGAGGTCTACTTGCACGTTCCTAGACTGCAGCAGTGGAAAATGGAGAAAGATGAGGCTTTCTCTGAGTAGGTCTTTTGGAAATGAAAGCATTTTCCATGGATTAAGGGCTCTGCAGATCCAGAACATCTGTGATTTTCTCCAGTGCTCCTTGGAAAGAGCCATTCAGATGTGTTAAACTGCATGAAATGCTTATGTGAAGCATTTCTTTGTGTTGTATAACATGAAGACAGGCTGAAGTGGCCTAGTCCATGTGGAAATTTGCGTTAGCTTCTTTTTTCAATATGCAGTTTTTCTTCCTTTCTTGATTAAATTAGTGGGGACGGTGTATTGGATTTTCGGGTGGAATGTGTTTTTCTTCTAGTTGTATTTGACGGTGTGGCAGCATAGTCTGAGCGTGTTTACCACAATTTGATAGCACCCACAATATTTCACTCGGAAAAAACCCTGACATTGTTTGATGCATTAAGCATCTGTGTTAATCTACCTTCTGATTTTGAAAAATGGAAGGCAAGCAGTAACACATCTCAGCTATTGAATCAACAGAAGATTTGTGCGGGTTTTTTTCTCAAAAACTGAAAAACATTACCAAATATATAGAACAAATAACCAAAAGCATCAAATGACCAAGCAACCAGAAATGCATTGTAAAAAGCTGTATTTCTCACTGGTGTCACAAAATACAGTGGGGACAGAAATCTTATTTTTCAAATAGGGAAATATCCAAAATTAAACTGGCATCCAAAATGTAAGTCACATAAGAATTGTTTGCATTATTTTCCATGATTGTTACTGTGACATAATTCCTGTAAGAGTGGTAGTATATTTGTAGTGGCTGTTTGACTGTATAGATACGCAGTGGGTCTGTGTGATGGGGGCTGACCGGCCAACGCGTGTCTTCTCATGAGCGCTTACTGGTTGGTCAAAGGACAAGAGGAGCTCGTTCAGCCCATTCCCACGTGTGGACGGGTCTAAAGCTCACAGAAGTCAACACAACGCCTCCCCCAACTTCTGCAGTCTTTGGACATGCCCTGTTGAAATCTCCCGTCTCGCGTTCCGTCAGATGTAGAACTTTCACGTTTGTACTGTTTTCTAATAGATGTCCTAAACAGATGTCCTAAAGGACACCATTTTTTTCATAGACGCTTGTTACATTATCTATCTAGACACAAATTAAAGATAAATATACATCTGAGCTTCCTGAAGTAAAGCCTATCATTTTCAAGCATGCCTCTCATCACCTCGCTGAGTGTGATTTATAACCCTTGACCTACTTGTATGTGGAACTAAAAATGCTATGCAATACCGGGTTTATGACATTGGGAAATAAATAATAAAAAAAATATCACCAGACTCTTTAAATAATTATCTGGACTCAAACAAAACGATACCTTATTATGCATAGGATTTAAAAGAAAAATCTTTTACTTAGTGATCAATGAAATTTTAAACCATGTGGCAGATTTATAGTAAAGCAGTGCCATTTCATTTTTCAACAAGTTTAATAACTGAGATTGTTTTCGTCTTTTGTGATTGATTATCGTGTGAATCATCTAATGTTTTTAGTTATGACTCATCTGACAAACTCTAAAGTCTGTTATATTTTTATCTTCTGATAAAAGCAATATTAAAGAATTATAATCTTGTGGACTTCAAACAGTCAAGCAAACCTATATTTCTTTTTATAACTTTTTTCACTCCAGCTCATTAGAGAAAAGTCACTTAGTGTTTTTTTCAGTAGCAGATAGATGTTAATGCAGTGATAGCGTATCACTTGGTTCGGTATTACGTACGGCTTAAAGTAGAATTTATGGCTTAAGGTTTATAACTTTGTCATTATTTTGCTAGCCTACATACAACAGCTCAATTTATAATTGTTTAAGGAACTCTTGCAATCGTGATAGTGATTGATGTCCTGGATCTGTGCACCATGGTTATTCATACAGTGATGTAAAAATGCCTTTGATTATGGTCTCATATGGATAGATAAGTAGGTACCAACTCATAGTGCCTGGAATAGCATGGGGACATACACAAAAATCACAAATAACAATCTGAAATACTCGAGGCGCATGCTGGGCAAGATTGACTATCTCAAGCTGCGGGCATTAAATGAAGAAAGATCTTTGTGCTAGATAAGCATGACTGCCTGGTGTTCATCAGGACAGAAGGGTTAGCAGCCGAGATTACAGGAACATCATTCTCCTTTAAATCTTCTTGGGCACAGTTTGGGCTATTTGCAAACTGATGTTAGATATACCCAATGTAAAGAGTATTTGTAGCAGAGCAGAAGTACATTCTAACAAATCTAATGTGTATTCTTTAAACAAAACACAGGAAAATTAGAAAAAAAAAAAGGCAAAATTGTGAAGACAATGCATTTATTTTTTTTTGTTTGCAAGGTTTTGGAAGAAGCATAATCATTAATTGTACAGCACATCCTGCACAAAATAAGTGACACTCAAAAATGGAATTAAGAGAGCTGATTATTACCAGCTATTTAGCTATGCTATATCTTACTATCAAATGATGTGTGTACAAGCCGTGCGTGCTCTCTAGTACGATGCAGTGATTTTTTTTTGGAAACTGTTTTTCCTAATAAAATAAATTATGTACGCTGTAAGTTGAATACATTAGAGGAATACATTCAGAGGCCTCATCCTGCTTGACAGCCTATGCAGACAGTGCCATACACGCAGATGTGTGTGCGTACACATATAGATATAAATGCATTTCTTTCTCTTAATGCTCAGTGTCAGAAATAAATGAGCCTCAAGTTCCTAACTAAATAATACCTTGTCTAAATGAGAAATTTAATTTTCTGATCTGTATTTCTAAAAGCCCATTAGCAAAAGACATTGATACATTAAAAAGTTTATGAGGTCTGTCTGACTCACCATTTAGGCCTTCCCCCCCCCCCGAATTCTTTTGCGCTGTAATTTTTGGTTACTTGGTTGGAACTATAAATAGAGTCTATAGTTGCGAATTTACATTGGTCAGCAGACCCTTTGCCTACAGCATTTTCCAATTAATGTCCTTATGAATACTGTTCTCTGATAATCGACTTCAGCATTGTAAAAACCACCCAGCTGGGGCTTGATCCTTGATTGGGTCAAATCTGTCACCCTTCAGAACATAAAAGCTGGCTAGTCCAGTCCTGACTGGTCTTCAGCGCATCCCAGTAGAGCCGAGGAAACGGGATGGTGGCCAGAAAGACGCTGCATCCTTACGTATCACAACAGTTTTAAAAACTGAATAGAATAGTCCCAAGAGATCCTGAGGGACTGCGTCAGGGTAAGATGGTCTCAAAGCTCGGTGACAGAAACGTCCAATTGTCCGTACTCAGTACTCGCTAAACCACTTCCTTAGATTTCATAAAACAAGGTAGCTCCCCTCATCCAAGTCACAACAAAAACAGACCTAGCTTTAAAAGGTCTCTGAAAAATAGACTTCTATTCTACTGCAGCCTAAATGAAATTGGACTCAGTTCTGTTGTCTTTCATGGCTAAGCAGGTGCCTATTCCGTTCCCTGCGTCTGGCCACTTGGGTTTGACTGAAGATGAAGATTTTCATCTTCATCATGAGTTAAAATGTGGCCATCAAGACCAGACTCCATCGGCAGATGAATGAGAAGAGCTTTGCTTCACTCCGGTATAGGAATGAGAGGGTTTTTTGTAGTGAACAGGGAAAGGAGGTAACCAAACCCAACATACGGGTTCCTCCTTGATACACCAGGCACGTCAGCCCTGTATTTGGAAGTTCCACCCTGGGCACCGCTTGGAATAGGGCATTCAAGCTGGTGATTTATCAGTGTAGCTAGTGCACTTACAAGCAGCTCCATGTGCGCACCTGAAATTTAAAAAAACAAAACAAAACAAAACAAACAACCACACAGCGCTGTTTATAAGTATTTCCGTAGTTCAGTTTGGTTTATACTGTCATCCTCTTCCCACTTCAAAATTTCCTTTTCTCTCCAGGTGTTAACGCTTCAAGTGTAACCCACTGGTATAGACAAAGAAAGATTTTTGCATTGCTGACTTTGTGGAGATAGTTTCTGTATCCGTTGCTTTGTGTAGAATTTTTTTAACCTCGGTGTTTTTGCCTTTCTTTTAACCTTTCTCAGGTAAACACGGGTTGTTAAAGTCTCACATTTCTACAAGGAAGGCATTTGTTATGGAAAAAACGGCTTTAGAGACCAGCTGCTTCGAGCTGTCCATTCTTCGCTGGGTAAAAGCCTTGTTTCCCTGCCACAAGATGCACAGTTTTCTTAAGTTATTCTCTTACACACTTCTCTTCTCACTGTGCTGCTATTATGGCTTTAATTAGATTCCCTTTTTTTGGAGTCATTAAGAACACTTGTTTTCTTTCCTCTTCAATCCTTCACATTTTCACATAGGAATCAAATTTTGCTTAGCGAGGTGACACTGAAATTGAAGGGCGTTTTGGGCAAGAACTATGTTCAGACTACGTGGAATATCCCTTATTATAAACCTCTTCTTCTTTTTCATTGTCTCTCTTGCTTCTTCCTAAAATCTCAGCTCCTGCAGATAGCAATATGCTGTTTGTGTGCCTTTTAAATCTCTAATACTTTCCAGGTGAGAAGAAAAGTGAAGGAAATTGCGGGTGTGTTAAAGGTGGCTGAGAAGGAAGAGAGTCTGTTGGAAGCCGTGTGGGAAAAGGGCCTGGAGGGCCCGGAGAAAACAGGGTCAAAAGATGGGAAGAAGTTTCTTCTTTCATACTTACTGCGTAGATGTGCTTGAGCTACTGAGTAAGTGGGACGTTGATAAATTCTTTGGAATTGTGAAAGGCTTTTTGGAGTTCAGTTTCCGAGGTTGACAGTTCAAGCTTTTTCACCAGCCCTAGTACAAAGGTCGAGCTTAAACTTCTAACATACCTGCTTAACGCTTCTTTCATGAACTCAGCTGCAGTGTTTCCTAGAACAATGATTCAATTAGCAGAAGTGCGTGTAGCCCTTCGGATGCTTAGAAAACGAAGCAGCCAGCTTATTTTCAAATGATAAATGGGTTAACTCGCCCAGCGATGAGCAGAATTTTAACAAACTTCAGATTCTGCAAGCCCACAGTAGGTAGAGGAACCTTTTTTTAGGTTTCGCGGATTTGTTATCACAGATGTTCTTAACCTAAATATATGGATATGCAAAAACAAATACTGTTTAAAATATGTATAAACTTCCTTTATTTATGTCTGACGCTGATTTCATTCTGCCACCAGGTTTCAGGCAGCTGTAAACGCTAACTCCAGCCCTCACTGTAGTCCCCTGCTGCTCTGCCATCACCCCCGTGGCAGCAGCGCAGCCCAGGCCTGCTTTTTTGGTTTGCATCTAACCTTTTGTGAAGGTTTTGGCAACTGTATTTAGAAACATTTCCCACTAGTTAATCTGATGCTGTCCACGTTGAATTTGCCTTGGCTTCAACATGCCATGCGTAAAGTTACCGTCGAGCCTAAGGCTTCGTAGATGAAGGGTTGCCAACCAGTAGAAATAGTCTGCAAAGGTGGAAATTTACAGTAGCGTATCCTCTTGTCCTTGAGTTTTTACGGTAGGAATAGCAAGGTCTGACTTGGGCAGGCTGTGGAAACCTCCCATCTAATGCGCTGTGAACGCACACGGGAGCACTGGCTGAAGAAATTGAGTGGAGTGGTTTGCAGAAGATGTGCAGGATGTTCCAGGGTACCCCTCCTCTCTGCACACTCCTCTCCTGTGTGACCCACTGTCATTTCTTCTGCAAGGGCTCGGTGCAATAGTCCTCCTGAAGTGACGGTGGGGTAGTTTGGACCCGCCTGAATGTAAACTGGGATGGCCAACGGGAATATACCGAATGTCATCATTTATCAGCATCACGTACTGATTTTGGTTGGACCGCTTCTCATTTTCTGTGTCTAACATAAAAAGTAGGACTCGCCTCATCTGACTTGTAGATGGTTGTAGGTAGGTCTCCAGTCTGAGCAAGTTGTTAAGAACCCTTCGGTATATAGAGAGGCATCTCCAGCTGGTGGCCTGGCCCAGTTAGAGGGACTTCTTTTTATTGCCATTAAATGAACTTTTACTATAGGTAGCCTGCTAGATACTCAATTCTAAAATGGCGTAAGGTAGGTGAAATTAATTCCACGGTGGTTATTAATGTAATCAGACTTGGGACTTAGGCAGAGGTGCAAACACATGGATTTCAGCAGGAGTTTTGCTTTAATTTTGTTTGCAGATAAGGACCGTCTATCTATAGATCCTATAGGAAGATGAACAAAATAATAGCAGAACCTGATTAGTTTACACCGAGATTTCAGGGCAGAAGGAAGGGAGGAAACAAGCTGCTCGCCGGATCAGATGGTGCCACATTCATTTGTTAACGTGCCTCCTTGAATGGAATTAATGAAACCTTTCATTATAGATCAATACGCTCTTTGACTAGAGAATATTATGGGTACCTATTGTATATGCTTAATTAGATTGAAATTGCTTTCACATTTCCTTTATATTCAAAAAAATCTGATCTCAGCAGTTTAAAAAAGGGAATTACAAAAGTCATCCCCTCCACCATGCTGCTAAAGCCAGAAAGAGAAGGAAAAAAGGGGGAACAATCCTCAGCCAACTGCCCGGCTCTGGGCTTCAGCTCAGCGGCAATTTTGGCAGAGCTGCACTAAGTAGTACTCACTAGCATGGATCCATAAAGAAAACAAATGGTAATTCTCATACTATCATCACAGGAAGACCGATGGTGTCCATTAAAGACAATAGGTTTGGACTGGGACTGTATGGAACTGTTTGGAGACGTATTTCCCTGCTTCTCATATTTTCTGTCCAAAACCAATTTCTTGACAAAACTCTTCCAAATTACTGTGCATCACCCTCCTTCCTCAGCTATGTCTCCCCAAAAACATTCTCAAGTCATCCTTTACATGTTTTATTTCTCGATGGCAATTTATTACTCCTTGAATTGTCTATCGAAGCCCACTCTGAAAACTAGCTTGCTTAGCACTGCAGCCCTGTTCCTATCAAAATAAAGCCCTTGGTACTTCAATACCAATTAATTAGCTGTCTTGTTACCCGATGCTTTCAGCTCGGCCCAGGGCATTGCTGGGTTTGTTCCCTGGTTTCCCCTGCCTGTCCCAAGCTCACAGTTTCCCACACTAGGGCTGCTCCCCTCCTTGCTTGTCCACCCCGCACTCAACTGGCCGGGTCCAGGGGGTGGCCCTGGGTGCTGGTCCGAGCCACCTCAGCCTGCCTCCTCCGCCTCTGCGCCCTTCCACCTCGTGCTACGCGCGGGCCTTTCTCTGGCGCATTTGTGAACCCCAGTGTGAACTCTCAACATCTCTCTGCAGCACATTTTAGCCTGAATTCTCCAAGGCTCCGCAGCCAGGAGGCTCCTGCTCATTCCCTGGGGCTGACATCAGGCAGGACTTGCTGCTCCACCATGCGAAGTTCAGTGTTCTCCGGTCTCCTTAGGATGCATTGTTTATCAGCTTTCCTCCTTCCAAATTCTTTGTTTGTACAGCGGCAGCTTTTCTGCCAATTTTTTTTTTTTCCCCTTTGCCTGGAGTTATTGGCAGAGCTAATTAACCACAGAATATAAAAGCCTTGTTTTTCGGGGCCGAGTGGCGTGGTCGCCGAGCAGCGTGAGTGCTGCCTTGTGGCGCGGAGGATGGACGGTCGGGTGGGTTGCCCGAGGATGGGCAGACTGTGTTCACAAAGAGGCACCTAGTTATCTCCAACAGTGAATGCAATCCCTGTTCTTGAGGGGCTGCGCATTGCATCCTTCCTTGCTCTGCTCCGTGCTCGTGCTCTGTGCCGCTCCACAGCCACCCAGATGGCACCGACCGTGCTGCCAGCCACCTCGGAGCGCGCAGGTCGTGGCCGTGATGAGGGAAGCTGAGGGGTGAGAGGGGACTCGCAGGGTGACGTGTGCCTGTGTGGGCACGGCAGGAGGGGACCGCGTCCTGCCTCTGGGTTCGGGGGGGTACATCGACTCAGGGCACTTCTCCCTGGGAACCGTGCCTGGGGTTTTCACTGTAGGTAATGAAAACGGGGAGAGCGAGAGCGGTGACCCGGGCTCAGGTGTGTTTGAGAAGGAAAGGGTCACCCCTCCACCTCCATCTGCCTGGGCAGAGGGGCCTCGGCCTGTGAGCTATGGCAGGCTGAGATTTTCCACATCCAGAAATGCTCGGGGAACTTTTTCCTTGGGTTTTTTTTTTTTGTCCTTTTTTTTTTTTTTTTTTTCCCCTGGACAAATGTCTGCTCATGACAGGAGACGTGACGGGATCGAGCACAAAACGCTCCCGCCGTCAGCCCAGCGCCGGCCGTCTCTCTGCCTGTGCCCCCGGGAGGGGCAGCCCCCCGGGCGGGAGCCCTCCGGCGCCACTGCCCGCGGCTGGCCCTGCCCGGGGGCTCTGCCGAGGGTTTCAGCCCACCCGCCGCGCCGCCGTGGGGTGGTCCTGTGCTGCCCGCAGAGGAGTGGCGACGGGGAAAGGACAGAGCATCCCTCCCCGCAGGGGATGGGTGTCCCGGTCGCACTGGCAGAGGTGCCCGTGGGGTCCCCGCGTGGCTGCGGGGGTGCAGAGCCCACCCGTGGGGTGAGGACGGCGAAGCCCCCCTCCCCGTTCCCCCCCGTCCCCGGGGCTGGCGGGGCAGAGGGAGGGGGTGCCCCGGGCTCCTCGCCCCCCGGCTTTGCCCTCCATCCCCCGCGGGCAGCGGCGGGCGGGCGGGGGGCGGGGGCGGCGGGCGGGCAGGCTCTGGGGTCCGCCGTCCTCCGGGGCCGGGGGGAAGGGAGGGGAAAAGAGAGAAGAAGCAACAGCCTCCAGCTTTTCCCTTCCTCTAATCTCGCTTCACTCCCCCTTGCTCCCTCTCCCTCCCTCTCCCCTTTCCTCTCCCCTTTCCCCTCCCTCCCTCTTTCTAATTCCTGCCGCTCGCTCGGAGCCTCATTCAGCAGCCGCCGCCAGTGGAGTGTAATAGGCTGAAGATGCTGCCGTGTCTGCCCAGCGCCTACTTGTGAATGGGACTTGCCTCCTCTCCCTCCTCCGGAGGTGGCCGAGGGAAGCCGCCAGCCCCGCTGGACCCGCAGGTAAAGCCGCGGCGAGCGGCGGGGCCGGAGTTGCCCGGTGGCGAGGGGAGACGGGCGGGGGGGCGAGCGGGGCGCGCCGCTGCCGGGCGAGGAGGCGGCTGGGCGGAGGGGCGGCGGGGGGGGGGGGGGGGGGGGGGTGGTCGTCTCACGGAGCTCGGAGCGGCGGGATGCGGTGTGTGCGCCAGAAACTTGACAGCAGCGGCGGGGCTGGGGACAGGCAGGTGTCGGGAGAGGGGCTGCTGGGCGAGCGGGGCTCCTGGGGCGAGCGGGGCCGGGCGAGGTGCGGGGTTGCTTGGGCGAGCGGGGCTCCGTGGGCGAGCGGGGCTCCGTGGGCGAGCGGGGCTGCTGGGCGAGCGGGGCTGCTGGGCGAGCGGGGCTCCGTGGGCAAGCGGGGCTGCTGGGCGAGCGGGGCCGGGCGAGCTGCGGGGCTCCTGGGGCGAGCGGGGCCGGGCGAGCTGCGGGGCTCTGCCGCAGCCCCCTCGCCGAGGCGGCCGGCGGCTCCCCGAAGGGCTCCCCGAAGAAGGGGCGAGACAGTCTGTCGGAAGGGAGAAAGGAAAAACTGTGGCAAATGGTATTTTTTTTATTTTTTTTTTATTTTTTTTTTCCTTCAGCTCTTGCGCGGGGAGGGGGAGGGCGAGCGTTTGTCCGTTTTAAAATGTTCCTCCGGATAAGCAGATAGCGAAAGCCCCGAACTGAAAATCTTTTACTTGCACTGTAGCTCCCAGGCATGAAATGGATATGCAGAAATAATGAGTGCATGAAATGAAGGATACTCTATCCAGAATTAAAAAAAATAAAAAGACTTTGATTTATATTTTTCTTTTTTTTTTTTTTTTAATTTATTTTTCTTGCTGCCTTTCAAATGCGTTATTATTCACAAGGTACCAAAATGGTATCTGTCTCTAACACGGGCTGGTCCAAAAAGCATTAGACTCTTGGGTGATACATGCATAAGCACATCCCTGAGAGAGGTAAAATAGATCAGGCTGCAGGTCCCCATAAATACCATTAACTTTTAGAATAAAAGTGCTTCCTGTGCAGTCCTTGGGGAGCACATATAGCAGTCTGACATCATGGTACAAATGCCTTTACCTTCTATAGAAGTCCCCCTTTATTCTCTACTCTTTTAAATATTCATTCGGTGAGGAGAGAACCAGTATATGCTAGGAGATCTTCTTTGTACCATTGCTACAAAGGACAGTGTGGCTGTGTAACACAGTATTTACCTACCAAGATATCTGTGACAAAGGAACCTCTTTAGCAAATGAGGTCACTAATTCAGAAATTGGCCCTTTATAAGGAGAATGCTCATTTCTTTTTCACATTCCAGTGACTAGTAACTCCCTGGGAAAGACTTTCTTCCTGTTGATTTGTGATGGTGACACGATAAGAATTTCACAGATTCTGTACCCCTCTGTTAAGAAATTAAATATTTTTAATTATTTAATAATGAAACTGTTGAATGAGAGAAGCAGTTAGAGATTCAGAAGCAGGGAAGCACGCTCTCAGACGTTACCGAATGTCCGTCTCCTTTCCCCCTCCCTTGCTCTTACGCTTGCCTCAGTGTTTCCAAAGTCTGTGTGATTCCCCAGGTAAAGACTTTGTTCTCTTTTTCTACGCTGGCTAACGTATACCAATAAATACATTTGCTTTCAGCGTAGAAGTTCTGCAATAATTGATCTGACATCTGCCTCGGTCAGGTCTGTCCCCCGAGGTTTGGAACACAAATCGATGATTGCACTCGGTCCTTTGGATGATTTTATATGGAGAGATATATAGAAGTATATGGCAGTGGAATTGCAGATGTTTGCTTATGAACAGCATTTTCATAGCGGAGCGGTGCGATCCGTGTTGCTGGGAGATGGGCAGCGAGAACAGTGGGGAGACTGAGAGCAGCAGGTCTGGGCTGAGCTTCATACCTAAACAGACAAAACATATTTCTTAGTCTACTGCGCTCCAGAAAACAGAAGTTTCCGACTCTCCTTCTAGAGCAGTTCTCCTTCCTCTTGCAGGAGAAGAACAAAAGAAAGTTACAGAACCAAGAACAAGATCTTCAATAGAAGAACTGGAAATTCTGTAGGAAAATTACCTAAAAGACGTCTTTCTTCTGCAGGCTCTTGTTCTTAGGCCCTGGAATAGGATTTTTTATTATTTTTTTTTTCCCCTCAGCCTTGCACTAGAGCATCAGAGAGTGAGCATGGGCAGAGAATGCTATTTATAGACTTCTCTGCATCAGCTTTAACTTTGCTAAAATTTTAAGTGTTGCCTGTCCAAAAAAAATCCCTAGGAACTAGATTACTTCATTACCAGAAATGCTGCTGCAATAGTATGTGTCAAGAGATGAGATAAGTCATTGCGATTTATCATCAGCAGTTTCAGAAGGAAATATGTATGGAAATGGTTGGTTGAAGAGACAGAACAGCTAAATTAATTTTTCTTTTGCATAACAATATGAGGAAACTACAAAGATTGGAGTGATTTCTGTGATTTATCTGATAAAATGCTTTAAAATGTATCATGTGATTTCAGCTTCAATTAATATGCTATCCTGACAACATTTGACATATTTAATTTAATTTGGTGTAAGAAACATATGTGAAGTTCAGAGTTCCAGTAGACTGAGCCTAACATTTTTGCTTTCTGCAAATGCTGCAGTGAAACAAAGCATAACTTGAGAAACAAATGTTTTATCGCTGAGATTGCCACAATAGAAGTTATTTCTAGCTCAGAAGTCGTAGAAATTTAAAGAAATTTAAGAAATTCGAACTAGTGTCTCCTCTTTTTGGCGAGCCCCCTAAACCAATTTTGAATCCATTTTGTGAGCTGGATGTTCAGCGAAATATCTTCAGTGTGTGAGAAAGAGAGGTCTCATCTGGAATCAATTAATTTGAAACAGTCTAGCAGCATACTTTCTAGACTTCTTTTGTGTCTCAGTTTTTCTGCTAGCGTTTTAAGCTAAAAAATCTGTGTATAATTTCTTATGCTATACTCATCGTTTATTTTTTTTAATGGTGCTCCAGTTTTCATTGTCCCTTTGTTAGGGCCAGCCCAAAGCTGAGGGAAACAAATGGAAAGATGGCCATTGATTTAAAGGTTTGGATCGGGCACTTTGACCAGATGAATTGAGAGGACTTACTTTACACTTAAGTATTGTCATTTTATGTCGTGTATATATATTTTACTTTAACTTTTATCAGTTAAGGAACGCAGTAGTCATATACTTAAACTCCTATCTACTAAAACTCTTGTACAGTATTGTAGGAGAGGATGTAGTCCAGTGTTTGGGTTTTGATGCTGAAGACTGGGATACTCTTAGGCTGTGAAATTATTGATTCCTTTAAGTGCAAGCCTGCATATGCCGAATTATTAAACCCATTCATTTCCCTTTCCTGTGTAAGTAAGGACTTTAAAGTCATTTAAATATTACCGAAGGGGAGCGAATTTGCAGGCGATGCTCCCAGAGGAGAGCGGTTGCTCCAGGAGCCGGGATTTGTGGCAGCCCTTCTGCCGGCGCTCAGCCCCGGCTCTCGCCCCGCCTCGACCAACAGGTCGCTTGGAGGCGGCGGCCCCATCCTCTCCCCGGGGGGGGGGGGGCGGCTCCGGCGGCTCTCGGCAGCCCGGGGCCAGCGGGCTGGCTCAGCCCGGGGCCAGGTGGCCCAGCCCGGGGCTGAATGGCTCAGCCCGGGGGCCGGTGGCTCAGCCCGGGGCTGAATGGCTCAGCCCGGGGGCCGGTGGCTCAGCCCGGGGCTGGATGGGTGGCTCAGCCCGGGGGCCGGTGGCTCAGCCCGGGGCTGGATGGGTGGCTCAGCCCGGGGCCGGTGGCTCAGCCCGGGGCTGAATGGCTCAGCCCGGGGGCCGGTGGCTCAGCCCGGGGCTGAATGGCTCAGCTCGGGGGCCGGTGGCTCAGCCCGGGGCTGGATGGGTGGCTCAGCCCGGGGCTGGATGGGTGGCTCAGCCCGGGGCCGGTGGCTCAGCCCGGGGCTGGATGGGTGGCTCAGCCCGGGGCTGGATGGGTGGCTCAGCCCGGGGCCGGTGGCTCAGCCCGGGGCTGGATGGGTGGCTCAGCCCAGGGCCGGGTGGCTCAGCCCAGGGCCGGGTGGCTCAGCCCGCGGCTGGACGGCTCAGCCCAGGGCTAGATGGCTCAGCCCGGGGCCGGCGGTCGGTCGGTCGGTCGGTCGGTCGGTCACTAGAGGGCACTGATGCTCTTCGCTGCCGCGGCCCGGCCGCTCATCCATCCGGGCGCTATGAAAAGGCGTTTTGTTCCCGCCGTCCCCCTCCGGGGAGACGCGCCGCAATCGCGCTGCGGTCCCGGGTGATGCGCGGGCGGTTGGTCGGGACTGACATCTCCGCGGGCGCTGCATCCCCCCGCCGCCCGCGCCCCGCGCCCCACCGCGGCGCCCGCCACAAAGTCTGGGGGCGCCGTAACTTGGGGATGTCTGCGGAGTGCCACAGCTGGAGCCCAGGTGTGAAATAAGCAGCTCGGTCCTCTCGGCGGCGGCGGCTTTTGAGGGGTTCGCTGTCTCTCTCTTCCTTTTTCCAAGGCGGTGTCAGTTCCCGCTACGCCAAGGGAAAGGGTTTAAAGACAGAAGAAGCGATACGGCGCAACAAAAAAATATATATATTTCTTTCAAAAATATTGTCATGCTTGAGAGATCTTACAAAGACATCCTTGACAGAAAAAAAAAGACATGGTGGGCCAAATTGGTCTAATTTTACCCATGCGCATCCAGGTCAGTGGAGCTTACGATTGAAGAACTGAGAAAAGTAGGCTGGTCCAAGTAAATTCCGTATATCCCTGTAGTGCCAAAGAAATTGTTCTAACCTATCGTTGCAAATGCTGACCAAAAAGGACGTACACGACAATATAGACTTTAAAAGGTCGCAGGCTTGGAAGCACTTTCATTTCCACCTGCCCTGTTCTGATGTTCTTCCCTAGACATCCACTTCGGGGTATTGCTAAAGGCAGGATGCTGAGCTGCACAGATCTTTGATTTGACTCATAGACCAATCAAATTCCTGTGTATAAGAAATATGTACTATAAGTAACAGAGTGCAGAATTTTATAATGTTGTATTATATCCACTATGGGCAGATACACAGCCAGAGAAGATAATGTGTCTAACAGAAATTGTCTACAACTTTGAAGCCAAAAATGGGCAACACAGTGCCATAAGAGTTGTACAGCTTTCTGTCAATCACCTGATTTAGGATATTAATTAAGAATTATCTTACAGTACCAACTCTTGGTGAGAGAGGTAGTAACTACTGCACTGGAAAATGAACACCGTGTTGCCAAGAGCAGCGCGAGACCCGTTGACTGCCCATCCTCTGTGCTCCAAGGCAGGCAACATCCCTTAAGCTCTTAGATGCAGTCAAGGTGGGTGGAAGAGTTAGAGCTGCCAGTCATGTTCAAGGCCCTTGAGAGAACATTACGCATGGCTGGGACATTAGCAGTGCCTCGCAAGCCAGCAGGGATTCAGAGACAAATATGTGGAGCAGCCAGCCCCGCTGCTGAGCGGTGCCCTTGGGGAAGGTGACACTATGGTTAATTTTGCCTGACAAAGGCATAAGGCCTTCTTCCATAACTGCTTGGGTGGTGCGGTGGCTTTCAGGCATCCCAGTCCCACTGAGCTCTGCTGGCTCCACGAGCCATAATTTAGCTCTTCAATTTTAAAGTGCTGGCTTAAGCAAATTCTAAGGGGGTTTTGTGTTTGGTTTTGGTTTTGTTTTTTTTTTCTCCAAAGTTTGGCAATGAGTAAGAACCCTCTCCCTTCTGAATCAGCAAGAGTTCATCAGAATTCTTAATTGTAATGCAATGGCAGGCAGAGTTGGACTAGTAGAAATCAATGTAAATGGATTAAAAGAAAAGGACCAAGTAACTGAATGTAAAAGAGGAGCCAGAATTTTCTAGGCTGACTGGTGAACGCTGCAGCGGTAGGTTTCCAAACATGATTCATTATTATAATGAAGATTTAATGGTTCATCAACAGGTAGCCATGTTATAGATAAACTAACATAAAATACAATTGTGGGTCATAAGTACTATAAAGTAGACAAAATTGAACAGAACTTTGATACATGAATGTAAGCTGTAGGAAGTACCTAACTAGACAGTAGTTACGCTTAAGCTTTCATTGCGTTGGGAGGGTCTGACATTGTTCCGATGAACACCCAACGGTGCTGCGGAGACGCAGGCCCACGCAGGCGAAGACTGGAGTGACGAGCAGAAGGAATTACCTTCGATAACCCTTTAAAACACGATTCGCAGCATTTCCACGTTTGTGAGCTTCACAGCACCAGGCGTTTAGCTCCCTTATCTCTGTAGGGGCCAACCAGTGGAGGTTCCCTTGCCCTGCCAGCCCGTGTCTGTAGCACCCCAGAGCCTGAAAACAGCCTGGTATAGATGGCGGGGCTCAGGTTCACTCCGTGCTTCTCTCCTCACACTAGCGAGTGGGATAGAGATGAAATGTATGGTGGACCCTCTTGCAGCCACCATTTCTTTTCACGTGAGCTCCTAATCGCACCGAGTCTACGCTAGCTTGGTAAGCTGAAAAGTGCCTTGACTCGATGTCGCTCCCATTGAAGAGCTGCTGCTTCTGCACTGCATTTCAGTAGTCTTCGTTTTCTACACTGCGATCATCAGATATTCCATGTGAAAGTACTACATTTAAGGTTAAAACGGTGCCATAGAAACTCTGGTTCAACATAATTTTCATCCCGGTGAGGCTGCCAATATATATTTTTAAATAAAATAAAACTTCAGAAACATATTAATTGGTCTCAGTGGTTGAGTTAAATAGTTAAATACATGCATACATATCATTCTGCCAAGGATAAGTCATTAGTTCAGTATAAACCAGAAATGATAGCTCTATTCGAATCAGGAGACTAAACCCTATTTCCATTAATGCTAAGTGTTTTATTAATACATGCATGTGTCGGCATTAAGTCATAAATTTAAATGGCCTGTCCCTTCTTGATTTAAAGTAATTATCTCAAAGATCTTGGCTGCCAAATGAATAACTGCGTTACTCCTTTCATCTTTTATCAACTAATTTATTTTTTATTTTTTTTTTTTTGTATGTAGACATTGTAAGGCAAACAGAAGAAAGAGTTTGGGCAAAGTTGGCTGGCATTTGAACCAAAAATATATGTATTTTCATTTCCAGAGCAGAATACCTGTAACTATATCAGCCCCCAGACAAGGATTCTCAGACCTTTTTGGAGTCATGTAACATTATGTACCTGCCTACATCTTATGTGTACTTTATGCACATTTATTTATGTATATTTTCATTTACAGGTGAAAAGTGCAACCTTTAAATTGGTTGAGAAAATTGACATTCGAAAAGTTTGTAACCAATTTTTGGAAATAATAATTTAATTTTATCTGAGAGAAATCCTGAGGTAAATGCAGGACTTGGTATTTACAGAGTAAAACACTTGTGTCATGAGCACGAGAGCACGAGAAAACACACTTGAAATTTTAGGATTAAATCTTGTCCTTTTCAGAACAGCGCTCCCTTTCAGCAGGCTGGCCCGGCTCTCGATGTGGTTAGGTATTTATAAGCGTCACTCGGTTTGTTTCAGATCACCATTCAAGACAAGATTTTAGCGCATGCCTTCATTACGGGGCACTTTCTGGTCAGGGCAGAAAATGCTTGTAAGCTTTTTCTGAGGAATGACCGATACGAGAAGAGTCGAACGCTGGCAGGTTAATTCAGTGAGTACAGCGCAGCTGGAGGTCAGAACCTCCAGCTTTGTACTGCGCGTAACCGGCACTATTTAACCACAGAGATTACCAAAATGATGTAACTGAAGAATCACTCAAACATTTATCCAATGAACCCAGTGAACAGATATTTTTAAAGGTAACATCTCCTTTCCATTCTCTTTCAGCATATTTTTCGTGCAATTGAAATTCCAGTGAAGACCTTCAATATTTCACATTAGTGAAAGTTGCTGTTCATTCACAGTTTCAAACCCAATTTTTCCAGACGTAAGAGGTTCCAAAATTTTGAAAAGCGGCTGAATAATAATTTTACTTGGATTCAAATGGAAAACTTTGTCCACCACTGATTGTTGCCTTTTTATTTGTTACCGTTCCAGTTATAGCTGGTATAGCTCTGAGAATAGGGCTGATTAGTATGCATTTCAATTCTTTTTATCACGGTGGCAATTTACATAGCATTTCTTTTTCTAAAGCAAGAAGAAAACATAGCAGGCATTGGCATTTACATACAAACAATTTATCATTTACATACAAAAGGGCTGATTAGGTGGGAGCACAAGTGACTGTAGGTCAGACTTAGGATGGTCACTATGGTTCTTTCTGTCCTTAAAATTGTGAAGTTTGCAATGTTTATGTGAGAAAAATTATGTTCGTAAACTATGAGTAGGTGGTCACGTTTCAAGTACTAAATTTAACAAGGCTTTTAGAGACCTCTGGCATGTGGTTTTCTACGGTGCGTCTTTGGCTGTACCCTGGGAGCGAGGCTAGGTTAAGGTCATCCCTTCCTCAGTGATTCCCAACCCTCTACTGCAGTTCACAGTGCACTGATCTGTACAAACAAAGTCGATTTGGAGACTTCAGAGCTGATTGGGGTATCTGCATGATCTGGGCTGAAGTAAAACATGGACAGTGTTTAGGGTTCCTGTCTGTACGACCTTGGTAAGATAGGGCCTGCGCTCCGAGGCATGGTTCTTGGCTTCTCAGGTCCCTGCATCAGCAGCTTGAGTTCATGGAACTTGCTTATGTTTAGATGATACTTCTTGTGCCTCAGTTTATTAGCTTCTGCTCCCCCTCTACAGCACAAAATTCAGTGAACTTTTCATCTTCAAAGTTTCCCACTTTTCAATGCAAACTTTGCTCTGCCCTCCCATGACCTCCATTTTATTGGGTAAAGTGGACTCTTCTAGCCTTCCTTTTGATTTTCCTATTTCTTCTTTACTCAACCATCGCCACTTACTTCTCAAACGTGGAGACCTTCTTCTCTGATTGATTGAGTCAGGCTAATCCAACACTTGCCTTCTCCTTCACCTCCTACTTGTACCTGAATGAAACAAGGGTTTCCCTTTCCTAGGCTGCAGGGCAGTCATACCCCGCACTACAGTCGCGTAGTTACTAACGTCCAGTTACCTGCTGCACACATTACTTTTAGTTTTTTGGATCCATAAGCAGAAGTCTGGCTTTCTTTGTATTTGGCTGGGTATACCTCAAACTACTGGGAGCAGTTAGACATGATCACAGAGCCACAGAATCCCAGAGTCCCAGACTGGTCAGGGCTGGAAGGGCCCTCTGGAGCTCCCCCAGTGCCACCCCCCGCCAGAGCAGGGGCACCTCCAGCAGAGGCACAGGACACGTCCAGGCGGGTTTGGGATGGCTCCAGAGTGGGAGACTCCCCCCCTCTCTGGGCAGCTGTGCCACTGCTCTGCCGCCCGCACAGGGAAGAGAAGTCCCTCCTCAGGTTGAGACGGAACTGCCCATGGTCACGTTTGTGCCCGTTCCCTCTTGTCCTGTCACTGGGCACCGCTGAACAAAGCCTGTTCCCATCCCCCCGGCACCCTCCCTTTCGGTATTTATCAGCATTGATGAGATCCCCCCTTATCAGTGATAAAAACTAATTCTTAGTATGTTCAATGACTTCCTATATATTTACTTCATAACAAAGAAAACTTCACATTTGAATAAGGTGACATTAGTGTGATGTGAGAGACGCTCGATCTCATGAAAAAGGAGATGAAACCCAGCCTTGCTGCCGCACTAGACCCTTGATGTACAGTAGGCAGATGTCATACGTCACTAGGACCCGATGAACTCCACGGCGAGGGAAACACAAAGATTTACTCCACGCTGCAGTGACGGGCTGGGATTCTGTAGCATCGCAAATCAGTAAGTGGCTGCTGGCCTGGGTTTTAAAGGAGCAATCAAAGCACATGCTGAAGATCAAAAGTCAAGTTACAGAAGTCTGATCTTTTTTGAAAGGCATTGAGTTGGCATTGAATGCCACCTTAGTGTGACCTCCAGTTTGTATTTGTACGTTTCGAAGGCTAGGGAAATGTTCACCTTATTCAAGATATGCTCAGAATTTTGCTGTTGTTGTTCGCAGACTTTTTTGGATGACTTCTGCGAGCAAACAAGTTTAAACTACCTGAGGTTTACACTTTACTGGTTAAAATTCTGTCTGGTCAACCTGCTATACAACAGAGAAACTGTACTGGACTCCATGGGGTTACTCGATTGCCATTGGTATTATTGAACAATATCCTTGACATAGAAATTTAAGGTAGTTTTGGTAATTACATTAACTTGTGCTTTTTAAACAGAGTTTACATGGAGTTGTGCATTTCGGGGCTTAGCCAGTTTTTAGTCCCACTAGCGTTCGGAATGCTATCAGTACGCCATCATATGTAAGAAATTGTACTAATATTTGTTTAATTATCCAATCAAATTGAAAAAGAAATTAGTTTAGCTGAAACAATCAAGTCTATGGAGAAAGTGCCAGCTCTGATACTTACCAAGATTTGACAGTTGCTCCTTGTCGTGACCTTGGCTTTTTTTGTGATGAGCCTGAGGTCAGAAAGTACGCTAGCTGTAATTGCGGCCCTCGTACGACGCTGTAGGCCATCCTCGGCAGCAGACTTGGACCACATTGTCCACATGCACCGGGTTACTGGTGAACTGGGTGCAAGTCTCTATTTTGTTCTCATAGCTGTTAAACCCTCTTTCTGACTGTCGCCATATACAGTCTGCGGAACAACTTAGCCTTTATATCTTTCCCTTCCAAAATGAATGACTAGCGAGTTATTTCTTGAAAGCTGCACATGATGTGAGAGCTACCAAAACCGCGACCTTTAACTTTTATTTATATTTTACAAAAAATTCACAGAAGGGCCTGGATACTTTATTAAGAAAAGAAAGTAATGTAAATGATATTAATAATGTGTACAAAAGACTTTTCTGTTGGTATTAAATCATTTTGCCTACTGGAGGAGAGAAGAGGAATGTTTTTGCCTGGAGGTATACCCCATCTGGAAATTAAATCCATTTTTACTAGAAATGAAATCATTCAAAATAAACTGCAGACAAGCTTGTTTTAACTGTTTCCATGTGCTTGAAAGCAGACTATATTTAACCCGTGAGTGCCTTGGGCAGTTTATTCCTTTGAGTTAATGAATGCTAATTGCTTCTTGGATTTGAGAGCAGCAGCTCCTCCTTTGACGCTTTTCAGTAATGTTACAAGGAGTATTTTGAGCCACTCAGATATGACGGTTTCCTCTTCCACATGTTAGTTATATATGCAGCTCCCGTGACTCGACAGAAAAAACATGGAATTGTATACGCGTTGACTTCCTTTCTCCTTCTTCCCGATTGATTATGCGCATTTCCTCTTTGGGCTTTATAAAAGGCCCCCAGTTTTATTTTCCAACCGATTAGAACCATACCGAGCTTTTAATAACATCTCAAGTGCTTTAAATGTAAAGACAGGAATTTCTATCTACATCCTCATGCCCCAAAATAATGTCTCCGTTATCTATAGTGAGCCAGGCGTATTCATTATGCTTTCTTAAGCCTCTGTCCTCCTGAATTGAGATGTCAGCCTGAATGACATGAATCCTTTCCGCAGCTGTGCCTTGAAGGACAGATGCCTTTCTACCATGAACGATACCAGAAAAAGTCCTGTTGCAAAACTGGTTTTCCCACTTTTCAGCAGTCTGGTGAAGTAATTTCCATAACCCGTGGAACTGTGGCTAAAATTAGGGGGGTATATATATATCTATCTATATGGCTTTGTTGCTGAAGCTGTATGGGGAACTAAGAGATCCCTATACGTTAATTACGCCTTCTAATTATGCCCTTTTAGTAACCTCCTCATGTCCCCAAAGAATCCCAGAATGAATGAAGAGGAGCATAATTCCTCATTTATGGAGAGGAATTCTTTCAGAAATCGTATTCAACATTGCAAATCAGCTGAGGGGACGGCATCTGTACCAACTTCTGGGTTCTGTTCCGTTTTGCAGGCGGCATGGAAAGGACTTTGGCTCGTTAGTGGCAAAGATGGCTTCAGCCAGGTGCTCGCATTTGAGGAGAGGCAAGAACGACAGGCTTAAATCTATTTGTTTTTCCCGCTTTAAGAGCTTTCACCTGATGAGAGGGGTGTGTTCCCACGCAGGTTTCTTTTGGGGGAAGTACTTGGAAAACGTGGAAGATGGTGAAACCCCTTGTATGGTGAAGGCAAACCCCCTTTGCTTCTCAGAAGTATTTTATGTACGCGTCTTAGTGACGTGCCGTCTAAAGAGCCGCTTCCGAAGCGTGTTATCAAGGCAAGTTCACTTGACTGAAAAATAATTTCGGCTTGTTTAAGAGGTGGAGTTTGAGCCTTTCAAGAAACATCTCATCGAGTCTGTGGTATAAGGACCCTATTGGCCCTGCTGTACTCCCGTTGGAGCGGCATCCCCAAACGATGTCGTGGTGCTCGCTTTGCAGTGCCGGAACATTGCCTAAAATCTGCCGCTAGTGGCAAAAGGGTTAAAAACATATGGGCTAGTTATCTGTCTGGAGCTTCAAACAGCCACATTCTACATCAAAAAGGGACTGCAGCAACTCCTTGATCAAAGCTCAGGTAATTTAATTATTTGCCTTCATGAATCAAGGGGTCCTTGAACAAGCTCAGGATGTCTGGGTATTAGAAAATGGGAAATTTATTGTTTCACTCCTTCTAATATTCCAACATCAAAGAGAGCTTTTTCCTATAAACAAAGCAGTCTGAAGTCAGAGAATTCAAGCAAAAGCTGGTGTGGAGAGATTCAGTTTTCGAGGATCTTTGTGAGCTGGAAATTAAGCTGATTCCTGTGGGGTGAGATATTTACCACTGTGATTCTTTGTGTTTATTTTATATAACTGAACATCTGTACCAAATCTTGCGAACTGAAATGCTTAGCTCCTGCTCTTGTAAGGTTCACTTAGTCAACGTTGTTTTTCCTGTTTCTCAATTTGCCGTGATTTTTCATGTTTTGTTTTGCAAATCTCTGTTTGCCAAGCTCTGAGTGGCTCTTTGACCGCGTCATGCTTTGAGATTCCAATTAGCACAGTGTAATGTAGACTAAACTGGAGGAGAGAGTTCTAGAGGCGATTCCTCCAGCAGCCCCAGCCAAAAGTCAGAAGAAATTCGGGGTGGTGACAGAACCCCTTGGTCCGAAGGAACAGCGCTCAGTCCAAGCGCTCTCTGTGCTTCTCACCATCGGTGGCAGTCACGTTAGCTCAGGATTAATGAGGCAAAAAGGGGATGGCGTTTCTAAAACCCTAAACGTAGCAGAGATGTGCGCGCTGATGCAAGAATGGATTCTCAGCCCGCAAAAAATAAACGTCGCTTTATTTTTAGGAAAGGTTAATTCCTTTGTATCTTTCTCTTTTATTTTTAGTTTTACGTTTTCTTCTTTTGGGCCGCTGGGTTTCCTTTCACAGCTGGGGCCCGAACCCTTTTTTTTTCCCATGTTCATGGACCAAACTTAACATACTAAACTTTCTTACGGTAAGTGCCAGTCTTAGTGTGTGTGTGTTGTATGTTTATCTGCTATGTCATTCCCGCATAAAAGCGCTCTCAGTGCCTGTGTTGTCCTGATTTTGCGCGTGTTATATTCACGACCTGCGACAATCCTGTGTGTCAAACTGCTGTTGAAGCCAGTGAGATGTCTCTGCACGGAGTGCTTCCTTATATCTTAGCAGGAACAGAAATAAATTAGTGGGAGACAAGTCAGCAGAGACAGGAAACAAATGCAGTCACTCCATGCGGTGACAAATGTTTCCGAGAAGAATATAAAAGTGATATAAATAGAAAGAAAATAAAACGAATTGGCTCATCCCACCTTCTCATATTTACCTGGGAAATAATAAGAGACACAGATTTCTAACACCGCAGATCCTTTTGCAAATGAAAATTTTTCTTTAGAAATGCCACGGGAATTTTTATAGAACAAAAGGGCTGCAAAATTACGATAAATAATCTAATTAATTATTTCATATAACACAGTAAATAGTTACGGCAGGATAACAACGCAGTATCCTGCAATTCATTGTCATGCTGGTGAGGAGCTCTACAAAGTATTTTGTTTAAAATGGTGACATGGTGCTTGGAGAGATGTGCTCCTCCGCTTCGCGTGAAGGAGGTATCATCTGCTTCACGTATCCGCTAACTGCAAAACAGCTCTGTCAGCCGTGTGCGCTGCAGTTCCTTGTGATAAGGTTACGGAATGAAATCAGCTATACTCAGTTGTAAGGAGGTGCCAAATTCCTGCCGTAATTCCCAGGTAACTCTGTTGTTGGAAGAATACATTGTTTGTGTGAAACCTTTGAAACCACTGAGTCTGATTTTTCAGTTTCTTCAGTTTGCACAGGAAACTTTCTTCTAAGCTCGAGAGACCTCGCTTTTCATTTCAATTAACTAACCGTGATCAAAGTATTACCGCGTGATAATCTCATTCCATATTTTCCAAGAGATCGGCCGGTCGAAAGGTGATGACTTCGCTCAAGGTGAAGTTACACGCTTGGTATCACGCCCAATCTGCAGTAGCATTCAAGACAGCAATATTATGGTCAGCCGGTTTTGTGTGCGGGTGTATATACACACACGCGCAGCACATGTGTTGAGTGTGTGTGTGTATATATATGTGTGTGAGAACACGCGCCCATCCTGAAGGTCTGCCGTGGTTTCACTGTGAAATCTCTGACGTTAAACAGGACCGTGTACCCGAGGTCACGGAAGCCTCCGTTTCCGCCATATAGACTATGTGGTGGCGTGAGTGGTTTACGGTTACATTTGCCAGTGAGTGATGTAGTGACGGCGCACATGCCTGTGCCATTACCAGAGGAGGAGGAATTGATTAGCAATAACACACTTCATTAACACTGCACTTTCTCAATCATTGTAATTGTGGCTCTTCCCCTAAAACATCAAGTGGAACAGGTTTCATTTCAACCAAATCAATCTAATGTGTTAAAATTTACATAATTTCCTCTCATTGCGTTTATAAAGCAGCAGGAATTTTAATTTGCATTGTCTGTATAGTCTATAATCAAAGTGTTAAGAGCACAAGGTTTATTCATTATGTATGGCATGTGGTGACAAATTTACATAATGGGCTGCATCTTGCTGAAAAATTCCTTCTTTCCCCCACCCCCACCTTTGCAATTTTGGCTATAACTTATTTTCTATAAACCTGTTAATTCAATTACACAAGCCTTTGGGTTCCATAGAACGTTTATTTAGGGAGAAACATCCTCATAAACAAGTGGATAAAATGTCATACTGAAAGATGAGAAGTGCGAAGGGAGAGCATTGAAAACTGTGCTGCGGTTCCTGATTTTGGGAGAAAACTGGTGTAAAACCCCTGCAGCGTGTGCCCTTGCTCTATACCGGAGGTAAATGTTCACAGGTTGAATGGAAAGGTACCTTTTTGTTTGTTTAGTGGCAATTACTGTATCGAGTCTATTCCATGGACATCTTCAAAACTAAGTTGGGGACTAAAAAGCAATTAAGAAATTAGGACGCTATAAATGAAAACCTCCATCATTGATTGTTGCCTGCGAAGGCCAACCGTTGCTTTATGAAAAGAAAAGTGCTTAACAAGAATTTTTTGAGAGAAGGTTATTGTATTTTAGTAAATAGAGGAAAAATAGAGGATTTTGGTAATGTTTGTAGCAGCTAAAAATATTATCTAAATGAGGAATGTAATGCATCTATTGGTTTAGATACATAGGTCATCTATGGAGTGTCACAGAGCTACTGTAGCATGAGGTTTATTATTTAGATCTTTGAATTACTGAGTTTCATACGTGGCATGCATCAGACCCCTCCCCTCTCTCTTTTACTGCCCAAGTAAGGATATTCAGGCTAACATGTAGGAATGCGCATTTATTTTTATTATGTCATACTATCTTATAATGCAACAGTATAAGCAAATATATTCCATGTCCTAGCACGTACAGAAATTCCGGTAGTACAAGATTTACCTACCTTTGATCAAAGAAAATCTCTGTAGAACCTCTTGACAGAAATGCAGAGTATAGTTAGATGTTGACAGTCGTGGTCTTAGTGAGACGCTGTATGGACAAGGTGTTGCAGTCCTCTCCGAAACATTCATACGATGAATTTTATTAATACATAATTAAATCCCCAATCTGCTATTAAGTGTTTAAAACCATCGCGGTGTATTGTATCTGAAATGTATTTTAGTCCATGCTAAGAAAAGGGTGTGTGGGTGTATTACATGGATGATGACTTGTATTTTCAAGTTATATAAGTACAGGAGCAGACACAAATCTGACATTTGTGGATATTTCAATCTCTGTATGAAATTGGAATTGAACTTTGGTTTACGTAGTAACTGTTGACATCCGACGCATGCCAAAATGCTTCTAAACAGTGTTATGTCAACGTAGATGCAACAACTGCATACATAAAAATGAGGGCGAACGCCATGAATTCACGTCACTGAAGTGGTAAGGTTAATACTTAGTCAGATGATGCTCAGTAGGTTGAGAGAGGAGCAAAAGGCGAATGTAAGGCCAGTTCAGCTTTGAGAGCGAGAGGAAACCCAAGGGAGGGGGAGACCCATTTTGCAATGGAGCTCACCAATCAGAGGGCCTCTTAAAGTGATTAAGAAGCTGTAACACTGGCCACTTTCTTTTTTTTTTCCATCTTTTCACAGAAGTTACCGCGTGTGCTGCGCAGTCCTTGAGAACGCCATCTCATTCCGCCCTCCAGCTCCTCTGACGAGGAGTGTTTTGCCTGCCTTCCTTCTTTTTTTCTTCCTTCCCTCTTTTCCTACCATTTCTCCACATCTGTTGAATATTGTTTAAAAATCTGCAAGGGGAAGAGGGGAAGGTTTATAGAGAGAGGCGCGGAGGAAGGGCAGGTTGTCTGTTCGCCCAGTCATATTCCCAGAGGTAAACAACGTATATGCTCAGTATACATGCTCCTGGGAAAGTACGAGGGAAAGGCTGTTGATGTTGTATACCTGGGCTTTCGAAAAGCATTCGATACTGTCCCCCATACAATTCTCGTGGAAAAACTGGCTTCGCACGGTCTGAATGAGCATACGATCCGCTGGATCAAGCACTGGCTGACTGGAAGGTCCCAAAGAGTGGTGCTCAATGGATTTAAATCCAGCTGGCGGCCGGTCACAAGTGGTGTGCCTCAGGGCTGTGTTGGGACCATTTCTGTTCAACGTCTTTATTGATGATCTCGATAAGGACATAGGGTGTATCATCAGCAAGTTTGCAGACGACACCAAATTAAGCAGGAGTGTTTATTCCCAGGAGGATAGGGAAGCTCTACAGAGAGACTTAGATTGGATCATTGGGCCAACATCAATGGTATGAGTTTCAACAAGGACCAGTGCCAGGTCCTGCAGTTGGGTCACAATAACCCCATGCAGCGCTACAGGCTTGGGGAGGTGTGGCTGGAAAGCTGCCGGGCAGAAAGAGACCTGGGGGTTCTCATTGACAAGCGGCTGAAAATGAGCTGTCAGTGTGCCCAGGTGGCCAAGAAAGCCAACGGCATCCTGGCTTGTATTAGAAATAGCGTGGCCAGCAGAAGTAGGGAGGTGATTGTGCCCCTGTACTCAGCACTGGTGAGGCCACACCTCGAGTATTGTGTCCAGTTTGGGGCACCTCAATACAAGAGAGATATGGAGGTGCTGGAGCGAGTGCAGAGGAGGGCAGCGAAGCTGGTGAAGGGCCTCGCAGGCAAATCCTATGAAGAGCGGCTGAAGGAGCTGGGAGTGTTTAGTTGGAGGAGGAGGAGGCTGAGGGGAGACCTCATCACTCTCTACAACTATTTGAAAGGACACTGTAGAGAGGTCGGTGCTGGTCTCTTCTCACAGGTAATGAATGACAGAACACGAGGGAATGGCTTCAGGCTCCAACAGGGTAGGTTTAGACTGAACATTAGGAAAGATTTTTTCCCAGAAAGAGTGGTCGGGCATTGGAATAGACTGCCCAGGGAGGTGGTTGAGTCACCATCCCTGGATGTGTTTAAGAGACGTTTAGATGTGGTGTTGGGGGATATGGTGTAGGGGAGAACTTTGTAGAGTAGGGTAGATGGTTGGACTCGATGGTCCCAAGGGTCTCTTCCAACCTAGGCAATTCTGTGATTCTATGATTCCTGTGTGGGCCCATTCCCATCGCATGCGCTGTCGTGAAGCAGACGAGGGAATGGGGTATGGTTTTTAAATGACTTCCGTGAGAGCTGTGTGAGCCCCAAACCGATTTTGTGAGCTTTGCAGGCTATTCTCGTCGCGCTGAAACCGCGCTTGGACTGCACCTGGGTTTGGACTCTGACGTTTCCAGGCGTCAGCACGTTTCGCTGTTGATGATTAAGCATCAGCTGAAACGACGCCACTTGGAAATGTCACCAAAGCTCTTCTTTCTCAGAGCTCGGCCGGGCGGTCGGGGGGAGCCTGCCTGCCTGCCTAGGTGAGAATGGATGTTCCTGAAAGCCCAGGAAGAAAAGGGGAAAGGTGGAAATAATGAAGAGTTAGGTGCGAGATGGCAGTTCGCGCCCTCTGAGGATGTGCCCTCGCCGGGGGAATTGCACCTGGCGGCTGATGGAACCAGGCGAAGCTCTGTGTTTACGCCTCACACAGATGAATTCAACTTAACGAGTTCAGTTTGGGAAACTTCGCTCCGTGCAGTAGCACCTCGGAGTTGGCTTAGTCCTGCTGCTGTGAGCTTTCGAGGAGAGTCAGACCTGCTGAAGCCTGAACAGAAGGACTCCCAAGCTGCTGTTGCCATGCGAATAAAATACAATAGTCAAAGCAATATATCTTAACCAGCTCTGCTGATGCGATGTTCAGCAATGCGCCTACTGCGGAAGGTGCTATCGTTTATATCCCGCTTCATTCCATTTGATATATAGTTTTTCTTGTCCGTGGCTTCAGCAGCTGTCATGTAGATCAGACTTCAGCTGAAATCTGTGTTTGTGGCACCCTCTATGAATAAGAAAAATGTGTTTTACAACGCAATACAAGAGATGAAAAAGAAATCAGATCAAGTGAAAATGTTTTAGAAGTTTAGCGAGTTGTCTCTTGAAATGGCTACGCAACTCGGCTGGCCAGTAAAATAAAATAAAATGTACATTAATCAATTGAAGTAGCGGATTAAAGCATTTATTGTAAATAATGTGATGCTACAAATAAACAGGA
Organism: Vanellus vanellus; assembly: GCF_965231255.1. Lineage (NCBI taxonomy): Eukaryota > Metazoa > Chordata > Aves > Charadriiformes > Charadriidae > Vanellus > Vanellus vanellus. Next base: position 2,716,702 of record NC_138917.1, read on the forward strand.
ATACTTTTTCCTGCAAACCAGAATAGAGTTTCGCCATCACCTCAAAAATTTAGCTTTGTTCGAAAAGGCTATAGCTAATCCAGTGAGAGAAGTGCCAAAGGGTGCGGTTATTAAAAGACCAACAGCACTTCCTTTCTAACTTCCTGCGGGATAGTTTGGCTTCCAGGCAGGAGAGCAGGGGAATGGTACACCTTGCTCTTAGATGTTGCACTTTGGGCAGGACTTAGACAGGCTCAGATCAGACTCCTGAGATTGTTTTTCAGTTTGTACTTTTCTTCTTCTGTAACATGGAATATGATTATTTTTTTTTTATGGTATCATCTGGGGCTTTTATATAACAAGTGTGTTCCTCTTCCAGGACCTACACCAATGGTGACACCTTTTGATTTCTCAAGCTCTCTTCTTATGGCACATTATACTTACGGGTTTCTGGTCTTGTATTGCGTATCTTAAGTTTACTGTAGCATGCACGGACCTTATCAACGCTTATCAGTACCCAAAGGGAGGGTGCCGGGGGGGATGGGAACAGGCTGTGTTCAGTGGTGCCCAGTGACAGGACAAGAGGGAACAGACACAAACTTGACCATTGGAAGTTCCATCTTAACATGAGGAGGAACGTCTTTACTTTGAGGGCGGCAGAGCAGTGGCACAGCTGCCCAGAGAGGGGGGGAGTCTCCCACTCTGGAGCCATCCCAAACCCGCCTGGACGTGTCCTGTGCCACTGCTGGAGGTGCCCCTGCTCTGGCGGGGGGTGGCACTGGGGGAGCTCCAGAGGGCCCTTCTGACCCCACCAGTCTGGGGTTCTGTAGGCGGCATGCGTATGACCGTGCTTTCGAGTGGGTGCGCCTTTCTACAGCACTTCTGCTGTTCCTGCTGGAGGTGGCTGGAGTCAGAGACTGAAAACGTCTCGTGCTCCCCTTCTTTTTTATTTAGTAGTACAACACCATAGCCATAGAGGGAATTTCTTTGCTTATTTGCATGATAACACAGAAGCGAGAGCAGAAACCCCTTGTTTTAAGTGCTAATATTTACAGGGTGCTTTAAAAAAAGTTAAAAATGTTAACGCTGACAGCTTTCAAAGGAAATAGATCAGCTTCAAAGAGACAAAATATTTTACTAATTTAGTGGTTCTTTCCCTCCTTGATCCTGTTTCGATTCAGGGACTATACAAAAATTCAGTATTTAATAGGTTTTTGGAAACTTAGTTTGAAATCGGGGGAAGATCAGCAGTATGACATCGCCGGCTCTAGAGGAAAAATGAAATGTCATGTAACTGAAATAAGTGCTACAACTCTTTGTGAGGCAATTTCTGTATTTTTTTTTTTTTTTTTCCCCGTGCATGATTAGATTTTATAAACATCCTGCTGTGTACAGGTATGTTCTCATCTCCCCGTGTTCACGTCCAGGCTGATGGGCTGTCCTCCTCTCTCAGATGACAAGCAGCCAGCAGCAGTTAATGACAGCGTTGGAATTTTTGGCACCTTTTTTACACTGCACTGACTCCGTGCTCACAGGATAATTATCTCTCAGCTTTGCTTTATGTCACTGAATACAGGACATGCATCAGTGCTCCTTCGAGAAATTTCCAAAGAATTTATCTGTGGAACTGCGATTTCTAAGCGTTTGTGGGAAAGGGCCCCTTGACACCAAACGTGACTAACACAGGGGTATTACCGACATCGGTTTCTTGGGTTTCCTTTTCTGAAGTGCTATCGGTGAATTTTGGGCAGGTTATATAGCATTGTGATAGGGGATGATAAGCAACTTTATTTATTCTTGGATATCAAAGGAATCTTAGCCGGTATTTATGTGGAAGGTGTCGGTACTTTTGAGGATGGATTAATATCCTTCAGTATAGGCAAAGGGAAAGATCACGGAGGTATTGTACTTTAAATTTCTGTTTCGTGTTAAGTTTTATTCTGCAGCAAGCTATGTTTATGAGCTCCGTCGTGAGAGCTGAAATAAAAGATAGAGTAAGCAGCGCCAGAGCCGGGAAGAACACGGATCTTCTTTGCTCCATATGCACTCTGTCAAATAAAATTTCTTTTTATTCCTCTTGCATTAAAGAAGACAGAGATAAAATGCATCCTTCTTCTTGACTTTTCACCCCCATATTGCTCAGTCTTTCATCTTTTCAGTGCCTGGATGCTTCTTTTAACCTATGTCTCCATTGCCTATTTTTAAATATACTAATACCGTAGATTCCCTTTCCACATTCTTGAACCCAATGAGATTTTTTTACTGCTGAACTTTATTGGGTCAGGTCTAAGCGTTCAGAGTGCCACATACAGTGGATTCCCAAACTCGGTTCAAATTTTCCAGCACACTTACTACAGGGATCCCCCCACTCCTTTTTCTTTTTGAACTGTGATTTTAATTATTTCAAGCACAATTCTATACTTCAAAATTTTGGGAGTACGAAACGATTTGCAAAATGCCATAACAGGCAGATTGTATGCATCTTACCATCCTCGGAGGCAAATAGTATTAGTGGTCTTTTGAAGAGGCCATAGATTGCTGCAAGGAACCCGAGTGAAGAGGATTGAATTACTTACGCCAGAATATTTACGTGGCACTGAGCCTAAACGGTTGTCAGAAGAGTTTCTCCTGCTGAATGATCAAGATGAAGCTGCTACGGTCCTTCTAAGTTATTCAGCTGTACAAGCTTTAATTACCTAAACCTGGACTGAACCCACCAAATGAGTCTGGTTCTTCTGAACCGCAGGCATTAAATAACTCACCCCAATATCATCCCGGTGTGAGTTGTTGCTTCTGAAATCAGTTGGAAGAAACACTATAGGAATGGGGATCTTTGAACAAGGGAACAGCAGCGCTTTTCTTAAAATATTCTGATAATAAGTAAACAAGGAGTGAAATTAAAGTTGATACAATTATCATTTTTAGATTTATTCAACATCTTTCAGCTCAGAGAAGATTACCTCTGTTTTCAGGGTTTCTTCTGTATCAAATAACTCTTGTGCTCTTTCAAATTAAGTATTACACAATTGTTACATTCTCACAGCACCTGAGAAACCCAAGGAGCATATATTTGAATAATTGACCTCTATCGAAAGCCAGAGTCTTATCCTTATCATTGAAAAATAAATTTTGTGAAAATTCTTTACAGTATATCAGATCACAAAATGTTCCCTGTATTTAATTTGCTCTTTTCCAATTCTTTTTTTCAGGAAATTCAGTGCCTAATTGAGTTCTGATTATTTTTTCCCTTGGATTTAAAGTGCAGGAAATGTAAATATTTTATTTCTGCAGTAAACTGTTCCTCAAAGAGGTGACGAGAGTACCAGAGAATGAGGCAAAATTCAGATAAATCTGGCTGCAGTAGTCTCCCAAGGAACTGTTAAGGGTTTCAAAAGAAAGAGCATCAAATCGATGCAGGCTAATAATTTCTTCCAAGTATTTTCTGCAGATATTATTGTATAGAATTACAATAGATTTCTTCCTTATTCTTGAACTGTTATTATTTTCTCCAGCTTCTTTCAGAGTGATGTTACCAAATATCTGTTTCACTCATAGACCTAATAATGGCAATTCTTTATGCAGAAAAGAAAGGGCATTTACTGTCTTGAAGTTATTGTTTCTCAGATGCTAAAATAGGGAAAAATCATAAGGCAACAGACTTGGTGTGATCTTAGATACTTCTTTCCTGGAATAAAAAAAAAAAAAATCTAGAATTTTTAATTCAGAGGAAAATTAATTCCATCCTTTTAGTATTCATAGCAAATGACTCATGTAAGAGTTTTCAAAGTCATTACCAAATCTTTCTTTTGATAAGATGGAAGATTGAACTTAAGAGGAGTTGCTAGCTCCCACATCATGTCGGTTGGACTCAACTGAAATGAGCTTCCAAATTTATTTCTTTGTCTGCCTCTCACTTCTGTATAGGACAGAATATATGGGTATATCTGAAGCCATATGGATACATGGAAAAGTATGCATAGTTAGTGGGAAAGTCTTCTGGTTTGTGTCACGTCAGTAGTAGCTGTTTCTGTTTAGCATGATGAGAACAGGGAAAATCCACTAGATTAGACTCATGGAACTACAGAATATAGAGAGAGCATTTACAGGTAAGAGGTCTGAAGTTACTTCTTTTTTCATATTAGTATTTGTAATTAGTTTTAGGTCAGAACAGTAGTAGAAAACAAAATCTACTTCAGAAGTCAAAAAGATATTACCATTTAAAGAAATTTACTCCCTCCAAACCTTCCGCTCCAAGTTTAAAGTTTTTTTGTGGTTCAGAATTTAAAAATGAACATCTTTCTGGTGAAGAAGATACATTTTTGGTCTTGTTCTGCAGTAGGAAGTGTTTGCTGATATAGTTATGCCAGGAGATCTATGTCAATAACGATCCTTATTTTAAGCACAGCACGTGTTGGCAAAGGAATGCTTTTATCAGTTCAAGAATTAAACTCATATAGCAGAAATGACTTGTCTTTGCCAGCTGAGATACTTCTGTTCTCAGGTTTTTGTCTTACACCGCTGTCAGTGAGGAGGGGCTGAAACCACACATCTCTGACCGATGTAGGCTGGACCCATATTTTCAGGGTGCCAGCGAAAGTGAGACATTGTTATTTTAGACATCTCTAAAATTTGTGCTGTTTTAAAAAAAAAAAAAAATATTTCTAAAGTCACAATTTTAAAGAAACACTGATATCGCCAACAGAAAAAGGCACCAGTTGAAAGGGATTTTAGGTCCTGTAAAAAAACGATGAAAAAGATTGGTAGAGTATATGGCTTGATGCCACATTTCCTAATCTAGAGGGATCTTAGTAAAAAACGTGGGTTCTTCTCCTACCATTGTGGATTCTTTGGTGACTTGTTTTATGGCCTTTATCCAGGTCATCTGTCTCTTTACACCTTCCCAGATGGCCGTGCCCGTCTCTTGTAATATGTTTGCACGTGGTTTGAGAAATCAAGAGCCTTTAGGGAAATAGGTCCTACTGTCAAACCAGGAATAATTTCCAATCTAAGTAGTCTGAGATGTCTGGAAAGTTTTCCCGTGTAAAAGCCTTGTGCAGGAGACTCAAACCCTGTGGGTGTAACATAGCCTGAGTACAACTGAATGTGGCCAACAGTGGCCTCCAGGACCTGCAGAAGGTGTTATACTTAACTATAGGCATCCACATTCAATTAGCAAAATTAAGTACTTGTTAGCTTGGAGACATCACTAATAGATCGCTGGTGGAATGACACGTGTCGTTCATACGCCGTATGATACAATCCTTAATGCTTATGCACCATTTTCCATTCTTCTGTGTATAAGCTTTTAAGTGCAAAACTTACTTACTCCAGACCTGGGGTGTTTTTCTCTGTGTCTGAAGGTATGATTGTTTAAGGAGGAGTAGGACATAAAAATAAGTAAAAAAAAAAAAAAAAAAAAGCGCTCTCAAACCCCTTTGTTACAGATCAGTCTTCGGGTACGTCAATAGCAGTTAAATAACTGCTAAAACCGCTAAATCGGTACGGCTCTTTTGCTTCTTGCCCACCGAGAGAGCTCATATCACTGCAGCACGCGCGGCGCTCTGGCGTTTTTCTGCTGTGCAAAAAGCGCTTCGTTATTGCTGATAACTGAGGAACTGTCAATGCCAAGTTCTTGTTCTTCCCAAACCGGCTGGCCGGTGTTCCTGTAGGGGGGAGCCGGCCCGCGTTGTCTTAGGTTCAGGTGTGCCAGAGCTGCTGAGCAGAAATGAGACGCTACGGAGGATGCTCAAGTAGAGAAAGGATGCGAGCGGCACCAGATCCAAATATTAGGAGCGCTCCTCTCTATGGAAGCCTTCGTGGGTTTGTTTCCTCCCCACCATTATTGGTTTGTATGCGATGCCTCTGTGAGTTTGTGCTATGGGGATTTGGTGCAAATCAAAATGAAATACAGAGAGTGAGAATCAGCTGGCGCTCGAGCCCTTCTTTGCCGGTAGGCTGAGAAAAGCGCTTGGCAAACATATTCTTTTTGGGGCAAGCACATTCTTTTTGGTGTTATTGTCCTTTAGCATTAATTACTGGTCGGTTTTTTTTGGTTCTTCTTTCTCCAAAAATTACATGGGGTGCGGATTAGGTTTCTTCTTTGTGTATATGTGAGAAAGAGTTCTGACTGAATTTTATATGTTCCATATTTTCATGACTGCTCCCTATTTAATAGGCTGCTTTGAATTTTATTATTTTTGTCCCCTTTCCCACATACAAAAATCCCGTGAATTAAGACAAACGTGTTCTTTGTTTTGGGGATTTAGGAATAAGAAGGTGAGTTAGGCCAAAACAGGAAAAGAATGACCAATGCAGATGCTAGGAAGATATTTAAGGTTGTGAAAAGGACAAATTAAAAGAATACATACATTTTAAAGCGCATAAAACCAGCTCAGCTCGGGACGAAAGGAGAGTGACGTATTGGCACAGCGGCTGTACTGAAGACATCCTAGCAATGGCATTTTGGCCATCCAGAAGAAGTTGTGCTCTTAAAGAAACAGTCAACTTCATCTTGCCTTCCTTCCCATCTGGAGCCGGTTAATCCTTAGCTCTCGTTAAACAGATAGCACTTACAAGGTGTTTTATCTCCAGCCAAAAACTACCTGAGAAAAATCTGAACTGAAACTGTTACTGAAAATACGCTGGTATTTCACGCAAGACAATAAAATGGTTAATATAAATTTATTGAATTGGAGTTCTTCCTTCCCAAGAGCAGGAAGAATTTACTCTTGAACTGTATGCAATTTATTTGGGATTGTACTGAATGGTAATGAAGGAGGATGAAGTGCTTGCTAAATACTGCAGAGATGCTCCTAATAAGAATACAGGCATCAAAATGAGCTTCTGCTGGTATTTTGCCAGGATAATACATCAGGACGGTTCGATCTCTTAAAAGCTCTAGTAGTTGGTTGAACTTGTGCTTGGCTTATCTACTTTTTCCTAATTTTGTGGGACTAAATTTTGAGTATAAATCAGATGTCATCTGCAAAGCTCTCGTCATATTTGTTGTTTCAGTGCAGCAAAGCCATTTATATTGTTGGATAATAAAAATAGTCGTTGCTTGAGCTGATATATTTTATTAGGCTTTGTATCCATGGAAATTATCTCGACCAAATCTGTATTTCAGCCCAAGTAGTGGGAATTACAAAATCTCACTTGTGGTGTTTTTGATTGAGGCAGCCATCGAGTTTGTTAATTGTAGCTAATTATTGCTGAAAATTGGGCTGCAGTTTGTTCAGATTTGACAATATCCAAAAGTGTTGGGCATTCAGCTGGACATAGATAATGAGGAATTCTATCTATGGTTTTTACGCTTTATCGTAACTTGCCATAAAATCTTGGTCATGTATTCTTCTTTCCTCAGGGTTTATAAGTTAAAATTAAACAAATGGATGTAACAATTAATCTCACGTGCCACAGAGCTTTACATGTTTTTTATTGTGACATTCCTCAATACTATATATCTCCACAGTATGCGGCTCACAACATGATCAGCCCTGGTATGAAAGGTTGAAACAGAGGTTAGCCCATATTGTGCCACCGAGCGTCTGCCTTAAAAAAATCTTGGGACGTTTATTACGAACGGTTGAAATGAAAAGAGACAGCTAAGGAAGCTTTACAAGAGTCTAATATTAGGTAGGCCTTCGAATGTTTCATAACCCTTCCTAGAAATGAAAGATAAGGGCAGATACAGTGCAATGCTTTCTGAGATTTCGGATTCGTCATGGTTGCGTTAACGATGATGGAGTATGGAAACGTGTTCAGCTGAAGGGGTTATATTAAGAAAACAAAGCAGCGAGAGCAAACGCTGCCCCAGAGGTGGCTTTGCTGGATGAGAGTCTCTGCGAGTAGCTGAAGCGCTGCCTGGTGCCGAGCAGGCAAAGGAATGCGGTTATTGACCAAAGAATAACATAGACGTGCAGGAGCTGAAAAGGTGCTGATGCGTTGTAATTATGAACTTGATAGTCAAGGGGTTTGCGTCTGCAAGTTTGTGCAGAAGACAGTGTACATTTGGTGACTTTCAGAAACAGTTGCAGCGTTTTTAAAAGCGAAAAAAATCATTAATAAATATTGATTTCATCAAGCGAACGGCTAATATGTTAAGGCACAAACAAGGAGCTGCCAAGAGCATTTATTTAACTGGCTTGCATTGATTTCAGCTGGAGGTGCGTCAGGTCTACAAAGAACAATGTTAAACCCCATCAACTTAGTTTTCAGTTGTTTATTCTAGAATTGTATCTTTTAATAAAGCATTATGAGGCCATTGAATATAGAAACATCTTGTGTATCTACAGCCGAGATTTTGAAGTATTTTTTTAGAGGAGGGTAGTTAATTTGTAGCAAAGAATTCATTAAATGAGGGTCATCTTGCCTTTCCGTTTGCAGTATGTTCATGCAATAGTTATGTACTAATATATTCGTTGAAAATTAGTTAATTTCAGCAAAACGTTCAGCAAACACTTGTGTATGTCAACAGCTTTCCTCATCTCAGTAGACCGCTTGCACAAGGTCACTAACGTGCGTTGTTGGCATAATCGTATTTTACTCTGGTAATTTTTGTGAGTCGTTTGATGCATTTTGAGCCGTGTTGATGGGATGTACAAGTAATGTGCATCAGTAATGTAACCTTCACTTTCCTAAATGGGTAAGTGTAGCTCTTCGAGTTAGATTTCTGACATGAATATTAGCAATTACAAGTTGAAAGTCTGCTGTGAATACTTACTTAAAATATGCTGTTTCAGCAAACATGCTTGGTAATCTGAATTCGGGGAAATATTTGCAGAAATAGAATCTGAAAGTGTGTGAATCTGATCAAAAAGATTTAATGTGAAATGAATATTTATAGCTACATTGGCAATTTTTGCATAGCTTTTATAATTGCTCACGGGTGTATCAGAGTATCTTCGATTTCTTATCATGTAAAAGGAGAATGAATTAGATAGGGGCAAGTAGCCAAACACAGAAACGAGCTCTCCTCTCCTTTCAGATAATTGGAATTAGGTTCTCCTCAACACAACCGACAGCTAGAGTTACATCCAAGAGTCCAAAGCACACGGGCTCATCTTCGTGAGACCAAGGCTGGCCATAGCGAACCCCATGAGAAACAGCGCGGGTTCCGCGGCGGAGCGCGGCGCCGGCTGTCGTGCCGGAGCAGAGCAGGGTCCCCACGGCCCTGCAGCAGCCTGTCCCCCCGGGCACTGCACCGCTCCGCACACTGCTCTGGACCGGCACCTTTGAGAAAACCCTCCGCTTACCACTGGCGTCCTACGAGAAATTGTCACTCCTGTAGGAACCCCCACTCAGCACAGCCTTCCTGGTCCACGCTGCGTGCTGTTAGTTTTACATTTGTTTATGTTCTGTCCGCATCCAGAACTGAATCCATCTTATCCATCTCTTTTTTTTTTTTTTTTTTTCTTTTTCTTGAAAAATGTCCTGGATTTGTAGACTCAAGAATCTAACATGCCATTTTCCCTCACACTGGGATACTTAAAATTTTTATTTCTATTGTTTGCCTTACTGAAAGATAAAAATGGACTTGTGTGCCTTGCCTTCCATCTTGATGTTGGCAAGAATGTGAATTTAATGCCAAGCGCTTGTATAAATATTTCATTACCAAAATTTCTTTACAATTCCCAGCTGTAATTGCTTCCCAGCCTTGCCATTGAAGGCAATGCAAAGTTTGCCGTTAAGTCTTCCTGCCACTCTGAATACATAAAACTTATTTTTAACCTTTTAGTTATTGTTGCAAGCTGATGGCTTCAGCCCTCTGATGCCATTTTCTTGCTGACATTTGGGTGAGTCATACCGTCCTTTTTATTCATTGTTTTGTTATTTTCCCCGTGCTGATGGTATATCTTTTGGTCCGTCTGGCTGCCATACTCCTAAGCTTTGAATGCAGCTACAAGGTTGGACACTACTGTGTTACGCTATTTGTTTTCAATTACTGATCTTTATTTACTGCATCAAGTGTGTATTTGACTAAAACCTTTGCAGCTCATTTCCATCGAGGACACCAGTTTCTTCATGCTGTGCAACACGTCTTCTGTAGAGTCAGGACCTTCCATCATGGCCAAATTCAGCTTTTGAGCGCAAATCTGCCCATCCCCAAGCCATCGGGATTTGTTACGTGGTGACTAACAATCAGTATTTGTTTGATTTACCGTTTCCTCTGAAGTTACTGGTTCTTACTCAGAGTAATCTTTCTTTGCCTGGCTGCCGTCATTGCTGGGAACCGGATTCAGAAAGTCAGTTTTACCTTCCCTTCGTATCGGAAAGCCTTATGCGGTTTATTACTGAACAGTTAAGAATAAAAGGTAATTTTGGATAAAGGTTAAATGTAGGTGGATAACTTTCAGGAAATGTCAAATTAATTTTAGCAAAATTATAAAAACTCCTTTTTGCAAAGCTTTATGCGATGGAACGTGCTCTGGTTTGTAAGCACTGTAAACTCTGCAACATTTTGGATAACTCTCTCTCTAACCAAATTTGGGTGACAGTTTTGTTGAGAGTATGAAAGTTAGCTAAAAGTAACTTGACTTGAAATTTTATCCGCATCATTTGTATGTTCACACAATTTGTAATGACAAAATTTTATCCTCTGACTCACTTTAAGTTTCAGTATGTTTGATGTTTTTCTAGTCTATAACTGGGTTAAAATACCACATATAAGCAAGTTTCACTCTTTTGGCTGGCAACACGGATAATGCACCTAGCCCTGCCTGCTGCCGGCTAATAAATTCCCAAGGAAGTGCATACAAAAAGTGTACTACATGTATCTCTTAAACTTCCTCATCCAGATGTTTTATTTACTCGTGCAATATACCTGTTAAAATTAGGTAACTTTGCTTTTCCCTTACAATGCCTATAAAACTTCTTTATCCATCTCAGTCATTCAGAAATGAAATCCTCACAATTGTTTTCACCGACATGATCTTGGGATGCTTTACAGGCTTCAACACGTTGTTCGAAACCAGAGGGGTTTGCTAAACGGGAGCCTCATTTCAAAACTCTGCAGCCTGCTGGCTTGCACGGAAATCGTACCAAACCCCGTGGTCTCCTCCATGTTGATGTTAGCTTTTAAGGAGGTGTCTGCCAGGGCAAAGGCTTTGCCACCGCGGAGGCAGCGTGGTGTCCCCCGGCAGCCCTCCCCCGCTCTCCTGCCCCTGCCTGCAGCAGGGCACCGCTCGGCTCTGCCCGGCACGGAGGGACGAGTGCAGGGACACACGCGAGTCCTCCTCTCGCCTGTGGCCGCTTGCGAGAACTGGTAGCTTGTTTGACAACTCCTGGTTCATATTAGCATCCCTGGAGGTGTCCAAGGCCAGGCTGGACGGGGCTTGGGGCAACCTGGGCTGGGGGGAGGTGTCCCTGCCCGGGGCAGGGGGGTGGGACTGGGTGGTCTTTAAGGTCCCTTCCAGCCTAAACCGTTCTATGATTCTGTGATCGTGTTAGATTAGACATTAGTTAGCAGAAGATTTTAGGAAAAGCATAATTTCTGGATCAGGTCTACCTTTTAAAAACCACGTCCGCTGTATAGTTTGGAAAAAATAACAGTATATTATTTTAACAGCGAATGGCCCTCGCATCCTTGTTTTCCATGCAAGACCTTCCATTTCAGCAGCTTAAATTACTGGTTTTAAATACTGGGCTGTACAATGAATAGACAAGATTGTGGCCTATTCAGTATCACGCAAGTGAAAAGGGCGGCAGGAGGTCTTTCGTTAGTGTGCCGTAATATTGAAGGAAATAAGCACTGAAGAAAAAAAGAGTCTGCACAGGGCTTTTACCTTTGCTTGTGCGGTCGGTTGCTGTGATCCCCAGCTGATGCTGCAGCCTGGTCCGTACGGCTGTATCAGGGGTGTTCCCAGTGTGGTTTTGAGTAAGTTTAAGATTGTGCTGCCCCTTATTCACGGCTTGAGGCAAACCTCAGCTCAGATCGTTGCGTGCGATGTAATTTCTTTAACGGCAAGATATAAAGAATGGCGACAAGTGGGCTACTGTGCGTTTCCTACCTACTGACTTAGAACAATGTCATCTGACTAACAAGATAAAGCCTTGGAAATCCCATCTTTCTGTTCTGCAAACGCATGCGTGCTGCTACTGAAACACGTTGAGAACGCAATTCACCTAATCTCGTGGCTCAAGATGGCACCAGTACCGTGTCCTTTGACAGGTTTGGGAAATAATCTTCATGTCAGTGATCAATTGGTCCCTTCTTTTTTTTCCCCCCTTTGCAAATGTAAACACGCATCAAATCCGTTTGCCCTGGGACCTCAGATCAAGGTATTATTTGTGCGGAGGAGAGTAGAAAATATTGTGAAATAGTTCTTAATACCAGCTGAACTGAGAAGCTGCTGTTGCTTTAAAAATGTAATGTGAGAAATATAATGAGAAAAGTTTGGATTTGGGCCAAAAAAATTAAAACCTTTATGGTGGATTAATCTGTTTTGCAACTAAATACTGCTTTTCTCTGAACCAACCCATTCCCTCACGCAACTAAATACTGCCATATGTTTAAATTCTTGCAGGACTCCTAAGGCTGACCCAGAAGAAATGTCAACAAATGTTTGTGAGTCCTTGTGGCCTTGTAACATTTTCTTTAAAAAGTGAAGAATGGAACAGCAGGAGCTGTAACACTCCCACAGAACAGACATATGAAGGCATATGGCTAACATGGGAGCCTGCTGGCTCCTCAAAGCTTGCTGGCTTCGTTCTTGAGGCTCCTTTTCTTTTTTTTTTTTTTCCTTTCTTCTTTTTTTCTTTTTTTTTTTTTTTTTCCCCTCAAGTCAGCTAAACTTGTCTTTCTATTTCACAAGTTGCTCTGTTCTGCTCAGCGCCGAGTTTAGCAAGCCCGGGGTCCTGGACGGCCCCAGCCTGCGGTGGGAGAGCGGGTCCGTCTGTTCCCGGGGGGTGGCGGGTTGGGAAAGACGGGTACGGCGCAACGTGGCGTCCCTGGAGCCCGCTCCCGACTCTGGCACAGCCCTGGAGTGTCTTCACTCGCCCTCTACCCACAAGAGCTCAGAGGATGGATAGCAATCCCCTCCCGACCTGGATAGTTTCTGGGAAAGTATACTCTTTACAGCATAAACCTGACGCTGGCTCTGATTTGGGGAGTTAAAATAAATGACATTTGCCGAAAGGTGCCGAACAGTTGCGCCTAGGTTTCATTGCACGTGTGGGTTTATGACATTTAACTGTGAGGTTTGAGTTTGCTGTTATGGGGGAAGATCTGCAGATGCACAGGATCACAAGTTTTTTCGAAGTCAGTGTGATTTAATCATATAAGAACTTAAGACTTTCAATAGCGTTTGTGCTGCTAAATCTCTTTGATGCTTCTGGATTGGTTTTTTTCTTCCCTGTAAGTATCCTTCCCTGCAATTATTATTTTCAATGAATTGCAAGGTTTCTGTGCTGGGATGAGGTAACTTTAGTACTGGAAACTCAGGGCACAAAGAAATCTGTAGGGGGAAAAAAGTACAGCTCGGCACCTCCGCTTCCGACTGTCTGTGCTTCGTATCTCTGATAACGTGCGGTTTTCCTTCCTCTTCCTAAGGCGCTTATTAACATCTGCGGAGCATAAAGTACAGCTTTGCAGGTTTGTGCGTTTCCAGGGGCTGTAAAGACCACGGCGGCGGCACGCGAGCGTGGGCAAACGGGTGGATTATCGTACACCAAGCGAAGGGGGTACCACGGTTGTGGATGCGCTGTCTTTTAAACCGTGCAGTCTTGAGTTCTGGAGCCACAGCATTGTGTGTTTCTCAATACCACAAGATATTTCTTCACCAAGTATTTTGGAAGATAATTTATGGAACCACTCACAAAAATTGTACTGTCTTGATGTGGGGGATTGTTGGGGTTTATTTTCTCAAATGTGGTTGGGGAAGTTCCTGCGCTCTGAAAAATAAAAGCATAAAAGCAGCACATGAATAAAATACAAAATGTAAAAGGAAAAACCCCACATTTAGTGGGTTTATTCCTCATCCTCTGTCTTTCTCTGTGCACTACAGTTACAGTAATAAGTAAACAATAATGTAAAAACAATGAGCGTTTTGCAGGAGATTGACAGAATGAATAATTAGATTTCTTTTAAAAAGGGAGTGGGGAAGCTTATTCTTGTCATTTGAACCTTCTCAAGTGAACCTTTTGAAGTGTTCAGCCGTAATTTAGCATGCAGAATGCCGTCTGTTAAAAAGGACTGCATTATAATTACAATTGCTGGGAATACTGACTGGAGAATCAGCAAGGTGTTGAAGCAAGGTCGTCCGCACTCAGAGGTAAACTTCCTAGGTGACTTGTTTCCATATGACTCCTTTGGGTTGACACTTTCCGAAAACAAGATACTAGGTTTGTTTAGATACGTTGGGTTGTCAAATACGCGTACGTCTCGTGAACCTGAAGATAACACCAAAGACGTTGGGCATCTATTTATATTATCCAAGTGGAGAGCTCACCAAATTGAATGCTAAATATGTATATAGCCTTATTTTGGCTCAGTTCCGCAGCATGCACGTGGAAAAAGCTTTACTCCCTTAAGTAATAACTATGTGGCTGTACGATTCTAGTTTTAGAGCATCTTAACGTGCGTTGTGAGAGTAAATTAACTTGCCTTCACGGTGTCACTTTCAGATACAGGCGTTAATTATTGTCTCCAGTTTAGTGATGGAGCTGAGGAGCAGAGGGCATGTCGGCAACGTCTATTGTTGGCAGATGGAATCTCAGCCCACCGGAGCTACACAAACATGTTTATCACCGTGCCAAATCTGAATTAGCAGGTCTGATCTCAAGCTCATATGCCCGGGCTCGCGGTAGGACGTGGTGGGTTGGGCACAGTGCTGCGCTAACCACATTTATTCAGCTTCAACTCAGCTTGGAACTTGGGCGGAAAAAGCTCACATCTGCCAGCAATATACTGCGTAGATACTCCCAGCAAATCTGCCCAAGGCCACCCAGGAGACTGAAGTTACGGCCTGGAATATTCTTCCATCATTGTCCAATTCAGTTTAAAAGGACTTAAGTTACTGCCGTATGAAAATTCTTCCACCTAGGTGTTTGTAGATAAGCTTTTGGCAAATAGACCTTTCCATGCTTTTGCTGAAGAGTCACATCTCTGCACAGTTGGCAAAGCAACTTCTTTCGTTATTGTAAAGTTATCTTTGACTTTTATTAGGCATTAGGTTATTTCCATATGCAGTCTTCCTTTCTGTCTTGGTGTGTTAGCGTTGGGCGCTCCTGGCTGAGTCCAAAAGAAAGCAACTGAAACCTAGAGAGTAGCTGCGTTTCTGAAATCATTTAAAATAGTGGAGATGGGTTCTCAGCTTTCAACCAGCTGGGGGGCGGTGTGTTTATTTGTTTAACGTTTTTGTTGTCCGTATTATTTCATTAATATATCTTCTTGGTTGGCTGAATATGAGTTTACTAGGTGATTGCTGGTGCTATAGTACTCTGGAGCTCATCTATTGTTATTTAAAGCAAACGCCTTTATAGCACCTAGGACAATCGCCATCAGGCAACAGTCCAATCGATATCAGTAGGAATTCTTTCCTAATTATGCAGTTCCTCCTGAATATGCAGAGCACTTGCTCTGTTATTATTTGGTTATGCATATTTCTATTTCACAACCATTGTTTTGAAGAAACCTCATAATGCACTTGCTCATAGCTTATAATAATTACACTACAGAAAATTAAAGTCTCGGTGGTATTTGGGAGGCATAATGAATAGCAGACAAATGTTAAATATTAATATTGCTGAATATTTTGGTTAATTTTGGCTGTGAACTTCAGTGTTATGAGCACTTCATTACACGATGCAGCAGAAATACAGATCTGTGTTTATGTTTCAACTCTCAAGAACGGCGAGGTAGGCACGTTACCAAATAACAAAATAAATCCGTAAAAGGTAGGAGTATATTGTAATTTCTGGAGTGGAATAGCCTGAAATAATAGGTGGTGGGAAATCGTGTCATCCTTGCCGTAAGCATTGCTGAGATTCTGAAAAGTTGCATTAGTTGTGAGTAGAAACTGCACACCAGGCATCATGAAATGCTCTTAGGGCTGGCGTGTCTTCCATGTTCTATCCTTACTCATTGATAATTTGCTGTATCTCTAATCACCATTTCTTAAAAATTACGTACTGTTGAGGATCGTGTCGAAGTATCGGTTGGTCGGTATTGTTCAGTCCTGAAGCCTGAAATGAGCCGTTTAAAGAGGCTGAGTTTTCAAATCAGTGATGTTTACCGTGTCTGTCTTCATTTTTTAAGCTTTGTTTTGTCAACACTTACAGACTGTTTCACGGACAAATTAATGTGTTTGACATTGCCTTGTCCTCGATTGAGAAGCCAACTGTGTAACGTCCTTTGAGAAAGCACAAAAGGAAATGAGGAAAAGACGACTAGGAAAGACAGAGAGTGAATGCCTTTTGGTTGACCTAAAATGAGTTTGGTGTCCATTTTCCCTTCCTTCCACCCTCCCTAGATGTAGACAAGCTACGGCCGGTGGGAGCTGGGGAGGAGGATGGGGGGAAATAGGGAAAGCGGTGTGTTCGGTCCAGAAATAAGACTGAATTAAACTTTTAAAAAGAGCTTTACAAATGTTTGAGGAGTCATTGCTGGGTTTGCAATGGGCTTCCCAGAATGAATCGTGTACCTTTCTGGGATGACAGAGATATTCAGTGGGTTGAATGAGGCACACAGAAATTCTGAAACCTCAGATCTCTGCGGTGACTTTGAACAACTCCCCTTTTCTTTATTTATTAATAAAGGAGAAAGAAGGAAAAAAATGTCCCTAAGACCAAAGCACTCCATCTCTCTTGAGTGTCCTGGACGAATTCTGAGCTATTCTCCTTTATGGTATCTCTGATGCCCCGGAATTATTCTTTCTTGGGTGTCTCCAGTGGACCTGGAACCAGCAGGATGATTTTGTAGAACTTTTATATAAAGATGTTTTTGAAAGGTTAGTTGAATTATTTTTTTTTTTTTTCTGTGCTGAGTGTCCCCTACAGCTTGACTAATGGGGGCATTCAGCATATACTTCAGTGGCTCTCAATTTTTAGGTTTTCTTTTCAGGTCAGTAGAAGAGATTGATAAAAGAGAGCAGAAGAAAGCCAGAGGAAAGAAACAGAGAACAGCCTACTGAAACTGGCAGCAGAGAAAGATAAAATAAACAGAGCTCCAAATGCGAGTGAAGACAGCCTTTGCTGCAGCTTTGCTCTGGAGGAAGGATCCGACCATTTGTGTTTAGTGGAAGAAAAGCACCAAGGAATATGAATAGGGAAATGGCAAGGGGGGGCGGGGGGGGGGGAACGACACAAACAGGGAAAAAATAATCCGCAGGGAAAATTTGCCATAAAAATATTTCAATGATGACAAGATTCCACTCTGGTAGTCTCTGACATCTGCTGCCGGTGGAAACTGTGCTCCAGCATGACTTAGAAGGCTTTAGAGCAATTCTGTATGCCTCTTGCAATGGTAGTAACTGATTTTGTATGCTTTGTATGTATGATATGTTTATACAAGAGAGAGTATATATGAGCCTTTTTCTGGTGGTGGTTCAAGAACACGCGTTGAAGTTCATCTGTTAGACAGAAAATACAAGAAGTCAAGCTTTTAGAGGACAAATGAAGACTTTTTCCAAAGGCAGGAATTCAAATTATATACAGTGTGGTAGACAGAAATATCTGTTTATGTGTGAGAACGTTGCATAAAATATTTTTATTAAGATTTATTTACGTGCCTATCTATCTATACAGGCATGTATGTATAAAAAGTATGTATCTACTTGCTGTGCATCTTCTTCTTCCAAATTTAGTTTTCAGAAGAAACTCAGAGAAGTTGGAAACATCGAAGTGGAGGGCTCGACTTATGATATTTAAAATGACAGAACATACCTGCCTTCAGGCCTCCCGATCCACTTGTATTCTTAGTACCTGGATAGAATGGGACTGGAGCAGCATGAAGCTAATTAATACAGACTTTATCCTCCAGGCCCTATCGTCTGCCTTCGGGCACTTGTGACCCAAAAGCAAGAAGAAACTGAACAAGTCATACTGTATTGGGTGAGCACAGGGCCTGGGCGCTCATGTGATCTGTAAAGAGCTTTGTTGAGGGGGGCTAATTTGTTCCTTGTGAGCCCCCATGAACCTTTTCTCTTACTGCTATTTAATTTGGCCTCGGACAGATGAGATTTGGGCTTTACTCTGCCGTCTGTTAATATTCTGAAAAGCGTTGAGATGTATTCTTGTCTCTGCTGAGAGCATACAACTATTCTGCTCTTTAGTTTGTTCGTTTCTGCCATCGTTCGTGGCCTTCACATCTGACAGCTTAATATTCATGACGGTGGAGTACGCCTCCACGGGCAGTGTTTGGAAGCCGCCGGGCTCACCCCTTCCCTGCTCGCGGCGTTGCGACCCGCTGAGTGTCACCCCGTGCGCAACAGCGGTGGGGAAGGATGGGAGCACCGAGGGGAAATATTATGGTAGAGAGCGCCATATAAAATCGGAATAGTTCATGAGAAGGAGAAACAGGCTGTTTACCTGCCTTGAACAGAACCTTGTTTGTGCGAAACCTCCTCTGCAGCTCTTGGGTTTTGTCCTTTCCTTTCCTTGCGCGCCCTCCCTTTCTCCCGTGTCCTGCCTTCCGCGAGGCGTCCCCCTGGGTGCCCAGGTCCTTCTTTCCTTCTGGAGGACAGTACAACTGTTGGGTTCGAAATCTGTTTCCAAACCTCATTTTATGACAGGTTTCTTATGCGAATCATGCGTTGAAAACTTAGCTCCTCCGGGACCGAACTCTCTGCTGTAAAATACAGATAGTCACACTTTCCTACCTCCGAACCAGGAGGTAATAAAACCAGTCTGAAGCGTTCAAGTATTGTGGTGGTGGAGGCCAATAACAGAGGAACTGTGCGCTCCTCCGTCACCGCTGCTGGACACGGGGTGCACCTTAGGGGTGCTGCAGGTGCTCTGGGTGCTCAGGAGCACACACGGAGCGGTGCAAACGTCCCCCAGACCCCGAAATGCCATCAGTCATCAAAGTCATCGGCCCTGACCTGCCCATAGACCCCATAACTGCATATGTATTTAACAGATATGTGTATTTATAGGGCAAATTATACAAGATTGCCTTTCTGTTCTTTCTGGTGTGATGCCCTCCCTTTGTTTTGTTCTGTTACTTCTCATGTGACCGTCTCTCAGCGTGAGATAGTAAGTCCTTAAAGCGTTCATGTCCACGCAGAGAGACCTTGGTCATGCCGCTAATTTCAGCTGTTAACATTGATGAAGCGACAGCCTTAATTACGCAAAGTAACTTTGAAATCGGCGCTGCTTTCAGCGGTGGAGTCGGGCCAGATGACCTCCAGAGGTCCCTTCCCACCCAAATTATTCTCGGATGCTATACTGGTCGCTGCGTGCGGGGATTCGCGTTACTTGACTTCGCTGCCTGTAGTAAGTGGAAAAAGACAGATTCTCCTGGAAGGTGGTTCAGAGCGTAAGCTTATTTAGATGCTAAGATAATAGCTGGCGGAGGCAATTTATCCATAGGCAAGGACGCTGCCCTCCTAGGCAAGGCACCCAGATATATATTCTCTAGGGGGTTAAATGCCGGGTTTGCTCCAAGAGACTTAAACTTCAGTGCAGATCCATTTTTTTTGTACCTAAACAGAGACTGCTGACTATATAAAAATGTGGCGTGGTTGCGTGTCATGTAGTAGGAACTAAAATAAAACTACGGGAGCTGGCAGGGAACAGATTTTGTTGGAGACGTATTCCCGAATTGCGAGTTACCTAAATGATCAGAATGGCTTTATGCTAATTATAGTTATACAGATGATGCAACTTGAAGAGGCGGCGAGTTTGGGCGATGCATAGCATAGAATAGCAAAGATCACAAAATGGCATACGAGATGTCCGGTTTAAGCTTTATGTTAAATCAGAACGTAAACCTGTCTCTTTAGAACAGTTAATTATTCACTGAGGAGAGAAGGTGAGAGGAAAAATAGTGAAGCTCTGCACCCAGACAGCAGAGATACTCGGCTGGCTCGTGGGAGGTGTGAATCCAGGCCCCTTTCTTCTGATTTTTATACATTTTTCATAGGTGAAACGTTTTATAGCGCGCCTTTGTTCACTTTTAGAAATGGCTCCAAGGTTAAGTGGTGTGTGGCAGGGTCAGGCTGCAAATTCACGGCAGAACCATGGGAAGCTCACGTGTTCCTAAATCTCGGATTCTGGCCTGTGATTGCAAGCTCAAACCTGTGTTATTATTATTTTAAATGTTGTTAGGCTATTTTTTTTTTCATTTTTAACAGTATTGTTGTTGTTTATTGTGTACGTTCTGAATATTTAATTTTCCCACTCTAATATCTGTTTAATATGCAGGTTAGAAATACCTGTATGTTTTGTAGGCTTGTACTAATTAAGACACGGGATAAAAAGCAATTCAGCCACTCAGCCCCTTTGCCAGGGCTGTGTAAAAACACTGTTGCCTTATTGGATTTGAATAAGCAGTTTATGATCAATAATTCAGTCAAGAAGTTTCAATTTCTTCAGGTTTTAATTCAGCCGTAGAGATTACTCTGGCACTTTGAATATGGTCGGTGCTGTTTGCTCGAGCAATACTTCAGATTGGTGGGGGTTTTCCTCAATCATTGTGTAAATTGTCTTTCCATAAGCACTTTTCTAGTAAATTGTAATCAGATAACTGTTTATGTGGAAACCCGATGCAGTGGAATTCTAACTAAGTTAGAAATGCTTTTTGAAGTGGCACACACACACATACACACATATATATATATATATATATGTGTGTGGAATATTTTTGTCTCACTCATTTCTATGACAGCTGCCAGAATTTTCTTTGGGCTTGAAAAAAAGTTGCAATAATCTGGTGACCATTTAATTTCAGAGACTGATCCCTGATGCCTTTGTATCTCTCAGTAACAAGGAGCTAAACCTGTGTAGTTATAAACCCACACTTTAAATCCTTTCATGATTGTGAATGTTTTGTCTCTATTTCATTAAACTCTCAGAGACATTCCCAAGTTTATTTCTGTAATTGCTCTTCTGGAAATATTTAACTTTGAAAGCGTGTTGGATACGATGTTGCCCCAAGCTGAGATCTTTGCAGATTTCTAATATTTTTCAGCTCTTTCAGTGAGTGCCACGTACCTAGGTCTTTTTTTTTGTAGAGACGGATGTGTAGTCAATGTAATTCCCTGCAATCAGGAAAAGGGAAAATGAGAGGAAAATAAAGAGAGGTTTGGGGTTGGTTTGGGCTGCCTTGATTTAAATCTCATATTTTGCATGCTCCTTGATTGTATTAGTTTATTCATTTTGCCAAACAGACCGCAAAGCTGTGAATATTTATTTAGTTCTGTTCCTAATAGTTTTTCTAATAGGGAATTATTTTGGTACAATGAAAGACATTTGTAAATGAAGCAGATAAGCCCTTTGGCAGACAAGGAGTGTTTTGTTCGACACAAGAATTCTATTGTCCACTGCTTTAGTTGTCAAGTGCCTGGGGAGCCCAGGATTTATGATGATGTTACAATGGCCCTTTCAGAGCGCAGCCTAAGAAGCTGTGAGATTCCGTTCCTCTGCTTTTCAGACTTTCAAATCTTTTTATCATGCAAGGACAATGCAGGATTCAGCTGCTTCTTAGGCCACAGGACTGCCCATTTAACATCAGGCATTGTGAAATAATTACCATAGTGACAATGGGTTTGGGTTGGTGGGGTTTTTTTCTCTAACTAGCAACATTTCAAAATTGTTGGAGTTGTCACTTTGTATAAACCGACTCTAAAGACACGGCTTATTTTACAAAAAAAAAAAAAAAAAAATCTTGTTGGGAGATTTGATTTAAAGTGCCACTGTGTCAAATCTATTTGGAGCATTGGAGCTGTTTAATGGATGTTTCTTGGAGTTTTCTTGTAATTATAATTGGACTTTGAAACAGCCTTCTGTAAATACAGCAGTTGTTTTTCTTTTGGCTTTTCTCCCTTTTGTAAAGGTGCTAGGGGTAGTAGAACCTTACTCCTGAACACATATTCAACTGCAGCAGCATAGAAGAAGATAAAAACATAATATGCAGGAAAAATAATATCTGATACCGATGTATCAGTTAATCAGCTAAACTCTGACTTGTGCTGTGGTGATGATGGAAATCGTTCAGCAGTCTGAAACCATTGTTTTCAGGAAAATTGCTATCTGGAGGAGGTTCCTTGCTTGATGTTAATATGAAGATTTATTTGCTTCAAATAGTGATTAGTGCTACATAAAATATTGATTTGTAACCTCTGATGTCTGTGTAAATGCAGCCTAACTGGAAAACGGAGCCTTTACTTGACAGTTAAATTATTATGTAGATGGGCACTTCACTGTCTGGTGGTCAGGTGCACGTACAGAAAAAAGCTTAATAGTGTATTGGGTCAGGTTGAGGACTGGTAGTATCTATTATCAACTATTTGCTGCTTTTAAAAGCAAAAGCAGATCTTGAAAAAATTAGACCGTAGGGATAGGTAAGAGGGTATTTTGAGAAATACTTATCTAAGCAACTTCAGCTGTCTTGGGAAAAAGGAATCTTGAGCTGCCAACTCACCTGTAAAGATATTGTCATCTATAAAGATATTGGACAAATTATCAAAATGAGAAATTTTATTCAATTTTAGTCTTTGTTTTCATTCAGTCCCATGAAATGTGAATTAGTTCAAAAGGGGTCCTCTGTGGGGAAAAAAAAAATTGCTTGCGAAATGAGCATGTGTTAAAATGCCATACGTACTTCATAGCAAATTGCATAAATATGTTGCATACGTAGAGTATTTTTGTAAAGCAAGTGCTTTATATATTAGTGACTCCGTCATCACACAAAACATACCTTATTTCACAGAGCTTATCTTAAGCGAAATTCACTTTCTAGGAACGTGTTTTTTGTTGAACGTGTATCACAAATTTTTAAAACTGTGAGTCAGCATATCTGCAGGCACAACTGGCAGCAGAAGCCACATGATTTTATTTCTTCTTTTAAGTGTGAAATACGTTCATGTAATATTGCAATATTGAGCATGCGATATTCTGTCAATGCCCATTCGTTTCTCCTCAACGCTTTTGCCAGCAACTTTGAAACTCGGCCTCTGCTGCAGAACTATTTTTTGCAAGTAAAACTCGATTGCTTTAACAGGGGTGAAAAGTGGGTATGAAATGGAGGATGGATATAGATGAGACAGCTTTAACGGTTAAATGCTGCGGAAAAGTACTGCTTTGAATGTATCAACCCAAATTACAGAGGCTATTTTGCAATAATTCTTCCTAGAAATTCTCAATTAATAAATTTGAAAGCTCTGGGTAATCCCGCCTGATTTCCTTGGCTAGAATGAATCCTGGTCCTAGGGGTCATTTAGTCTCCGTTTAAGAGCCTGTCAGGATATCAAATGAGCATCAGAAGCACAGTGTCTACATCAGTACATAACAAGAGATCACGCCGAGTATTTCTTTTGCATTCGGTCACATTATCTGTGGTTTTTACTTGCGTGGGAACACGTTGTCTGAAACACGCGGGGCGATGAGGGACTGCTCTGTGGAACCGTGGGCATTCTTAACTTACTGATTTAAATTCAAGAGTAGACTTACCCCACCTCATAAGAAGTGACTCAGCTGGTTTCTTTTCATTTCTGCACCCTTTTATACAGACTGTCTCAACTCACTGTCCCATTTATGAAAGAATTTTAACCATCGAAACAACCGTAGGCGAACTTCTTGCAGGCAGAGGCACCTCCTGCTCCTTTTCTCCTTTCAAATGTCTTATCCTAGCTATCTTTTCCCTACCCGAGTGGCAGTTCTGCTTCCTAAAATAATCTACTCCCTTCTCCATCATAACGGTAAAAGTACTAATTTTCTAATATGCCTTCAGAGCACTTAGAAGTGTTCGAAGCACATCTTGTTGGCTAATGGTATCTGCAGCTGTTACTTTTTTCCCTACAGTGTGTCTTGCATTGAATAATGTTCCCCGAACAGATTTTTCCATAGAACTCTGTTTTTTCAGGAGATAACAAAAAAGATGTGAAGGAATTTTGATATGGCCTGCGGCGTTTTAGTTATGGGAACATTCTTGCAATAGTAAGTCTGTTAAGGTAAAAGCTGTTTGTTAATTTTCTCCTTGGAGTTATAAGTATTATTTAATTGCTACTCTTTAAACTCTCTTTAGGCGGCTGTGATAGTTTCTAGGCTAGACTTTAGTTTTCTTTTATTATGGCACCAACACCGCGTCGGATTTCAAAGGAACTTTTCCATTCTTTGCAGCCAGAGCTGAAGTCCTGGATAAGTGGCAGCAGAAAGCTCACCTCCGCGTTGTCACCGTAGTCTCATGAAGTGGTTTTTCAAACGTGTGGAATATGCTACATAAATTGGCAACAAGTTTCCAGTGGGTGAAGGTAAGTCTTACCTCCAAATGTATGATCTTCTGAGAGATGCGTAGCTAGTCTCTTGTTCCTATAGCGGCTGAAGTATTTGCGCAATACGGGGAACGTTTCTGCAATGACGCGTCCCTCGCTTGAGGTGTGCTGTCAGCCAGTCTTTCTCGTGCACCGTAGGGCTCATCCGTTGGGCGTGATTGTCCCTCAGGAGAGCTGGTGCTGTAGGACACTGACCATCCTTCTATGTCGGGAAAGCACAGTGCGGTAAGGTGCGTTTTTGGGGTCGCCGAATTTCTTTTTCAAAACAAAACAAAATTTCTTGGTTAAAGCATCAGAGAACCTCTTGAAAACTCATAGGACCGCAGCACTGAAGAACAGAAATGTAAGAAATTTTCTAATCTTTAGGCTTCCAACTTGGTTTTATCAGTCAAAAAGATTCATACTTTTCTTATTCTTATTTTTCTTATTCTAGGCCTACATTGGTGATTAGTTTCATATTTGGTTTATTCCTCCGGTATTTTGTGCAATACCACTGAGCTTAATATGACGGCTCAGACTTGGGTTTGAAAAAGAATTTAGTGGTGACTCTTAGGCTTCAGAGAAGACAACGGTGGAAAGTGTGGAAATAGAGCAGTACGGAAAACCTTTGACCCAAAAATAGTCCTATCTGCTGCTCTGATGCCTTTGATTTTTCATATCTTCTTTGACTTTCAGTTGTGCTATTACTGAAACCGGTGATTCCACAGAGGTGAGAATTGTCCACTTACGGGAGTATATCTGTGCTTTTTTAAAGTTAACACCGAAACAGATTAAATGTAATAGATATTAAATGTGTAAATACTATTGTTTTTACAGAATCAAAGGCACGATCCCATCTGAATTGTCTCGGATAAAGAGTACAAAGCCGGGATATTAAAGCTCTTTGTCTAGCTGACTCATTCACAGCTTTTACATTCAATGCACTCAAGTCCTGCTTGACAGATGCTTCATTTCTGTGGAAATGTCCTTGAATGATGATAATCTTATTTCTGGCAGCCAAATGGGCCCTGTACTTAAACATCCTTGGGTATGTGTTTATGGTATCCACCGGCTTGTTAAGGTAGACCGCAGCAATTGCTGTCGGGCTGAGGCAGAGTGTGTCTGACAGCGATACCGCCAGCATTCAATTCCATTTAGGTGGGAAATGTGTGAGCTCCTTTGCGCTTAGGGAGAGCTGTAGCTCAGCCTGGGGGAGTCTTACCCTGGCAGTCACCAAACGCAAGGGCCAAGTTTTGCCAACAATGCTCAGTTCTTGTCCAGGTGATACAGCTTTTCGGTAGAAAGAAGTTAAAGAGTGTTTGGTTTGACTGAAGACTTCCTGACGAGGGTTCGAATTCATGTGTGGGTATCAGGAAGACAGAGCAAAAATATCTTAAGTTAATTATGCGTTCGGTTTCTCCGAGTCTCCCCTCCGCGCGCAGTTCTCTGAACTTTCTCGCCACTGTTTCAGTTCGCCTCTTCTGGCATTTTCTTATATCTCACTTCAAGGTTTAGTTCAGGGCTCTTTCTGCTCTGCTTGTTCTTGGCTTCAGGGCTACACTTCCGAGTAGCTTTAATTTTTACAAATTAAAGGACTGTGAGGAACAACCTTAAAGGAAAACTTGAAGGCCCGTCACTCTCACTAGTGTACGAGATAAGTGAATTTAACAAACTGGGTCCCTGCTCAAGTTCTTTTTCATGTCTTATCCGAGAAACTGCTGTGTCTATTTTCGTAGACTTTTTTACATTTCAAAGTTCAAGCAAATAATTTCTGAAAGAAAGCTTCCTGCAGAGCGACGGTGGGATGTTCCTCTGGTTGGGGTGTGAAGTGCCTCCCTGCAAAAGAGGGGGAACAAGCACCGCTTTTGTTGATTATCATGTAAACCTGGGCATCCCTATGCTGCTTAAATTCTCTTCTCTTCTTTTGAAGGATCTTTCTTTCTTAAATTGCTTCCAGCTGTGCCTGTTCAGGAATGCAAATTTCCTGGTATAGTGTCTAGGTAATCAAACAGTTGAGCAGGTAAATATTCATGTTTAACTGTTGTTAAGGGCAGGAAGAACAGCAGGGCAGAGGGAGAGGCACTGCTGATCTCCTTTAGAGCTCTAAGGTAGGCTTGACCGCTCAGTCAGACTCAGTAGCTCCATTAAGAGGGAATATCCTGACTAGAGATTTCCTTCCTATAGTGCTTGGATTTTCTACGCTGAAGTTCTTAAGGGGGTGAGAATAAGCACAACGGATAAATTTCTTCTCAATTACGTTACTCTGAAAAGCATTATATATGAATAAAGGGTCCGTGGGACCCCCAAAAGGGCATACTGCCATATTTAAAAATCCCTCTCACG
This sequence comes from Vanellus vanellus, assembly GCF_965231255.1. NCBI lineage: Eukaryota > Metazoa > Chordata > Aves > Charadriiformes > Charadriidae > Vanellus > Vanellus vanellus. The sequence goes on from NC_138917.1 coordinate 2,743,431, forward strand.
TAGGATGAGAAACTGAGGTTCACTTACTGGCGATATAAACCGGTGTTATATAATGCATACCTTGCCTCTTTCATATATAACATCCTTTTTGTTTGTTTGTTTTTAATTCTCACACAGTGAACCTCGACTATATCGGGAAAAACATGGTATTCCCGACATACAAAGTAGATCTTGGAAGGAAATCGCTGTATAGTTTTGTTTCTGCCACTAATACCGGGTGGAAAGAAGATTAATTTTCAGTTGCTGAGGATCACCCTGCCTTATTACAGTGCTAGCACATTTAATGAGGCCTCCGTATCGGAACAGAAAGTGTTACATCCCCAGGTGCCTGCTTTAACCCGTATTACGCGTCTCACCTCACTTCTCTACAAGTAGCCATTTATGTAGGCGTTAAGACCTGAATTTTTGAATTCTCAGCTTCAACCCACACACCCACAACACAAAGAAAACACCTAGCGTATCTGCAGGATTAGCTTATTGGATATATTTTTGGATGGATAGTGGTAGTCGAAATGAAATAGGCTCATATATGAGGGCAAAAGCTTTCTTTTTAGTAGGATGATTGCTCCAAAGCACACTGAATCCTTAGGTTCTTCTTAAAGCAAGGCCTGAGAGCAAAACGTTAAGAAGAGCCATCTGCTCGTGTCGGTCTCATTTCACATAGTCTGAGAAATGAGATGGAGTCTGAATTTGTTACTTCTGCTTTCTTCATGCTCTTCAAGACTTTGTTTGTACTAAAACACCTTTGGAAATATTGTTAGAATAATTGTAAGACATATATCCTGGTCAAACAGATATCAAAGAAGAATGATTATTTTGTTATAGACTACAAAGACTTCTAAAAGACATCAAGTGGGGAAATATGTTCACACTCACCTATCTCTTATAGTCTCAGTACCTCATCATATGGACATTTTATATTTTCCTACCTGCTCTTTAATAGAAAATTATTTGTATGAAGTAGAGTTGCCTTGCAAGAGTAACTAACTTGTACCTGAACTGAAATTCAGGTCTCAAGTGACAAGAAGTTTGTTTCGGCTCCGAAACAAGTGAGTTATCATGCATTTTCCCAGCTTTCTGGGAAACCCCAGCCCCATCGGGGCTGCGGCGTGCTCTGGCCGGGGGCTGGAGCAGCCTGGCTGGGCTAAGCCACGGGGAGCTCCCCAGGGCACCCCAAGGGCTGAGATTTGCCTGAGCAAAGGAGAGACTGCACGGCACAGGCTGCAGAGACTGGCCATGAGAAGAGGAAAAGAACAGGAAAAGATTGGTACGTTGACTAAAAACCTCTCCAAAAATCCGATCGCTTGTGAGTCAAAACAACTGCAAGTATTTCAGGTTTAGTTGTGGAATATGTGTTCTGATAAAATTAATTTCTGACGAAATTTCCATAGTTATCTTCAAGGTGAGAAGTGTGAACCAAAAGCTAAATCAAAGTCTTTCAGAAACAATTTTGATGGGGATTTATTGAGAAAACTGATGTCAGCTTTAACTATAAATGCTCTCTATAGTCGCTGGCTTTGGGCTTTAATATTAATAGCAATAATAATAATAATAATAGCGTTAATTAAAACATATACCATCATGTCTCCAAGAACAAACACACAACCAGGGCTAGAAAAAATAAGCATAAGAGAAACCTAAATTATGTGTCTTGCACATAGATATTATATATAAAAAGATTACTATGAACTCAGCCATTCAAAGTTTCATACGCAACAAAACCTGTCTTGAATTCTGCTCAGAAGCTAGTCTGCTGTCTCAAACGTGGGCATATTCTGTATGCTATCAAATAAAACAAAACTTAGTGTATTTAATTCTTTTGAGGTATTTAACCAAACCAGTTACTGCATTGTTAGCCACAGCTGAAGAAAAACTTCTTAAAAATGGCTTCGGTGTCTTTCAGGAATACTTGCTAATACAACCAAACATATGCAATTTATGTGGCTTTACTAATCTGTAGAAACACTAATAAAGTCACACAAGTTGCAATTGGTAAAATCTAATGTAATGCAAAGGATTTTCCCACTTTATTCCTGACAACCTGCATTTGCGACCATTCAGTTACTTTATTTTAAAATGGCTTTTCAATTACATTCTAGTGCTGTAGGGGAAAGCCTTTTGACAAAGGCATGACATAAACCATTTATATTGCAGCTCCATCATAGTTCCCATAGCTAAACTAGACTGGACAGTTCATTAAAAAGAAAAATTAATAGTACAAGGTTGCAGGGAAACAATAACAGATTATGACTGGCCTGTGGCAGCCCACAGAATTCATGTAGTGGAATAAAAATGATTGCCCTGTCTCATAAATGAAGGTTTGTTCCAAGGTTTTAGGCAAAGTCTATACTTCTATTCCTTTACAGGAAAAAGCTCTACGGTTTCTTGTCTGTAAAAGCAATACTTTGTAATTCCGGCAGAAGATTAATATGTACTCTTTGGGGATGGAAAGCACATATTTCATTATATTTTGAATACATAACAACACACATAACATAAAATAGAATAGGATAGAACACACTATGCAGCTACATCAAAGAAAAAACTAACCTTCTTGGAGATGGGCAGAGGCGCGGAGGGGCAAAGCGAGGGCGGAATCGGGACTCAGTCCCGTCTTTTCTCATCGAGGGTAGTAACTGCTCTATCCCAATCTAAAACTGCAGTCCTTCAGCGTGGCAAAACCAAAGGATTTGTGAGTCAATGGCATTTCTTTTAGGTCCATTGCCACTACCTGCGTAGCATCATACGTGATATATCTCTTGCTTAAGGTTGTTCCTAAAGGTATAACCAGGTCCTAATGGCCTCTTTCTAGATGTTACTGCATATTTTCCTGATTTCCTCAGAGGTTTGTGGTTCAGATTTTGAGTATAATTCTGGTATGTGTGGCAAGTACACAGACTTATACTTTAATGTTGAAATCTGAGTTTTATTATAGCAATGCTATAAATTCCTGTCTCAGAAGATATTTCAAACAATATGGGCTCTGGGATGCATTAACCGTTTCTTTTGGCCGGTGGCCACAACCTTCTAATGAATTCAATGGCATAACAGGAGAGGCCAGAAAAGGGGAAGTCTGAGCCAATACGATGTTTGGAATTAAATACAGGACTGACCCTCTGGGGTATTCTCTGGTTCTCTTTATGAACACGATCTTCTTTTAGAAACAACGGCCTAAAATACTGAAAAGTCATGGCTGTGGGATCTGATCCCCTTGTACTTTTACAGGTTTATACCTACTTTTACAAGAGAACTTGAGTACTTGGCCTCCCATTCTCCCTTCTCCCCTCCCGAAATAGAAAAACAGAATGCGTAACCTCAAAAGTCTGGTCACTCGGTGAGGCCTCCTGGCTGTCTTGGCTTAGTTTCATGCTATAAGCTGTATTTTGTGAACCGAGCAAAAATAACCACCCAACCAAAAGACTCTCCCTCAACCTCCTCCTGTTTTCATACTTTCACTGCGGGCAACCTGTATGAGTTGCAGCATGTTGGAGAGCGGAATATTTCTCTTAATTGTTAGAGGGAATGTGCTTGCACAAACTTTTAGCACTCACTAATGAGCTATTCGTTTCGAGACGGGGTACTAACTGCGGACTTCACTGCCATGCTCTTCTGTTAACGTGTCCAAAGGTACCGCTTCCCTCTTCTCTGCCTGTCCGCCCTGCGCAAGGCACAGGGGAGAACAGCCCCATCGCAGGCAACAGGCTCTCGCTGAATCACAATGACTCACTCCAAGGAAAGCTCAACAAAGACGGTGTTGTGCTGTTTCACAGTAAAGGCAGTGACCCGGTGGTTACTGCTACTTTGCTGCTTGCAGGATAAACAGAATACTACAATAGTTGTGTATTGAAGAAACCTCGCATCAAGCGGGCTGACCTTTTTTCTCCTAGTAGGTCTGTAGTGGTTTGACTTGCTTAAAAAGCGCTTTCATTTAACAAATGTAAAGATCAATTAAATATTTAAGTGGGAAAACTTCCCAGCAAAGAATAAAGTGGTAATGGCCTTTCTAATAACCGTGAAAACTCGCTCTCCCAAGCAGAGGTTGGTGCTCCGTTGGCCCAGCCGTTATCCAGGTTGCTGCCGCCCCCCACACCCTCTTACCTCCCCGCGGCACAGGCTCCGTGTCCTTTCACCGGAGCTCACACATGGTTGACAACACTGTCTTCTGTTCAACTGAATTACTTTGCCTGTGAGCAGCGACCGGTGTGTTGCGTCCAGGTTTCAGGCTAGGTTGCCTGAAGTCACTATCAGTTTATTGTGTTCCAGCTTGTTTAGGCCAAAAGAACAAAACTTATGTAAAGCCAAGAATGTACTGTTAACGTAAAGTTTTAACAATGTAACCGAAGAATCATTAGTTCACCAATGTTGAGCTGTTGTACAAGTCACGTGCAGTTAAAAGTGATTCACACAAACTTTCTAGTATCTGGTGTCACCTTTGCCATCAGCTGCCTCCCAGGCAGATGTCTTCAGGCGGGGATGGGGATGGGGATGCAGAGCCCTTGCGTCCCAGAGCCATACAATGATGGTTGCTTCTTCCTCCTCACTCTGGGATCTGCCTGGAGTCATTTTTATGTTTGCTAGGATGCTCCGCATCTCCACACCGTGCGCTTTCTTCATTGGTCTGTAGTTCCACATCACATCCCGTCTTCCTGTCAATGGTGTGGTTTGCGTATATTGAATATTGTCCTTTGTTCTCTGCGTTATCTCTAAAATTGGTTTTGTGCAGCTTCCGAGGTTGCATCCGTTCAGTGGCCGGTAGCTGACCCCTGCTGAGCAGTTTACAGCCCTGGGGCCTCTGCTATCATCTTGTACCCGGACTTTCAAATCTCCTCATATCATCTCATACCTCTGTCTATGCTGCGTTTTACGCAGGGGTCACAGATAGTGCATTCCATACAAAGAGTGAATTGTTATTGTTATCTATTACTTACAAATATATACATAAACCAACAGTATTAATATGAGATATTAGGAAGACATTTTTCCCTGTGGGGGTGGTGCCCAGAGGAGCTGGGGCTGCCCAATCCCTGGAGGTGCTCAAGGCCAGGTTGGACGGGGCTTGGAGCAACCTGGGCTGGGGGGAGGTGTCCCTGCCCAGGGCAGGGGGTGGCACTGGGTGGTCTTCAAGGTCCCTTCCAACCCAAACCATTCGGTGATTCTATTACAACACATGGTCATGCAAAGCTAAGCAAAAGGCAAAACAAATTAGACAAGTCACCTGGTCCTTAGGTAAGCTATTACAGCCAAATAAGTTAACCAAAACTGAGGCCCAGGCAGGCCGAAACAAGTCCTGATGAAGCCTAACGAGTCCCACTGGGTCCCAGGGGCTGTGCTGTCAGCTTCACACGCAGCCTTTGGCGTGTTACAGGCGATGGTAACACCGTTTTACTGGCTTACAAAGCTCCGCAATTTTAACAAGATCATAGAATGGTTTAGGTTGGAAGGGACCTTAAAGATCATCTAGTTCCAACCCCCCCACCTATTTAATTAAACCCCGTTATTGAATAAGCATTTGGTAGACATTTTAGCAGTCTTATTCTTACATAATCATTTGTGTCACGTATTATTGTTGGGTTTAGTTCCAGCTGTGTTTACAAATAACGTAGCATAATAAAAGTGTCTGCATATGACCTTCATAAAGAGTTCTTCCTGCTTATAATATATATTTGACATTCTTTGGGTGTGATTCTAAGCTCACGTACTGAAGCTTAAGTCAGAAGGGGGCCACAAAACTTGCACAAAGAGAATAAAAAAAAAAAACATGTTAAGTTTTTTAAGGCAATGTTTACCCTGACAGCCATTACATTTGAACAAGAAATACGTCTGTCTGTTCAGAAAGATGTTCCCAGTTCTTGGATGAATCCCCAGATCCAGTTTCTCCAGCTGGTGCCTGTCTGGTGCTTTATTTTCTCAGACCACTGGATTTCCAGGAAGCTATTTTTGATTGTAGGTGAAGTACAAACGGTACCAAAACATTCCTTTTCCTTTTGCTCACTCTTGTGAGTTTTTGAGTTGAAAACACTGTCTCTTGGTCTTTGAAGTGGCAAGAAAATATAGGGTTAGCATTGTAGAACAGCACTGTATCACTGTCCGTGGTGTGATATTGTAAAACACCATAAAACAACCCAAATACTAATCTATATGGGTTAGCCTTATGCAACCTTATATTATTTACCGAAGAGATTTAAAGGAAAAAGGAAGATGGGAGTGTTTGGCATTATACCCAAAGTAAAACCTACAAACTGAGGTTTTGCATAGGCTTTTAAATGAAAAACTCCAGATCCATTGTAACGTGAACAAAACCAGCAAGCATCAGAACTTCATTTAAACTCTGTGAAGTTTGAGATCCCAGACTAGACCAGAGAACAAGGTTATGTCGGGCTGTTCTTATGGTTAAATCAGTGGATGCCAGAGGTTGCTTAGCAGGTATGTAGCAAATTTCCACAAATAACGGGAATCTTTAGCAAAGTTAAAAAAATTAATCCGAGAAAACCCATAAAACTCACGGTACACTCAACACACTGCAACAACTTTAGCCTGACTTGTAAGCAAGAGGAAGAGTACAGATGAAACATAATGTTATGTATTTGGAAATTACTTGGAACTGTGAAAGCCTCGTTTCTCTCTATCAAAGATGATAAAATTCATAGAGATGAGAGGTATTTGGTCTGATGAATTGCCATACGTAGATCCTTCTCAATACAGCTCTGGTAACCTGGGCCCCAAAGCCTCATGCTCTTGCAAACGTGATGTATTTGTGCTCGCGTGGAGAATGCCATTTTATACAAGACACTTGCTCATTAGTCTTGGGCTTTGAGTCACCTTCATCTTGCCCACCAGCTACTTGCTTCCAACGTGGCAATTTGAGCTTCTAGTCCACACTGGCTCTCTTGGGCTTAACGCATGGGGTCTTTAAAAGCTTTCTATTGACACAACTTCCATTTTCCTTCTCTGTGCACTCCCAGGACTGTCCGCAGTCATTTTAGTTTATTTCTCATTTCAATTGTCAAGTTGACATTTCCTTTACAAAAACTAAAAAGGTCCAAAGTTGCTAAGTATTCCATCCTTCTTCCAGTAAGCGTAACAAGTACTGATGTATTTAGAAAGATTATGTTTGGTGACAGACTCTCTCATCTCTCTTTACCCTAATAGTTCCTTTTCCAGAGAAAACATAATTACTCCAAGAGCAATTTATTTAATTACCATTATGGGAGACATCAAAGGAAATTGGTTGGATTGAAATAGTGATATCACCCTGGCAACTTTTTGAAAAGAACATTTTGGTAGAAAACATGCTGAATGTAAGGGTTTGTTTAATGTGAAAAAAAAACAACCCTTAATCCTATTCTTTTGACTGAAGCTTTCAGTTTTATATATATATATGTGTGTGTGTGTTTGTGTATATGTATATATGTATCTGTTAATTATTTTTATTATTTTTATTGACTTCTTTCTTGTGAAAGACTTTTTGTCTTCATTCTTCTTTTGTACTTGCCTCATATTAAGGTCATTCCATCCAAAAATTATACTGTTTGCAATCTGGCAGGTCTACCAAGTGTCAGGTTCTTTTCCTCTTTCTTTTTCACAAGCTCATTTTTAAGTAACCATTCGCTGGTCTTCATTAGGGAGAAAACCGTCTGTCCCTGATTTGGAAGTTAAAGCCTTACCTGACCAGACACACATTCCTTCACACTCGAGTACTTTTATGCTGTCCCGTTGGTTAAAAAAGACATTGGTGATCTAAGACACTGTTATAAGCCACAAGTTCTGATTATTGCACTCTTAAGGTCAAGACTTGCCCTTGACGTCAGAGAAACGGTGGCAAAAGGTTGAGTATTTCTATCTCCAAAACATCTAATGCACTTCCAGAATACCAGACTAATTAAACAAATGCCCAGTTTTGCCCATTTCCCATTTCCAGCTTTCCGTGGAACATCGGTTTCTGAAACTAGGGCTTTTATGCAAGAACAGCTATAGGTTCACAGTATTTAAATTTTGCCTCTTCTGCATGATATAAAGGTACCAAACATTGTTCCAACGGTAGCAAGGCACTGCCTTAGAACTATTGTTGTTAATGGTTTCTATCAGAAGACTAGAACTGAAGTGTTTTGTCACAATCATCTGTAATTAGCGGTCAGAAATAGTGCCAATCCCGAATCTCTGCGATGTATCAGTGTTTCATATGATCGGTTCAAAATATGTAATGAACAGGTTTAACTCAAAATGAATTACGTTCACGCAAAATATACTGAATCATTTGCCCTTTTTTGCGAATGTATCATTTGCATGAAAAACAAATTCTAATTGCAAGCTGACAAGCCTGTCTTTTTTGTGCTATTTATATGCTTAGCATCTAATTGCATCACCTGAGCACCTCTTGTTGCATTTTTGGTTTTGTATCATAATATTTTGAATTGTGTCTTAGTCCTTATGGCTTTGGAACGCTGAAAATACAGATAGTTCCTCTGATTTGTGCTCAGAGCAGGTCAGGTTGCCCAGGAAGGTCGTATCTAATGGAGGTGGTGTTTTCTTTGTGTTCGTTTGCGTGTTTGTTTTTTAAGTTAAATGAAAATATTCTATGGTGACTACGTACAAGAAGAAATCTCAGAAGATACTCATGCAAAGATTGTTTGAACGATAATCTTGTGGTTTAATGGATTGTAAATAATAATTTAAATTTGCAGTTTTAGTCCTTTCGGCTGTAGCCTCCCACTAGGTACTTAAACAGTGATGGTCTCCTTTATTAGAGCTGTTGATGCTGTATTAGGAATGTGTTTGAATATTCTGATGTTGTTATTTCATGCTATTGAGCCAAAATAGGTCTCTTCACAAATAATCTCTGCCTATGAAAAAATTATTGATTGGATGGTTCATTCCAAAAGTGGTCAAAGTGGGTTTCATGCTCTTTATGGAAGAAATCTGCGCTAATCTGGAACAGTTGAGCAAACTATCCAAAAGAACCTTACGCGTGCAAGGCTGGAGGATCCGGACTCTTCCCTCTGCCGCTCCATGAAAGCTGAGAAAAGGAGAAGGCTCTTCGATTAGAAATTTAGCTCTCACCTTTCTTTCTCTAGCAAATGTATTTGAAAAAGAAAGAGACCCTTAGTAATTCACTAACTTGTCAAGTTTGCTAAAGATAAGCGTTACAGAGAATCTGATTATGTGAGCCCCTCTAAATGAGAGTCGCAATGGTTGCTAGATTTAAACAAACTGCTCTCAGGGTGGTTTGCGTGTGCTTCCGAAGCAGCAATCTCTTTATCAGAAACTTTCCTACTCGAGGGAGGCCAGATTGAAGGGGACCGGGGGATCGAAGCAGTCTAGTAGAATTATATTCAAAGTGGAAAAACGTTTTGTCGAGGAATGCATTGGTCGTATAAAGACCACACAAGACGCTATAACGGTTTGGCATTTCAGCAGCGCTGCTGAAGCTGCCTCTAGAAACGAAGCTGTAAGTACAATACCACAGGTTCAGTTTAGATTTCTGGTTGCGTTGGAGGCTGTCAGCCCTTCAGCAAGAGGCTGTAGATCAGAGCAGAAATGGATTGCTTGTTGGAATGCCTTCTGGTTTGGTTTGGTGTTTGGTTTGGTTTGGTTTGGTTTGGTAGCCGCATAGGCCTGCCTGTAGGCATTAGTTTTTGATAGGTTTTCAGGTATCACTCTTTAATCTTCATTTTCTGTCTCATTTTTGGCATAAACCAAAAAGACCATCAGTGACAGCACAAGTGTTACTTAGCCATTCTTAAGTACAGTTTCTCAGAGGAAAAAAAAAAGCAAACATTCAGGGTTGGCTTAGCGTCTAAGTACAGCATTAGTAGTTGGAAGTAAGTTGCCTTTAGTTGTCATTTATTTCCTCCTCGGGCTGTCATTTATAGCCACTTACATAAGAGCAAACTGTATTGAAACTGGCGCGGACACAGGCTGCAGCTACATTGGCCTTGGAGTGTACGGGAAATTATGAGAATTCCAGTTTGTCTGAGATGCACAAGAACACAATTACTATTTAAAATAAACTCTACCAAGAGCTTAGTCATTACTTCAAATGACTCTATCAATCACCATGTTCTTTAATAAGACTACCTTTCTTATGCTAGTTGTTTTCCTGTAGAGCTTAAGCTTAAAAACAGACAGCCTCTGTCACATTTATCTTAAGTGGATCTCCCCAGGGCAGCAAGTAAATGTAAAACTCTGTTTACAGCCATTTTTCATTTCCCAGGGCTTTTAATATCACTCTCTCAGGCTTATTTCTGTGTCATTCACTTCATAATGTACTAAGTTGTCTTCCTGCTTTCTACTGCTTTGTATGAGGTACACCAAATGGCAATTTCACTCTTCTTGAATGAGTACAAATTAAATCAAAGCCCGGTGAAAATACATTCCTTCCATGATGATTTCAGAGGTGGATACTGAAGGATCTATCACATCGTATTAGTCAGGAGGTTATTTTTCTTCCTCTTTCCTGCAAAATGACTTCTATTTTCAAAGAACCATCATTTTATGGTTTTGTCTATGGTTTCCTAATACCGAGTCTCAAAGCTGCTACGGGAAAATATGGCTGCATTTCAAAAACTATTCTTTGGAGCAGCTGGGGATTATTGGCTTTAAACATCTCAGTAATCCAATACAGTGCTATAAACCATAATTTAAAAATGCAAAGGATTAAGATTTCCTTTCATAGGATTCTGTGGAACTCTGAACAGGATTCTACAAAACTTACTTTGCATTTTTAAGGTAACTTCTGTTGCTAAAGTTGAAAATGGACAGTTCCATAAAGATTTTATTTATGTATTTAGTACATTCAAGTCTTGCCATGACCTAGAATCCCTCTGTAGTAGGATGCCGTGCGGGACGGTGTCAAACGCTTTCCACAAGTCCAGGTAGATGATGACTGTTGCTCTTCTCTTGCCCACCAACACTATAGCCTTGTCATAGAAGGACACCAAATTTGTCAGGTATGACTTGCCCTAAGTGAGACCACGTTGGCTGTTACCAATCACCTCCTTATTTTCCATGAGCTTTAGCACGGCTTTCGGGAGGATCTGCTCCGTGATCTTGCCGGGCACAGAGGTGAGAACTGACAAATATGATGTGATATGATGCAAAATTATATATATACTTAGCTCTGCGGAACTGCAGCCTCAGATGATAATCCTTTACAGTTGCATCGTGCTCCCGTGCAAAACAGCAGTATGTGAATTGGGGGAGCGTGAGGCTCTCATTATTCAGTGGGATAACTAGGAGGATTTTTTCCCCAAGAATCTTTAAATACGAAAAATTTCCTTTTCTGGACTAAATACTTTTGTCTCATAAGACTAATTATGTTTTGTGAATGACACAAAAGACTTTATATCAATTTGCATTCAGATGAGGGTTATTTGCTGTTCGCTCCAGTGAGACCTGAAATATGCTTCAACAAGAAGAGAGATTCGCTGTTTCGGAAGGGCTCACAGGGGGTTGGTTGCTGGCGGTCTGTTTTGGAATTACACATTGGGAAAAATTAGATTTACCAGTTACGTACACGGCATGAAATTTTTTTCCGGTATCAGAGATCAGAGCTCTTGTCATTTAAACAAAATGTTTTGCGTTAGACTACTGCATATTGGCCTTTAATGCTTGATTCCCAGTAGAGACATACATGCATGACTGGTCTCGTGGGGTTAGTCATATTCGTAAGGTCAGCGTGCTGGGTATGGAGTCCTTTAGTTTTTAATTTTCCTATTTTGTATGTGATGAGTAAGGGCCGTGGTCCTGACACTTAGAGAAGGAACTCTGCTGGTGTTTGAATAGAGCTCCACGTCCCAGTGCTGCCCTGGGAGAAGGGGTTCATTTGAGGAAGGAAAACTCCATCCCCTAATGGGATGGTTTCCCGACTGGAAAGACATGCATAAAACCTTTAACTGCCGGGGTGCAGCTGAAAGTTAAAAAGCTGATACTGTCTCTTCCGCTAGTTCGACTCGTTCCAGTTGAAGCAGACCTTGCAAATGGTGATACGCCAGTGTTGCACCTTTCTCAGTTCTGCGTATCATATAAGGAGCTCTATCAAGGCAATATCAGGCATGCTCTAGTTCCAGTGGAAAAATGCAATAATCCTAATTCTAGTCATGCCCGGATTTAGGGTACCTAGAATCTCACAGAAAGCTTGGCGTTTTTCAGTACTACAGGATTTATTTTGAGAACTGGCTTGGCTATATGTGTAATGCAAACTAGATATGTGTATAGCACATCTTGATAAGTTGCATAACATTATTTCATGTAAATAACACGAGATGCCTTCCTTCGCACAAGTATATTGTGCAGTGAGTCTAAGCTAAAAACTATTACAAGATTGGTGTGATAATGCAGAACAGTTTAAAATCAAAAAGTAATTGAGAATGAAGTTAAATGTGGAAGGTACTGATTCTCTCGGAATTTTATCTTGTTTCATAAACCGAAGGGACCAGGCTATTTGTTTACCTTGATGGACCATTTTCTTGAAATAAGCCAAGGAAGAGAGCAAAGTTTTGTTAAATGGGAAAAAATTAAATTAAAAACCAACGTTTGGTTATCAAGATGTTTGAAACTTACTGGTTAGTGCTGAACAGCTTTCTGCAGCAAGAACTAGTATCCTCCAAAAATATTTTCATATTAATTTATATAAATTACCTGAAAATACTTATGCATCAGGTATTTGAGTACAGCAATCTATGAGAGGATAAGAATACACGCCAGGCGGAACTCCTGCCTGCGCCCTGCTATGCGTACCTTCACCAATGCACACGAGTAATGAAACAGTCGCGCGCAGGACTATTCCACAACCCTCAATTCGTGTGTTTTATTAAAAACTCCCAAAGTAAAGTAGTTAAATTCATGATATGCCCTAAAGATTAACCAGTATGGGCTCAGTGGGACTCGACTGATTATTTGCTCTGGAAAGCTTTTTCCTACCTTCTTTCCTTGAGAACTGCTCATTTTTCACCACCCCGATCACAGTATTCAAGGAAGAAAGTCTCTGAGCCGACCACGTAAGTTAAACCGTGGAGTATGTGAGCCCTGAGGCTGCTCAGAACAGCCCTATCCCTAAAGCAGAAGAATGCCCAGTTCTCGTTAGCGTTGCCGCTGCTGATTGCCGGGGGAGAGCCCTGCCATGCCGGCGCCTTGCCTGGCCACGCCAGGGCTCTCCTGCCTCCGTGGCCAGCGCGGGCTCCGCCAGCTCTGCCGCCGCTCCAGCCCGGTGCCCGAAGCTCAGGCACTCTGCACTCCAGAACTAATAGGATCCAATATTTATTCTGTCGTTAACAAACTATTCATTTCCTTGTCTGACGATAAAATTATTGTAAAATAAATCGTTCGTCTTTTCAGCTAATTCTAATTACAGCTAAAATCTCATTTGGACTGGGAGTTCGCTATATTTACTTGATACTTTTGCAAAACATTTCAGAACATAATCATCCATTATTATATTGCGACACTGTGCTCTTGACTGCTTTTTGCCAAGTGTATTCCTCAGAACAATTGCTATTTTAATGTATCATCCAGAAGTTATGGCCTAGACAAATCAGAAAAATTGTTTAGTCTGTTATAATTTGACATATGGTCATTTAATAGCGCACAGGAAGTCAGCATGAATGTTTGGGATTAGTTTTGCTATAAATATAATGAAAGAAATGTAAAATTGGCTAGACTTCACTTCCGCGACTGGTCTTGTCATTAAAGTAATCTTTGCTGGCTCTTTATTTTTTTCTATTAGTCATCTATAAACAGTCACTCCAATTGGTGTGTGAAGTTTTGTAGAGCGGCCTGACTTTTTAGATTAGCCCCTCGGAGTAGGGGTAACCCCCCCGACACCACCTCTTTACGCTGAGTCTCTGCCCTTCGTGGGCTCTCGGGGCGAGGGTGCGCAGGGAGAGGGGACTGGGTGTGTTGTGGAGCGGTCCAGACCCTGGCTTGGCTCCGTGCCATAGTCTGCGGACGCGGTTATATCGTTTTTCAGGTTTACGATAGATGTGTTCTTCATTAGTTGAATAGCATATTTTCCATTAGGAATATTGATGGATTTTATTTTCTAGCGGTAGAAGAACAGACTCTTATGTTAAAGTTGACACTTCTTAGCTTTGCATTTCCAGAACCAAGTGGGAACTACGAGTGCAAAACACAGACGTATCACCTATGTAGCTAGAAGTGCCCTGAAGGCATGTTCTCACAAGTGTTTAGGGAGATCTTCGATGTCCACGCAAACATTTTGTGTATACACCTCCCCGTGTATGTTGTTTTTCAGGGTGTGGACTAGATATAGTTTTAACGTTTCTCAGTCCGGCATACCTCAACTGATCAACATACGTGGGCAGCATTTGGGAATCTCATTGCGTTCACGTGCCTCTCGGATGTGGCTCGATCTTGTGCGGTGGCTGGTTAACTCCTGTATTCCCTTTATTCACAATAGAGCCATTATTCAGTACCAAAAATTGCCAACATTTGGTTGCATGCAGTTAAAATATGTTAACGGAATTCTTCCCTTGGAGAAGAAGGTCCATCCTAGTTCAAATCTGGCATCCGCTATGTTTATGGAAGTGGGAAGCAGATTTTTTTAACAGATTTCTTAGGAAAAGTTAGGATTTCAAAATTATATGTTGTGCAATTCTAAACAACAGTGGAAAAAATCAGGATGTTGCAGTTTGGTCAACTGCCCACTGAGCTTCGCTTTGCTGTAGTTGAGGAATATAATCTATGTGCGGAAACAACAGTAATGTTGAGGATATCTCTAAGATTGTGATTTTTTTTTAGAAAAGACTAGAAACATTCACAGCAAATGATTCGGACAGTTCACTGTCTGTGTCGTGTTGTGCGGCGTGTGAGTAGAAGTGCTGCACGCAGAGAATTTGCGGACACTCACCGGAGCAGCAGTCCGGCCAGCTGTGGCGATTGCCATCCTCAGAGCTGTATTCCACGCTTACAGGATTATGAGGTATTTTTCCACAAGAGAAAAGGAATTGCTTTATAAATTGTTTAGCTCTTTATCCGTATTTTCCGCTTGAAGAAGTGGGCAACTGTAGGCTTACGGGAGCTGAGTTAACGATAACATGTTTGAAAGGTTTTAAGCAGATTGTTTTGGAAAAAAAAAAGGGGAAAAAAAAAAGATATTTCTTTCTCCTTAATAATACTGCTTTGCTATTTAATGAAGTTTATTTAGCTTTGCCTTAAGAGCATCTTGTGCACCTTGCCTTTTAGGAAGAAAGGAATTTAGAAAAAGCCCAACTGTAGCCGTTTGGAATTTAAGTAATTTCATAGGCGTCAGTGGAACCCTGTGGATTTATTCTATTAGCTTTTCTTATGCCGATAGGAGTCGGAGAGCGTAGCGCTGTGGCAACCAGTAGGTAACTGAGCCGAGAGTGTGAAGCTCAGGAAGGGAGAGGGGCAGGAGGTGGCCAGGGGACCTTGTTGCCTGCAGCTCTAATCACAGCCTGTCCAGTGGTAGGTCACTTACTAAAGAGCCGACTTGGTATCACGAGCGTCGAGTCCTTCCACATTATCACTCAAAACAGAAGCAAGTACCATAAACAGCCTTAGTCATTTATTTTTTGTTGCCCAAGTAGTAGATGAGAGATAATAGTTTATCTTGAAGACACGTAGCCTTACTGCTTCCTCTCTGTACACGTATATGCAAAGGGTAAAACGAAAGGTAGCGACAATTTTTGCTCTAAATCCTTATTAGTAAATTAAGCATGCATGTATGATTAATGTTTCGTTTCCAGCACTTCACGCTTGAATAGCTGATAATAAGCAGCGTACGTATCAGCTTGGCTCTTCCATTATCGTTAAGCATCTTTATAAAGTGTTTACTGATTTACATAGCAGTATTGAGAAGTTTGGGAATAATGGCCATATTTGTTTACTTATTTTCATTGTTATGTGGTGTTAATGAAGAATAATTATCAGTGAGGTTAATTTCCAAGCGCGTCCAAAATCTATTACTGTAAGCAGTTTACTCAGGGATTCTTTTTTTTCACAGCAGGTTTGAAAACGCACAGCTGTCGGGGCGTACCTTCCTATTTCATTTCTGTTTGGAGCACGTAGGCCCCGCTCAACGGTCCGAGAGCCCAAACACCTCTATCTGCTGCACACCAGTGACGTGCTATAGATCCCCGTCGCAAGTGTCCTCGTCCAGTGTAATTAGCTATACTGGGCATGGCCTTGAAGGCTATTTGGCTCACAGGACACTCTGTGGCAAACTGCATCCCAAACAGCAGTACCATCGATTAACTGAATGCAATTATGAAGCAGATTGAACAGCCTTAATATGTAGAATTTGGTGACATCAATAAATTTCTGTAGACAAAGCAGCCAGAAGAGGTAACCTCAGAGCCTGCTTGCTGTGGGGTAAAATTTACGCCTGCAACAAGGAGGTAAATCCAGAGGTGTTCACTAAACAGGACAGAATGACTCATTTTACATCGGTGGGATAAGTAAAGAACTCGGTGGGGTTTAAAAAGACTTAGTACGGTTCAGTAAAGTTAAATGATAGGGAAGCTTGGTAGGTAAATACTGCATACTAGGGGCTTCAATTTTATTTTTTCTACACAACACTAGGGGGAAAAAAGCGTCCTTTCCTTTTAGAATTAACTATTATCATAATAATAACTAGTGTTGAAAGGCTTTGCATATTTAAGCCCCTTCCAAAATAGGTTCAATCTCAGTTTTCATGTCCTTTAAGTCCTACCTTATTTTTACCCCCCAACAAAGTGGAGATATGAAATGCGCTCTAAAACCACAGACCTAATACTCCACACTTCACACACACATATTGTATCAGAATAAAAGCATTTTCTGACCAAAATAATAGAGATGGTGTTCTTTTTCATGTCTTCCCTGCTGGTATGAGTTATCTGTAATGTGACATCATATAACAATAATACAAAATTAAATGATACACCAAATGTTGTACGTAATAAATATGCATAGGAAAGCCAGATTATGTTTGCATCTATATGTGTGACTTCTATTTAATTCATTGTGCTGAAGCCATTGTGGTGTTGTAATTGAGATTATTTCCATTTTCAATAAAATAAAACAAAAAAAAATTAGGGTTTTTTGAGGAAATAAAGTATTTCATTCCTTATTTATGAATTACTTATTTATAAGCCCCCGTCTGTCAATGTTGAGTGTGTACTTTTATGTAACTGTGCAAAGGGACATGGGGACATGACTGCTCAGAATTTGAGAAAACCATCCCAAGATGAGTGGGTTTGGTACTCCTGAGATGTTTATCTGTTGCTGGAGTTATAGAATGTGATATAGGTTCAAGCTTTTCCCTATATTCACTTTTGTCTGCTACAAATACTATGTGTAAAATCTCCCTATTTCTCATTAAAAAATCGTCCTGTTTTAAAGAAGATGGTAGCATATATTTATACATATGTCTGTATGAATATAACATTAAGTGGTTTATTAGAATCTTGCAGAAGAGTACAGTGAATCACACTGAAAGCTGAAACAAACATCGTAGGGACCTTGTAAAAATTGGCTGTTCTGTAAAGATTGAAGGAGAATATATTGGAAACCCCAGGGATAAGTCAAAGTGGACTTTATGATGGATTGTTGGCTGCTGGAGGTAGAGACCTCAGTTCAGGTTTCACTGTATTATGCAGTTTCTGCTTCAAATATTAATTCTGACCTAGTGTTTTAAGAATTATTAGAAAGTAAGAAATCAATATAATTCTGGTCGTTTAAATCACAGGGAACGTAGGAATAAATAGCCAAATCAATTGTTATATTATCAAAAGTATCTGAATATGCTTTTATTGGTTTATGGCATTTGTCGTCACCAGCACAAAGACAGCAGAATTGGCAATCAATGCTGCTTCTCCGCTTTGATGACTTCATCCTCTGAGGGAGGTAGAAGGGCTACTTCAAGGGTCTAAATCGAAAATGTAGGTCCGCAGAGTTCTGTCAGGCACTGCTTCTGCCTAGGAAAACGTATAGGTGGTTATTTTCAGCATGAATCTTTGTTAGTCATGAAAAGGCCTTTTTCCAGGCATGTGTAGAAATACTCCCTTCTTGATAAGCAAGTATCTTGGTATCTAGCCTATATCTAAACCTATGGCTTAAGAGCTTATATCTAAGGCTTATATCTGAGCTCCAAAGAGAGCTTAGATATAAATTAGGTATTTCTACAGTTACCTTGCATCTTGGGGTAAACCCGTTTGGAAGGATCATGAGAGAATATGATTCTCTATCTTTCAACTTCCAAATGAGTGCTCTAACCAGCAAGTCAGGAGATTTTACCAGGTGGCAGTTAGAGGTAACAAAACACCAAATATACTCGTTACTCGGTATTTCATAATTATGAATATATCTTAATCCTTTTATTATCTTGAAATTTTCTGAGATAGTCCCAGTTTTATTTTGCTTAATAAAAAAAATATTGTACCTCAAAGACGTAAAAGAACTGACAAACTTCTCCATTTTACTTTCTTTCAGGAATTAAGTTGGGAAGCTGCAGAGCATTAAAGTGATGTGTTTAATGTGTGGTGGCATCCTATGTGCAGAACATTTCATCTGAAACTTTTCAACAGCCCCAAACTTGTTGAATTCCAAGGTGGAAGGGGTAGATTCTTGGATACTCCTGTGCCTACAAAATAACCAAAAATGAAGGAGGACAATTGTTTACACGCCGCTCTTATCTGCCTGGGCATGCTGTATTACAGCCATGCCGTAACTACAGAAAAACTGAACCACGCAAGGCCATCGCTTCATGGTCACCATGAAAAAGGAAAAGAAGGACAAGTTCTGCATCGCTCAAAAAGAGGCTGGGTGTGGAATCAGTTCTTTGTTATAGAAGAGTATACGGGACCAGATCCTGTACTAGTAGGAAGGGTAAGAAAGAATTTCTTCGTTATTCATCAATTAATATTATTAATTTATATTATTATTTTGTGAGTTGCTTTTTTCTTGCCATTATTTTCTGTTGTATTAGCTGCTTCTTCAGCAGCTACTTATTCACCTAGAATTAATCATTTTATTGAAGCTCAATTAAGGTGCTAAGCAAAATACTACCTAAGTGAATACAAATTTTTCCATTGACCTCAGCAGTCTTTGAATGAAGGTGTCTGAGCTGTTATTTCACACAAGAGCACGAACCACAGCAACCGCTTGAGCAACAATACGTCTCAAGAATATCTGATATTCTCGGGTCTTTAAAAATAGTAATTACAAATGTAATCTCAAACTCAGCAGCTCAGTAAAAGCGTAATGCTCAATAGGTATCTCCTCATCCTTTTGTTTTCAAGTTATCATGTGAGGGTTATGTGTAGCATGAGATATATATCTGTGTGCAGATGTGTATGTACGCACATCCTGGACTGATTTTTTATTCTCTTACTATCTAACAATAACAGAATATAAATATGTAAATAAAATAGTACATTTGCCAGTTTATAAATGGTCAGCAGAATTGTGTTGAGTTAACCCCAGCGCAAAAGAGTGGAGATTGCTGGGTCGATGGGCCAGGGCCAATAGTATGAGTTTTAACAAGGCCGAGGCCTGCACTTGGGTCACACCAACCCCACGCAGCGCTACAGGCTTGGGGCGGAGTGGCTGGAAAGCTGCTCAGCAAAAAAGGCCCTGGGGGTGTTGGTGGACAGCTCGCTGAATGTGAGCCAGCAGTGGGCCCAGGTGGGCAAGACGGCCAACAGCATCCTGGCCTGTATCAGGAATGGTGTGGCCAGCAGGACTGGGGAAGTGATCATCCCCTGTACTCGGCACTGGTGAGGCCCCACCTCCAGTACTGCGTTCAGTTTTGGGCGCCACAGTATAAGAAGGACACTGAGGTGCTGGAGAGGGTCCAGAGAAGGGCAATGAAGCTGGTGAAGGATCTTGAGAATGTCTTGTGAGGACTGGCTGAGGGACTTGGGGTTGTTTAGTCTGAAGAAGAGGAGGCCAAGGGGAGACTTTATCGCTCTCTACAGCTCCCTGACAGGAGAGTGTAGCGAGGTGGGCATTGGTCTTTTCTCACAAGTTAGAACCGATAGGACAAGAGGAAATGGCCTCAAGCTACACCAGGGCGGGTTTAGGTTAGATATTAGGAAAAACTTCTACACTGAAAGGGTTATCAAAGACTGGAACAGGATGCCCAGCGACATCATTGAATCGCCATCCTTGGATGCATTTAAAAGCCGTCTAGATGTGGTGCTCAGGCACATGGTTTAGAAGTGGGCCCGGTAGAGTTGGACTTGATGATCTTAAAGGTCTTTTCCAGCCGTAATTATTCTATGATTCTATGAGAATGGGATCAATGATAGCAAATACCATTCCGGGTGATCTGGTTTAAAAGATGGTTAGTATTGTGCAATTTGGAGAGGCCAATATAAAATCAGTAAATCTGTAATTTGGCGCAGTGTTTCTCCCATTCGTCAAACCGAAGTGTGCATTGGTTGAGAAAGTAAGAATGTTTAGTAAGCATTTGTTACTTTTATATTAAAGAGGTTGTAATTAAAAACTAGTTGGCAATCACTGATTGGCTCATTCGTTACATCCCATCTGTCACTGAACAGCTTTTTACATGCAACCTAGTAGAGTATGAATAGTATGAAGTGCGCAAAGTCTTTGCAAAAATGACGCTTCCTTCCAACTTCATTTGTGTAAAGAACCTGTTATAACTATCTTCTCATGTGTTCTCTTCCTTAAACCTTAAAGCTTGGCTCTCAGTAGCACCCTATGAGTGGTAGCATGCAAGTCCGTGCAAGAACCTTCTCTGAATGCAGGGCAGATGTGCTCACAGCACGTGGCCGAGCATGCGTTACTGTCTGATGTAGGACACGATTTTTGAAAACTATGAAATGTTAGTAATTTCATGTACTTTTTTGTTTCATAAACACACACATGAAATGTAATTTCATGAACGTCTTTGTTTTGTAAACACATACATGAATTGTATATCATCTTGTTATGTCTGTTTCTCTCTTTGTAGCTTCATTCAGATATTGATTCTGGAGATGGAAACATTAAATACATTCTCTCAGGTGAAGGAGCAGGAATCATTTTTGTTATTGATGACAAATCAGGGAACATCCATGCAACAAAGACACTGGACCGGGAGGAGAGAGCTCAGTACACTCTCACGGCACAAGCTGTAGACAGGAACACTAACAGACCTTTGGAACCACCTTCTGAATTCATAGTTAAAGTTCAAGATATAAATGACAACCCACCTGAGTTTCTTCATGAAAACTACCACGCCAATGTGCCAGAGAGGTCAAATGTAGGTAAGTACTCATAAATGCACTTCTGTTCCTGGCCTTGTGGAAGATGCTGCATTGTCAGTACGTGTTGGCTTTATTTAATTCTAATCGTCTAGAATTTTGGGAAGTAAAATTTACTTCATGCTCAGCCAGTGACTCAGTTTGCCTAATTTGCTGACCAAATCAAACCCTGCACAGCTACTAACTGTCATGGTTGAAATGTCTCTAGGTGGTTCCTAGAACGGGACTATTTCCCCCTAGGAGGAACGTGAGGGTCCCCTGGAATTTATGGAGTGTGAATCCTCTCTGGGGTAAACATCAATACCATTCCTCTGGCAGAGCTGTGTAATAAAGCTAAGGAGTTACTGCCGCACTATCTATTCCATTTTCATGTCCTGTTTGAGCTTGTGTCTGTCTCAGAGATTTCCACAGCAATAATTTCTCTGAAACTTACTGAGGAAAACTAAAAAGAAAACTCTATTGTTTGGCTGTCTAACAACAAAAGCAATATAATGCTTAACCTACTGAGGAAAAAAACCATAATGGTATAGAGTGACTGCTGACTTCTATATTTTCACTGCTTAGACCATTAATCCACATCACGGCTGGTGACAAATCTTTTTGGATCGTATGAGTCTATTTTGTTGTAAATAAATTGCCAAGTAAATTTTTTCATTTACCAAACCTGGAAATAAAAAAAGTTAAGAAATAATCATGCCATATGACTGAAAGCATCTCCACACGGTTCTTACAGACACGTTTGCTTCTGACTGGATTCCTTCTGTGTTTGCTTTCCATTTTTAGGTACATCAGTTATTCAGGTAACAGCTTCAGACGCTGATGATCCTACCTATGGGAACAGTGCCAAATTGGTTTACAGTATTCTTGAAGGTCAGCCGTACTTCTCGGTGGAAGCTCAAACAGGTATTATTGAGCAGTTTATTTGAGTAGGACCTCATAACTGGAATACATTAAAATGAAGAACTAAATATATTGACCGAGGCAGTACAGCTGGGGATATCTACTGATGTTTTTGAGCAAAGCTTCCTTCATTCGCTCTTGATTCTAGCTAAGCGCTTTCGCAGGTTGGTCCCCTGGCATTTGGTAGAGCTTCTGGGTACACACTAGGAAGATGATACTATTTCTTTTGTGGTATGATACGGTATGATAGAAATGGCAGTGTCTGTGCTGAACTGTGATTCTCCAGGGTTGCTCCATGTTCAACTGTGTTGGATATTTGGGCTACTTTCCTTGCACAGCGTGATGCACAGTGTAGGGAGAACAGAATCTGCACCATCACTGCAAATATTGCTGTATTTTAATGCAAACTACAATTGCAGTATCCAATTTTTTCGTGATGTGAAAATTTGCATGTGCCATATTGTCATTGTATTTATAGGAATTATCCGAACTGCCCTTCCGAATATGGACAGAGAAGCTAAGGAAGAGTATCACGTTGTAATACAGGCGAAAGACATGGGAGGACACATGGGAGGCCTCTCAGGGACAACCAAAGTGACAATTACACTTACAGATGTCAATGACAACCCACCAAAGTTCCCACAGAGTAAGTAACAGTAAAACCCTTACTCACATTTACTATCAGTACCCATATTCATATGGTATCAGACATTTTCAAAACCTCAAAAAGCAGTAACTGATGGATTATCACAGCACACGTGATTAGATAAATATTATCTACGCGTTCTCGCTAGTAACATACAGAGCTTTAGTATCTGGATTATTTGCTTTGCGTTGCAAAGTCAGACTTTTATTAAGGTCAAGACTACATTACAAAGTTTCCTAACCCTACACTTAATTTTTGAAACTACTGGTCCATGTTATGTTAGAAATATACCTATGATATGATCAGGAGACACAGCCTGGACTTCTCTGTCAATGGAGAAAGACGCCCCATTTCTTGAGTGTTAAACCAAATCTGTCAAAAATACTAGAAAATTTATCTGCCCTGCAGCAGTGCTGGGGTAAGCTGGTTTACTTCCTTTCCCAATTTCATAATTACAGTGTGGCTGTAAAAGGCACTTCAGAAAAAGCAGACAGTGTTTACTACTCTGCTCAGACCATGAGAACTGTACGTAATCGTTGCAGGGAAATAGGAGGAGCTTAAACCAAAAATCCCCGCGTGTATTGTGTAGGCACAGACTCTCCTGTGTTGGCAGAGTTGTGGGTGCGCAGCAGAAAGCTCCCCGGTCTGATCGACGGTGTTCGAAAGAAGTCTCCAAGCGGCCTCATGTCACGCCTCTCGGCACTCCAAGTTCATAGCGATTTGCAAACATAGTTCTGATAGTCATTGTCAACGAACAAATCCACTTTGTTTTTTCATAAAGACGGACAAAGGAAGGAGATCTACTTCACGTTCTTACAGCTGTGTTTCTCAGGCTTGAAGTCTCTTGCTTTTCTTGGCCCTTGATGAAAGTGTTGCACAATCTATTAACAGCTCCTGATTATGCCCTTTCAGGTCTTTGACAGACCTTCAAGTGAGTGAGCATCATTTTTTATTTCACATAGCTTTTCATATTAAGTGTTGATGCTTCATCTTTTACTTCTGTAAACACTCTCAGGGAATGGTGAATGTCCCCGAGGATAAAAGTTAAGACTGAATACTCCTCAAGACTTTTATTTGCCATGGCAATACAACCCAAATTTAGTACAATTCCATTTTTAAATTGATGGTTGAAGTGTATAGCTGGTGGTCAAATAAAGTCATTTTTTATACCTGTACTATTTACTTTTCACATATAAAATTAATCAGGGCTGACATTAACAGATTCAGTCTTCACAGTTGGGTGGAAGTACATTAATGGACCCACACATCTGTTCTGCATCTCATCTCTGCATGGGTTTTGGGTATTGGAGTGCAGTGTGCGCACCATCCCAGCCCACCCTGTTTCTCCTCTGAGCAACCATTATGACACTGATACCTCCCGGACACCACCATCTCTCGGACAGCTCTTCTTCCAATGTCTTCTTCCGAGCTTCCCGGACCCTCATGCCAGAGCTCAAATGACATAGCCAGTCCCTAAATGTAAAAATCTATGTCAGCATATTCTACCATTCTGACAGGAAACTATTAAATCCCCAAAATGTCAGGATGTCAGGTTTTACATACTTCACAAACATACCTTTTCACTTCAAATCATAAGCTGGGACACCAGCACATGGTATTCTGTTAAGTAACTTCATCACACGATGGATTTTTTTCCTCCAAATTCAAAGCCACTTTGCTAAGTGTTTTGGGAGAATATTTAAAATTATCAGAAATGCCAAACAGCAGTTACTCTACTTAATCATTCACGCCCAACTTAAAACCTTAATTTGGAATGCCTTGTAACTCAAAACCAGGATTTGACCTGTTTATATAAGCATCCAAGTGATCGATTTTTATTCTTCTTCTCTTTTTTTTTTTTTTTTTTTTTTTTTTTGGTTCATTGCTCAAACCCTTAATGAGTTATGTGCTTAAATTTTGGGTTCTTTGTGACTGGAGTTAATGACCTATTTCAATGACATGTGCCAATTGTTTTTATGGGTAATGAGCCAAGTCCCTGCCTGGTGTAAGTCTCCTGATGTTCCTAGGGTGCTCGTGCAGCAGCAAAGAGCAATTATGGACGGGAATATAAATTAGATTATTTTATTTTTTCATGTTTTTTTTTTTTTCAATTTATTAATGTTAATGGAGAGGCAGGAAGTGCTGTCATAGGATTTGTACGTTTAGGATCAGGTTATCTTATCTGAGCTCTGGAGTGGCTTGGGAAGGTCCTGGAATCAATGCTGCCTAACGGAGAACTGCTGGAGAGAGAGGTTTATCCAGGACCAGTACTGCTCTCCTCTGGTGTCCCTTACTACGCAAGGAAAAACCTGTATGGCAACACATCCATGGGATGTTTCAGGATGGTTTTCCTATTGGAGTTTGATGAGGGAAAGCGTGGGGGTTTTTTTGGTATGGAATCCCATACAAATCAGTACGTATTCTCTGTTGTATTAAATGTTAATCATTACTACTATACGTTCACACTCCAAATTAAAGCCATAGAGAGCAGCAGATTTATTCTTTAGCCAGCGAGGTCTTATCCAATTCGTTGTAAATAATTTGTGGCTCCTGAGTGAATGGGCAGAAATTCTTCTGGACTCTACAGAGTTGAAGGTCATACCATGAGTCATATGAAAGAGAATTTTCCTTCCGTTTTTGTAATAACATTTCAGATATGAACGATAACCTTGATGTCACAACAATTTCTGCATTCTGGATGACTGGTTGTCTTTTTAACCCCACCCAGAACAGAGAGATACACAGATGTTGTGTAAAACGTCAGTGAGGAGGTAATTTTATATAGATTAGCAATGTGTTTTAAGATTTCACAGATGACTTGCTTCTCAGAGCTCCTTACAACATAACATTCCTTCAGGGGATTTGAAAATGTAAAAAATTACTGCGTTTTTTTGGAACTTACTAGTTAAATGAGTAAACACACAACTGGAGAGCAGACTGCACACTTAAGGCGAATGGCTTTTTTTCTTCCGCCAGGTGTGTACCAGATGTCAGTGTCGGAAGCAGCTGTCCCAGGAGAGGAGGTAGGAAGAGTGAAGGCCAAAGATCCAGACATTGGGGAAAACGGCTTGGTAGCTTACAGCATCATTGACGGAGATGGCATGGATATGTTTGAAATTACAACAGATTATGAGACTCAGGAAGGTGTTGTAAAGCTTAAGAAGGTGAGTAACACCGACTGACGTGTGCTATTCTTCGTTGCTGACAGAGTATTTGGTAATAATGGATTACCACCTAAGCTAAAGTATCAGTAAATGCAATGTCACATGATTTGTTCCTAAAGCTGTGATTAACTCTTAATATTCCATTTCCCCATTAGCTGAATTGGAATGGAAGAAAATAACCAAGAAGAGTTACATAAATACTGTACAGTGGATTAATTGCACAAACTAAATGAATTCATAATAAAAAGTCACGGTAAAATACAATGCCATCAGCTTCATTGTTAATGAAGTTTTGCCTAGCGCTGATAAGTAGCAGACATTCACTGTTGCTTTATGTTCGGTCTGAACAGCCTCATGCCCTATAGTTTGAATTCTTCAGCTCTGCATTGTCCACAGTATTGTTCCGAAGGAGTCACAGGCTATGCAAAAAGCGGCTTCATATACAATCTATCAGTGTGATCTTTAATAGTGGTATGAAATGAATTTGAAATTACAAATTATAAGTCTTATTCATTATTTAAGCATTATTATTTTGCCCCCTGTATCTTTATAGCTATTCATCTCTCTTGGAGATAATCAAAACTCAAAGGGAAAGGCCCGGGCAACTTAACTGCAAAGTTAGCCCTGCCCTGCGCATCAGGGCAGTCTCTCAGTCTCCTCTGGTCAAAACTATGCCGTGGTTCAATTACTCTATCTGTTCTGGAGGTGGGAGTGTATTTTTGTGTATTTTAAAACGTGGGTGAACTGTCATACCGCTCAGTCTATGGTGTTACCATACTTTGGGAATTGTGGTTGGCACCAGCTTCTCAGATGCTTAGAGGCACGGTCACGGTGAGGCTACCAGTGCTGCAACACCGCAGCCATTTCGTGTCGATGACAATGCAGATATGCTGTGACTTTGATCAGGCTCCCAAAAGGGCTTACCTCATGGGGCATTATTTCACCTCCCTTTTGTGAAGTGCTAGGAGATCTACTGATGTAGAGAACAGCAGAAATGAAAGCACTGCACACCATCTTCGTATTTCCCCTACTACTTAAATAGTTTGACTTCTCTTTGTCCTATCTCGTGGTGCCCCCAGCAGCAATTCAGGCCACATCCCTACCTCTCAAGGAATGCCTGCCAGCTTGGGATAGGCCAAGTCTGGTATTTTGTGGAACCCTTTTCCTATCCATCACTCTTTTGTGCTACCTGGAAGGCTGCGTGAAGAGAAAAGGTTAATTTTCCCAGTAGAGATGATTTTCCGAGTGATACAGCAAGCACAGAGCAAGACAAGGACTCTGTCGTGATATTAGTCCCCATCCCTGGAGGTATTTAAGGGTCATGTAGATATAGTGCTTAGGGACATGGTTTAGTGGTGGGCTTGTCAGTGTTAGGTTAATTATCGGACTAGATGATCTTACAGGTCTTTTCCAATCCAGGAGATTCTGGGATTTTGAGTGCCTTCCTGTGCTGCTCTGTACATAGAATGTAGCTCCTTCCATTTGAGTCTTTATGTTTTTAAACACACACATTTCAGTCCAAGCTTGTTGAGAGATGCTCACATTTGTTTTATGTCATTGGATACTAGGGGACCGCTTACTGCTTTGACACTCTAGTTTTCCTAACTGTGGAATGCATTGTCTTCTTGTTCCTCGCAGCTCCTGGATTTTGAAACCAAAAAGTCCTACAGTCTGAAGGTAGAGGCAGCCAACGTACATATTGATCCGAAGTTCATCAGCAATGGGCCATTCAAGGACACGGTGACGGTGAAGATATCAGTGGAAGATGCTGATGAGCCACCTGTATTTTTAAAGCCAAGTTATATTTTTGAAGTACAAGAAAACGCAGCATCTGGTACTGTGGTTGGAAAAGTACATGCCAAAGACCCCGATGCTGCAAACAGTGCTATAAGGTATGCTTCATTAGAGCAAACACTTTCTTCCTAAGCGTGACCTCTTAGAATCGTTATGCAAGTTATTAAGATAGTGTGGTAGATCTAGCATAGTAATATTCTAAATTCACCCAGAATACTAATAACTTTGACTATACGGTATTGTTTTTATGTCTTGTTTCATGAGCTACTAGTTTCTCAAAGCCTGTATCACCCCGACAGCAAACCGTAGCCGTGTCTACCTAAAATATACTTAAGGACATCTGTGTTACACTCTATTCTAAATTATATTTTCTATGAAATATCCCACGCTGTTATCACAGCATGTTTTTTCTCAAAAGATAGAAGTCTGCGCAGTAGATTAGAGGTTGCGTTGGGTAATTGATAAGTATTAATTGCTACTGACAAGCACGCACACACCCCTACTTTCTGCAGTTACACTGGGTAGGCTTCTATTCGTTCGTTTTTGTTTGTCATGTTTTCGGTGTAGATTACCCACAAAACAGAGTTTCATAATTTATAGTTAATGTTTCCGAGAGTTGCAAGGTAAAGATAGGAAAATCGGAGCTGTATAAAGCTGTACAAATGTGTAGATAATGGATAATATTTAATAATCTGGTACGATCAATTAACATTCTGAGTAATCCAAAGATCAGAAGACTTAAAAGATCTTCATGATTAACACGGAACAGAAGAAAGCATAAATATCTCAGTAGATATTTTTATCATGTTTTATAAGAGAAGAGAATAAAGAATATTTTGGGGCTTTAACATAGAGACTTCAAAGAACAATAATTTTCACTTTCTACAAACATTCTGAGGTAATATTTTTTCCAAAAGTAGAAACCAGCCAGATGAATCTCCTTTTAAAAGAACCGCGTATCATCTCTTTGACAGTGATGTTACGGGTAACAATAAGCATATTACTTAAGTTTCTTTAAAAATAATAACAATATAGAACAAATTTGGATGCATGAAACTACTAACTCTATCTAATTACTGACTTTCAATCTTCTTTAGATATTCAATTGATCGTCACACTGACCTTGAAAGATATTTTATGATTAATGCAGAAGACGGCAATATCAAGACAATAAAAGCTTTGGATAGGGAAGAAATTGCTTGGCATAATATCTCCGTCTTTGCAGTTGAAGTCTGTAAGTATTACACGGAGATATTTTATAATCAACGGTATAAATTCTGTAGTCTTCTAATTGTGCCAGTTTGAAAAGCTGCAGTCAATTTTAATAGCAGTACTTTAGCCTATTTAATTTTTACCCGGATACAGCTGGGATCTTGTTTATTTTGAGGGGTTTTCCCGCTTCTGGTTCATTTTGCTTTTGCTTACTCCCATAGACAAACAACACCAGGAAGCCAAAGTTCCAGTTGCAATTAAGGTCGTTGATGTCAATGACAACGCTCCAAAATTTGCAGCAGCCTATGAAGCGTTTGTCTGTGAGAATGCTCGAAGCAATCAGGTATGACTGTGCCCTGCGCAGGAATTCCTTTCTTCAGGGCGGTAGCCCAGTTTTGTGTTGGCAGCTCAAATGAGTTGTAGTAAATGAATGTTTGGTTTGAAATTTTGACCAAAATTCCTAGAGCAGACGGAAAGGCGCTTTCCTGGGGGTTTTTATTTCGAATTGCTATCATCAACGGTTATAGGTAACAGTGCTTTGTGCATTGAATGAGACCAGTGTTGACTGTGGGTACCCACCGTCACACGGGTGATGAAGCTGTTTGGGAGCAGCTTTCCCAGTTGGGAGCCTGTTTTGGGTATTAGAGGAACACTCAGTATCTCACGGGAAGAATCACAGCACAGCGCTGAAGGGTTTGGCCTACAGATTCACCCCTGAACGATCTGTGAGGAAGAGGGGTTAGTATCATATAGAAATAATGCCCCTTTTGGAGTTAGGACGTTGTGCAAACTCCCTCTGAGCTGCTGAATTTTCTGCATAATTTTATTTAGTTTACTAAGTTATCATTAGCACGTATTTGTATACAAGATATATAGGTGGATATAAGATAGACACAGGTGTAAGCTTTTCCATCTATAATTCTGCATTGGTTAAATGTAATAGCAAATAAAGATTGCCTGTTCTAGTTTTGAGTGTGCTCTGTGTTGATAATAGCATACATTTGTTGAGGTATCTGGGGGAGGTTGTGCTATATCGAAATTCTTTGTATTCAAGGGATTTCTCAGCATGCTGTCTGTATGTGATGTAACCAGAGAAGGAGCTGTTTACAGACTACTTTTCTCTTACAGCAATTCATTACAATTAGTGCTGATGACAAGGATGACTCGGCCAATGGACCAAGATTTATCTTCAGTTTACCACCTGAAATTATTCATAATCCAAATTTTACACTCAGAGACAACAGAGGTTTGTGTGAAGATTCCCTCTATATCAGTGTCCAAAGAAATGACAAAGGAAAACTAATGGCCAACGTAATGTTATGCAACAGCATTTTCATTAACTTTGACAGAGCATCTGTTTTCCAGAGATTTAGGGGAGGAAAGCAGGAAAAATACAGCTGAAATACAGGGATGTTCTTGGAATAATGTAACGTTTGTTAACGCACTTTCATTTTCTAGAATGCATATTTTAAATCACATGATACTACCCTACGTGGAAAATCCACTGCCATTCTATCTCCCAGGAGGAGGGTAAAAAACATTGACAAAATCTTTCACTAAATGTAATTGGCAGATCTCCTCGGTTTAGAGAAAACTCACTTGCCAAGCTAAAATCAGCTGAGGCAGGAAAATTGTTGGGTTGCTTGTATTTTTTCACCTTTCTCTGCTTGCTAGTTTTTTAAATTATGGATCACAAGAGACATGGACTAGATTCCTAATGGGATAAAATCACTGCCACACTAACTGTCCTTTGTAGGAGATACCTGCGTGGATTTCTGTGTGAAACATACCCAGATTGGGCGAATGTCAGGATATGGGTATCCCAATCCCTTTGCCAGTTTTCTCTTCATGAGATACAGTTTAGCCTTGCATTCAGATTGATGTTAAGATGTAAGAAATTCGTAGGCAAAAAAAAACCCCAGGCATAGGTGAACATCAAAATCTTATTTGATCATCTAACATAATAGCATCAGTGAACCTAACTTGCCGGAGTTTGAGGAAGCCAGAGGGGGAAAGCAGAAAAAAGACATATTCAGCTATTATAAATATTTATTCTCCGCCATTATAAATATTTATGCTATTTATTTAATGATAATCAATATGATATTCTCGTTCAAAGTTCATTTGTTATTTTCCTGTACAGGGAAAAAACTGCTTCAGCTTCTGAGAAATTGTTTTTAATTAGCACGCTTTAATGTCTGAAGGAAAACTTGGCTGCTTTCTGGAATGTAGAACTCTGTTGAACTGGTTTAAATAATGAATCCAAAGGACTTCTTCCAGATTGCCAGAAGTGCAAAAGGCAACCTAATCCAGATACATGATTTCAGTAACAACTTCTTTCTCTCGAGTGTTATGTTGCGGTGTGCTTTATCTCTCTATCACGTCTGAAGTGCGGGTAATTATCATCAGAGTTCCCAACCAAAATTTCTGTTATTCTTGAGGGATCAAAGTAACACCGTTGCCCGGTGCTTGACACTTGTACGTACATAAGCAATTCATGAAGGATCCAGTGGAGGGGGCAGATATTTATTCTCTTTAAAGTAGTAAAACGCAATTTTTGAAAAAAATGATGAATGTGTTTTCAGAGAGAAGTAAATAAAAATGTATTCTTTGCTTGAGACCCTGAGGCCAAGTTTCTCTTTAAAAGATATTTTATGGTCACCACATCAAGCCAAAAAAGGATTAGATTTTATAGTCTAACAGAGGAAGCGTAGGTCAGAATTGAGGTGCCTTTGATGCAGCTGCAGGCAAGGGGTACTATGGTTCCTGACTCCAG
This sequence comes from Vanellus vanellus, assembly GCF_965231255.1. Taxonomy (NCBI): domain Eukaryota; kingdom Metazoa; phylum Chordata; class Aves; order Charadriiformes; family Charadriidae; genus Vanellus; species Vanellus vanellus. The sequence goes on from NC_138917.1 coordinate 2,775,150, forward strand.
CCCATTCCATTAATCCTTCATTTCCATATGCAGCAAATTCATGCTTTTTTTTAAAGGACGAATACACCCAGATAAAAACGTTTTGTAACGGAAACGATGATGTCAGTTGAACGTAGTGACATCACCTGACAATACTACAAAAGGTTGTTTCAACAAGACAGTATTTAAGGATTGAGTTGTCCTGTATAATTCGCGTTTAGGAAATGAATAGTGTAAGGAAATCCTTCCGTTTCCATCCTGCCTTTCCCTCGTATTTGTGCAATCCTCAGCTCAGCAATGTCGCTAATTTAACTATTTCCGTGTTTGTTTTTTTTTAAATAAGTTGTTACAGTAGAGAGCAAAGTAAAAAAGTTAAAATTCTATGTACTTCCATATAAAAAAAAAATTCTGCGAGTGTTACTGTTCGCAAGTCAAATAATTTACATGATCATTTAAAATTTCTTTCTTCAGTTGTAAATCTGAGTAGTCTATACACCATGCCACGGCTTTCAGAGGGAATTGCTAGTTTTAAAGAAAAATGGCTTTATTAACTGTGGAGAACAGTTAATGAAAACCGCACTGTTTGGGTCTATTACAGAACTTTAAAGTGAATACAGTCCTATAATTATCATTTAATAGAGTTTCTTTCTACCAACTCCTAAAAGTAATCACATATTGCAGTAATCCAAAAAACGTAATCACATTCTACATCCTATTAATAGCCTACTGTGTTACCAAGTTTTTCAGCTGAGACTATCTTCCATAGAAAACATGAGATAATGGCTTATCACACGCTGTGATAAAACACTGAATTACTTTTGCGCTGTTTACTTACATTAAACCACGTAAATAAACAGCACTGTGTTTGCCCAGGCTCGGCTCAATTTTACTCCCACTGAAGTCAGAGCTTCAAAAGAGCGGTAGAGGCTCGTGACGCTTCACAGCAGAGAGACGGATTTTTTAGCAAATGGATTTCTTGTTTTTAATCCCAAGCTGAAATGCCCTTTCCCTGGGCTCCCTCACCTCGCGTGGAGGCCTGGCACGCACCCGACGCTGCTGGAAGGGTTGCGACCCCCTCGCTTCACCACGCTGCGCAAGGGCGAATTACACCGCGACGGCAAAGGCGAGGTGCAGCAATGTTCTCAGATACACCAATCAGGGCTTTACAAAGGCTGAAATTTAATTTGTGAGGGACTAAAAGCCACTTTTTTAATAGAAACATGTCCACTGGCTCTCAATTTCAGACCTTTTAATCAAGGCATTTTGAAACCTGTGAACAATAAAGTTAGGGGATTTTGCCATGGGTTATCCACAGCAATTGCCACTGCCCGGTAATGATTTCGGACAACTGGATGCCTGATTTTTTTTAGTTTTCTTGCTGAATCAGCACTCACATTCTCATATAGACTCATGGAACAGTTTGAGTTGGAAGGGACCTAAAAGATCATCTAGTGCCAACCCGCCGGCCACGGGCAGGGACACCTGCCGCACGCTGCAGTCAGCTGCTTTAATCTCGGAGGCTCCTTACACAATAGATATGTTAACAAGCCGCCAAAAGCTAAGCTGCATTTGCCTGTAGGTAGAGGAAAAATTGGAAAACCATCAGTAAGACCACCAGAGAAAAAGACAAAAATCAAAGGCGAGGAAGATCAGTCTAAAGATCACCATAAAGTAATTGTGAAGATTTCATGGAGAGTATAGGTCATCTTCACTTACAACGCTTTTGGATATTGGATATCCCGGATAATAATAGCTGGAAAAATGAGAGCGTGTGTATTTTTCTGGATGGCGTTGAGATGGCTATTTTCTTCCTTCTGTCCTGTGTTAACCCCCATTGTGTTCGTTAAGACTGTCAGTCAAGTAGCTCCCATATGTGTTAAGTGATAGTTTTAAGCTGGTATTGACATTTAACTTCTGTTTCTTGGCTTAAAAAATGCCATTATACCTGGATTATAGTTGTACTCCTGGGACCTGAAAATAATGAAAAAGCAAGGACGAGAATATTAGCTAGGATTATATGTTATCTTTTATCTAGGTAAAAGAGGGTTTTTTCCTCTTATGGATATTATGTTTCTTCTAAATGTGAGAAGTGAACATAAACAGAAAAAAAAAGTTTAAAAAACAGCCTTTTAGGGTTGATATATGGTAGTCCTTTTTAAACTTTAGCCAGGCATGCTGATTGGATTTTTCTTTTTAAAAAATTATATTAAACTAGAAATCCCTTCAAGTTACACCAGATAAATCAACCCTTGGATCAAATTCAGCCTTCGTGTAATGTAATTGACTGCGGTGGAATTGGCCAGTCTGTATAATAACTGAATAATTTGCCATCCTTTTCTTATTTCTAGCTAGGAATACTATTTAAGCTGCCAAAATCCAAGAAAAATACAACACGATATTATAGAACTACAAATGCGTAGCCAACAGACTAAATATACAAATGTATGATGTTGCCTGTGTTCCCTCCCGTGTTGCCTTTGCAGCCTCTAGGCAGTTGTAGCTCAGCTCGCTATTAATGTTCGTATTTTTTTGCCACAGGAATAATCTCTCCTATTGTGCTCCTTCATTTAATAGAGCAGTTCTTTGTTCTCATATTGAGGAAATGAATTATTAAATGCATTTTAGAGAACCCTGTGGAGTAGTTTTATTCTATATCAATATATATTAGTTCAAGTATCAGCTGGTAGGTTAATAGATATTAGATGTTTCGTTTCTATTTATACCACATTGTTACGAGCCCATTAATTTTAAGTCCTAAGATAAGATTCCTATCACACAGGCACTGATGTCACTAAGGTCCTTTAAACAATTGTGGTACAAAGCCTAGCTGGGCAAATGTGGCATGTAGACCTTCAGGAGGTTAGAAAGACTCTGCAAAGAGACAAAGGGCACCTCCAAAAACCACAAGCAATAAATAATCAGACCTTTATCAGCTTCTCTGTTCTCAGCAAATATGACCATCAAGTAAAGGAGAAGTTAGCAAGCTGTTTTCTATCCAGACGTTATTTTTGTGAGACTTCAGTACCAGAAAGACTACAGTTCTGTCACGCCGAGGTGACCACTCTGGGGATCAGGCGTGGTGGGCCTGGCAGGAGAGGTGTAGATGTGGGGAGATGAATTAATTGGGCACGGGACAAACAGATCCTATATCTAGGACAGCCCTGAAAAAATTTCATCCTTTCCGGTGTGATCTGCAGACGTTCCTAGTGGGAGAGTCAGATAAGCAGAGCCCTAGCGCAAACGTCCTTCTCATCCCATAAATTGGCCTGCGTCCACCAAATTTGGGGACAATTTCAGAGCTTGTCCGACATCAGGGGTACTGCCTGCAAGGGCGCCTAATATAAGGCAAGAATACTTCTCTTTTGGTATGATTTATTCACAAACTTTCACGGAAATAGCAGTGATTAGATCATTAAGAGAGGTTTTACGATTTGCATTATTAAATGCTGGAATTTATGCTGACTCTTCAACAGGAAAATGATTAATCTTCTGCAGTACCCCGAGGCAATAGTGAAATGGGTACCGTTGGAGGTGAATAGCCCTCCCTTAGTAGATAAAAGAACCGGTCTTTTATTTTTTTCTTCTTTCCATTAAAAAGTGAAAAATAAAGAACATGGCAAAGCAGAAGAGGTTGGGCAAAGTAAATCCTCATCCTGAACTAGTTTTTGAAGCTCTGAAACCCACGGATATGATTGTTTCATTTTCTTTACTTCAGGATGTTTACAATTGTATAAACTTTGGTTCAGTCTGCGAAGGGAGAAACACGGAGCACAGCAAAGGAACGCTGTTGGTGTTTCCTCACCTCTGTCCGTCGTGGCTGGGAGCGGGAAGTGCAGGCCGTCTCGCCCCGGCCTTTCATGTCACATGCTTCCCTTTTCAAGTGCCTTTGCCTCAGGAAGCGTGAAGGACTGTCCGAAATGGCCTTCTGTGCCGAGGTGGCAGCTTGGGTTCCACCTCCTGCACCAGGAGGTCCATGGCAGGCAACCGTGTAGTAAGAGCAACGGGAAATCACGTTCTAGCAGTGCTTTTAACTTGTCCACGCAATTCAAAACGTGCCCAGACATACTGTGCACGTATGGTTGAGCTTTCTGAATTCTGACTTTGGGAGTTTGGGTGAAAACCAGGTTCTGATAAAATACTGCTTACTTCAGCGTTTCCTACTGAAACTGGTTAACACTGAGGCTCAAATCTGCTCATACGCAGCAAATGTATGACGGAACTGGGGGTGCTCAGCCTGGAGAAAAGGAGGCTGACAGGAGACCTCATCGCTCTCTACAGCTCCCTGAAAGGAGGGGGCAGCGAGGGGGGGTCAGTCTCTTCTCCCAAGGAACAAGCAATGGAACAAGAGGAAATGGCCTCAAGTTGCACCAGAGGAAGTTTAGATTGGGTATTAGGAAAAATTTCTTCACGGAAAGAGCTGTCAAGCACTGGAAGAGGCTGCCCAGGGAAGGGGTGGAGTCACCATCCCTGGAGGTATTTAAAAGACGTGTAGATGTGGTGCTGAGGGACACGGTTTACTGGTGGACTTGGCAGTGTTAGGTTAACGGTTGGACTCCATGATCTTAAAGGTCTCTTCCAACCAAAACAATTCTATGATTCGATGTTGGCTTTTCGTTTTGGTGGGAGGCTCGTTAACATAGGCCATTTTGGTACAGATTTCTGCATTCTATTCCTCTAGGTCTGACACCAAGAACACTAAATCAGGGGGATTTGTTTTTTTCCCCTCCACTTGAAGGCTTTAATTCTGGAAAGGAACTAGAACCAGCTCAAAGAAGCAATGCCAAGGCCCTGTCATTCGGGTAGTTGATGAAGTATTGTGAGCTTCCCAGAAAGGCAGTGGGGTGCTTAAAAGGAGATACTAACAGAGATTATTTGTTCTCCTTGTGTTACTCTCATCACCCTAAAATAATTAAAATTGAGTGTGGTACTGCACGAATGAAACACAATACTGTAATTGCTCTTGGGTCATTAGGAAGGCGATACGTTGTACTGGTTTATTGGGCAAATAATGCTAAAGCATCTGCAAATTCAGAGCCATTGTAGCAAGAGATATTTTCCCAATATTTAGTAAGAGGTTGACTTTGTGGAAAAAATAACGATGACTACCTCCCTTCTTTAAACAGATAACACAGCGAGTGTTCTGGTCAGGCGTGAAGGATTTAGTCGCCAGAAGCAAGATTTATACCTTCTTCCTATCGTAATAAGCGATGGTGGAGTCCCCCCTATGAGCAGCACCAACACCCTCACCATTCGGGTCTGCGGCTGTGACAGCAACGGCTCCTTGCTCTCCTGCAACGCCGAAGCCTACATCCTCAATGCTGGATTAAGCACCGGAGCTTTAATTGCCATTCTTGCTTGCATTGTGATTTTGTTAGGTAAAAAAGTTCTTTGCTTATTACTCTTCACTTGTCTGTGTTAAAAAAACTAACCTTGCCTTCAGCTCCCAGGTGGATAAATGAGTCTTAATTTCCTAGCTTTTATTTTTATAGGCGGTACTAATTTGCCTGGCTGAAACGCAACACAGGATAGCTGCAATAGCAAACACCGATGCATTTGTCTAGATGTGCTCAGAGAATGTCCTTCTGCGGCCTGGCATCGGGTAATCGGGGACACCGTTTTAAAGGAGGTCATGACATACCGTTTTAAGTTTTGTGATCTTCCCTGGATGACAGGTTCCTTATTGAGGTCAGCCAGGATTAATGGCTCCTGACAGCTATTTCCCTCCAACTCCTCTCGTAGTGAAGACAAACGAACGGCTCGGAAGACCTGCTTTTAAGACAGTGCTGTAAAGCATTTCCTGATGATTTGAAAATATTTATATGAAATGTTTTCATTTGCCCCCAGTAATTTATAGTCTTCCTTTTCTCATATATTTTTAAGTTATTCTATAGAAACTTGAAGTGAGAAGGAAGACAACAACGGAGGCATGTGTTTTGAGGTGTTGCTTAAGAAAAATTCCATTTTCATGGAAGTGAAATGTGGAATTAGAGTTCAGCTTTGGGTATACAGGAGAGAGTAAAGCTTCGTCTTTGGTTTGTTGCAGATATACATGTGGTCGGGCTGCTCGAAGGCGGTGCCACAGCCTTCCGGCAGCACTGGGGGCCCACAAATTAATTAGTCGTGCAGTAATGAGCAACTGGAAAGAGCAGTGGCATTCAGCCCAGAGAGAAAACCCCAGATCAGTACGTTCGGTTCTGTGTACAAACATCAGTGCTTGTTCCTCGCTAGGTATGCCAAAAATGCAGGTGTTTGTTAGCAACAATACACGATGAACTGCAGCACAAATGTTGAGGTTTCAGTGAGTGCAATAACCTGTTTATAAAGCAGCTGCTGTTTGAGTGCAGACTAACTCGCCTTTTTTTTTTTTCCTGTAGTCATTGTAGTGTTGTTTGTAACACTGAAAAGGCAGAAAAAAGAACCTCTGATCGTTTTTGAAGAAGAAGATGTCCGAGAGAACATTATTACTTATGATGATGAAGGTGGGGGAGAGGAAGACACCGAAGCTTTTGACATAGCTACTTTGCAGAACCCCGATGGCATCAATGGATTTATTCCCCGTAAAGACATAAAACCCGAGTATCAGTACATGCCGAGACCCGGGCTTCGGCCGGCTCCTAATAGCGTTGATGTTGATGATTTCATCAACACGAGAATACAGGAGGCCGATAACGATCCGACTGCTCCTCCTTATGACTCTATTCAGATCTATGGCTACGAAGGGAGAGGCTCGGTGGCTGGTTCACTTAGCTCGTTAGAGTCAGCCACAACAGATTCTGATTTGGACTACGACTATCTACAAAATTGGGGACCTCGATTTAAGAAACTTGCAGACTTGTATGGCTCCAAAGACACTTTCGATGACGATTCTTAACAATAGAGCTTAAGATTTGGCCTTAAGAACTGTGTCCCGTGTTCTGAAGAATCCAGAAGAAATGTAAGCAGGTATTTTTTTAAAAATCAAGAAAAAATCTCATTTAAACATTTGAGTTTGACAGAGAGGATTCCTTTGATAAAAAAGGACGTAGAAGTGGTAAATACTGTGAAGTACCTTTTCCTACAAAAGGCAAATATAGAAGTTGGCTGCCAACTTCACTAGAGGAAAAAACCCACTTAAGAAATACAAAATATTTAAATGAAGGAAAATGCTATAAGCGAACCTACAGATAAGGGAAATCTTTTATGTATTATGAACATCTAAATCTTTTATGTCAAAGAAGCTTCCACAAATTAGAAAAGATAACAGTCCTGAGCTGTAATTTCGCCTTAAACTACGGACACTCTATATGGTAGTGCATTTTTAAACTTGAACTATATAATATTCAGCCAGCTTAAACCCATATGATGTATGTACAGTACAATGTACAACTATTATGTCTCTTGAGCATCAAACTTGTTACTGCTGATTCTTGTAAATCTTTTTGCTTATACTTTCATCTTGAACTAATACGTGCCAGATATAAAAACTCTGTCTTGTTGCAGTGGGAGGCGCCCTATTTCTATGTCATTTTTAATGTATCTATTTGTACAATTTTAAAATTCTTATTTTAGTATACATACAAATATCAGTATTCTGACATGTAAGAAATGTTACAGCATCACACTTATATTTTATGAACATTGTACTGTTGCTTTAATATGTGCTTCAATATAAGAAGCAGACTTTGAAATAAACTGATTCTTTTTTAATTCTTGTTCTGGTTATTAAGCATATAAGGAAAAAACATAGTGTTTCTAATGTCCCATTTATAGTTCTGACTAATTTACTACAATTGTGACCTTTTAATAGCCTTATTTATTATGTGTTTGTAGTTGGTTTGTTGCCTTGTTAAGTGATTATTTAAAAATCAAGTACATTTTACAAATGTTTTTTAGATTAAAAAAAATGTAATGTCTGGTGAACATTTTGTACCCTCTCTATCTACAGCTTGTGGCTGCTCCCAGAACACGGTAATAATCTTCGTATCACACTACTGTGTCTTCTGGATTAAATTAGGTGTAATACTTTTCAATATTTCCCATGTAATATGCATTTATCTTATATCTTAGAAATTCCAGAGGTTTCAGAACTGACTTTATAAGTGGACAGGAGTACGCTGTACTTACAATTTACTCCAGGCTTGCGAGTTTCCGTACCTGTGCTAAGCTTCTGCGGGTTCTAGAGACTTAAATCTGACCCAGTTTAGCTGTAAGTTCCCTAAAGACTGTTCTACCTGACAATTACCTTACCTGAGTAGTAATTAAGATTCTGGCACTTACTTTTTTTTTTCCTTTTTCTTTTTGATTTCCCACCCCCTCCCCCCCATTTACCGCAGTAGAATAGCATCGTCTACTGATAGGAAGACATTTTAATTCGTGATGACAGAAATACAGAGTGCTTTTGGAGTTGTTCTTTGTAATGTACGTTTTTAATCAAAAAATGATCTATAACTTTTTTTATATTAGTTCAGAATGAGCAAGGGATTGGAATATGTTCCGCGCATCAACATTTTCAGCATCTGTGTACAGCTGTACTTCTGCTAAATTTAATATAGTTTGCTGTTTAGGGTCAGAGATCAGCAGCTGCAATATGGGAAGAGGCAATAAATAGAAATGATACACATTTTTCTACCGTTCCTTTTACAGGCGCTGTCCTTCATTTGCAGTCAGGTACCAAACTGCTTGATCTGAGAGGAACTCTGATTTGTTGGTGTATTGCTTTTCTGAAGACCCCCATATATGTAGTTAGATTAAAATTTAACTCGTTAAAATTATGAACGATGTTTCCGCTCTATATTCATAACATATTCACTTGTCCCATTATATCCCTGTGTTTTATAAGGCAGAGTTTGCTCAATCAGCAGATTTGCTCTACAATGTTTATTGTAATATTTCACTTTATTATAGCTGTATGCATTCTATATAATTCTATAGTTTATTATTAACTTGGTTCAAATTTCTTTGGTTGTTGATTTTTCTCTGTTTATAATCCAAAGAATATTTTGCTAGATTTGCACATTTCTCCATTATAAATTTAAATAAACATTAAAAAATGAAACGAATATCAATTTACAAATTAACAAGTGGAAATAAAGTAAAAGAAAGTCATCTGTAGGACTCCATCCTCATTGATGCTATCTGGGTTTATTTCACTATTGAGCAAGTTTTGGAATTAATAACTGCATTTTCTACATTTTTATGTTTAATTTTTAAGAAGGACGTTGTCGACTACGTTTTTTTTTTAATAGTTTTAAATGCTTTGAGTTTTAGTCTCTATTGTTTGTAGCACTCTCGTAGATGCTTGGAAATAAATTTTCTTTCCCTGCTGGTTTTGTCCTTTTTCATTTGATTATTTTTCCCGTTCCCAGCGAATGTGCAATTACCGTAGTGCTTTATCGAGTTAGTCTTGCTAATCTCAGCCAAGGCTGCCTCTGAAATGCTGGGAATTACACTCATTACGTCTCATCTGCAGCACCCCCAGCGAACAGCGTGTTTTGGCACGGCAACGGGACGTTTATCCGTGTTAAACTTCACAGCAGCGGTCGCTGGAGCCTCGGGTTTGTACCGTGAGAGGGTAAGAACCAGCGCGGGGCGAGTCCCCCACACAAAGCAGCGAAGACGGTGGGCTGGGGTTGGCGTTTGTGGCAGTGCTCCCGAGGATCTCGGCACCCGGGGAAGGGACTTCCTCGCACGAGTCACTGTAGCGGAGTCTCTCGCGCTTCCCCACCCAGCTCGGGGCAGGACTGAGCCTCGCAGCCACGGAAGGCAACTGAAAGACTAATCACAACTTCCGCGGGTTTGAAGACAAACCCCGATTAAAAGGAGGATCACCAGGCCCGAGCCAGGTAAGGCAAGGGACAGTAGCGAGCGCAGATGATGTTTTGGCCTCTTGTAAGTCCTGTCTGAGACATCATTTAGAGGTGGGACACAACAAAACCCCTCCAAATACCCTCAGTAACCGACAGCGTGACATTAGCCAGGAGTGATGTTTATGTTGTGAGGTGAGCGCACGTATGTGCTCCTGTTGGCAAAAATACGCAGCTCCTCGTCTGTCTGCTGATCACCAGAAGAACTTCCATCCGAGCGAGGCTGAGGTGCCTCCCGTCTCGCCTATATCCATAGTGCTTTTGTACGCGATTCCTCTCCCCACTGGCAAGAAGCAATTAGGTACGCAAGCTCAGTGCCGGCTGCTAAGGGAACTCTCAAAACTTCCACTGACCTGGAAAGGGAGGGTTTGCTTGGGATTTTTTAGGTTGCCTCTGTCATGTTCTTGCCATTATGTCAAGCAGTTCTTGATCCCGTGTCAAGGGCCACAAGCTTGCAAGCTTGCCACCAACGTTTAGGTGATCCTGCCTCAGAAACTGATACGGCCACAGATGAGAAAAGCTTTTAAATAACTCGCATGTTTTGTTGGCTCCTTAAGGTTGACTGACCGACAAAATAAAATGCTGAATTTTACCGTGTTGGTGCTGATAAGCATACGGAAAAAGTGCAGAGGGGGAATTTAAATCATGCTCACAAAGAGGCAACCTTAGCTTTCTGGGACCCAAAAGCCTGGAATACTTTTATGACTTTCCCATCCAGCCGAATCCCTGGAATTATGTGCTTTTACTGAAAGAATCAGTAAACAAAAATCTAGGTGGACCCTGTGCGTGTTTCCACTTTGGTGACTGATTGAAATACGGCACTACTGTAACCAAAGCTGAACAATCAGCACCAGAATCACATTCTGTTTCTTTTTTTTAAAAAAAAAAAAGCTGATAAAAAAGAATGGCTTGTGTAAGGGAATGAGTGAGCTCGTCAGAATTATATGCAGGTCCTTGCTATTGTTTTCGCTAATTTGGGCTGAGACTGGGGATCGATCAGTTTGACCCAGTTCCATGCCCAGGCACAGTGAACAATTTTTCTATTATTTAATATCACTAATCTCAGCATGCGATAAGGAAGGCTGTTTCAAATCCTTGAATGACCGAGCTGGGCTGGCTATGAATACCTAAGTCACAAGAACAATTTTAACCAACTCCGAGCTCTTCTCAACTGAGATTTTTCGATTTGTAGTCACTTGAAAAACACGCTTCTCGTAGCTCTGCACGAAGCCCTGGGCCTTGGGCCTTGGGCCTTGGGCCTCGGGCCTTGCCTGCTCACCACCTTTGGCTCTGCGTTTGTCACTCCCTCCCTTAGTAACTGCAAGCCCAGCTTCCAAAATTCGGTCTTCTTCCTTCTCACAGCAGAGGAAGTGCCGAAGCTACGACCTCAGGCACAGAGAGCAGCTTTGCCACGAACAACGCGGTAACTTCATGTGTGCAGATACGCAATGGACTTTGCCGATGTCTGCGACCTCCTGTCTCCTGGACCGAGGTGGTGGGTTGTACCCCCACGAGGGGGTGTCTCCACAGCACACACAGCGTTTCAGGTTTCTCTGTGGAAAGAAAGAGAACATGGATGACCAAAGAAGGGGGGACTTGCTTGTACGGCGTGTGACTCAAAGGCCTCTTTCCAGGTCACAAAAGTCTCCTTTTTGAGAGTCTTTCAGACTCTCCGTTGAAGCCAGTTGGTGTTCTATAAGTAATTAAATATTAACTGGGGCAGGGGATTGAAACTGAGATTATCAAAGTCCTCATGAGTTCTCTAACTGCCAAGTGCAAAACCTGATGTTTTTTTCCTTTTCATTTTAGAACTTGTTTAGTCCATTTGCAATAGCTTATAACTGCATGAAGAACAGCAACAGCCAAACCACCAAGCAGGCTGGTGGGCCAGGCACCCCGGCTGCCGGAGAAGCTGCTTCGGAGTGGCAAAGTCGCAGCCGGTAGTGATGAGGACTAAAACATCATCTTCTACCCCACACTGCCAGGAGGGGGGAAGGAATAGACACATCATCTCTCATTGTCTGCATTTCTTTTTCCTTTCACATTTACTTATCTACCTAAGTCCAGGAGAAGATTTCTCTTGAGCCCTCTTGGCTAGGGCCGTTTGTTAGACTCTTGATTACAGGGGTGCTCTTTTAAAAATAAATCAAAAGCAAAGCTTAATCGTTTGACCTTTAACAGGTTTAAAAACTAGAAAGAGAAAAAAAAAATTAGTCTGTAGTTTTTTTAAAGCTATCCCCTGAATTTTAAGACAAGCCTAGCATTTTTGGTGGTTAGTGAAAGAGACATAGCATAGACTTTGCGGCTGCTTTGGGTGGAGGTTACTGATTTCTTGCCTTTTTTTTTTTCTTTTCTTTAAACAAGTGAAAAACATGTTTATTTTAATTGACCGAATCCATATGCTGTTCTCCAGGCCTTTTTGCAAGTGAAGGGTTTATTTTGCTGCTGTTGTCTTCTTTTCCAACCTAAATCATTCCATGAGGCCATGACTCACTGCTCTGGCTGCCAAGGCAAATTTCCTCCAGCTCTATCACCAGCAGGCCCTGCAGACAGACCACTCCTCTCACAGAGCTGCTTTATAAATATGAAGCGCTTCTGTATTGTTCTTTGGGCTATATGGAGGTCTTAAGGCAGCCGGGGGTGGGTGGGTGGATTTTTTTGTTGTTGTTTCGGAGCGACGATGCTTTCACTTCCACACCTACAGACCCGGCGTTCCGTGTTGGCATGCTGTGCTCCGTGCCCTATCTCCGGGTGGTAAGCAGCAATTTTTCGGGGAGTAATAAACTCCCTCGTACTTGGCAGGGCGTCTTCAGAAAGCCCCATTGTTCCCCTGCTGCCAAAGATGGCCTTCCTTCCAGGAGACTACTCCCCCTGCTGCAGCCCGAGCTCATATTTTCCTTCTTCTTATTAGCGTACTGAAGAAAGGCATCGTTAATCAAATGCAAGCACATTTAGCAAAGTTCAACGTGTATGAAAAATTTATGTCAACCTTTAGGCTCTATGACAGCCCCAAGGCTTCACTTAATAAGTTCTATAATGACTTACTGTTAATGGCCGATTCACATTATCTCTTTGAGGTCTATTGGGCCTTTCAGTAACATTTTCTATTATTGATTACGGAGCTGTTGTACGTTACCCAGACATAGGAGCAAACCCGTTGTTTATGTTCTTTGCTTTCTAAAATGGAAGGCTGGATGCATTAAACTATAAAAACTCACGCAACATCATTTTCTCTCGTGTTAATATATGTGGCCCTACTGTAGTGCAATAGTGAATGAAGGAGTAGCTACTTGGGGGGGGGGGGGGGCGGCCTGGCAGAAGCTCTTGAAAAATGACTAGAAATTTGACATATCTTGTCCATTGATTTAGCAGAAATCTACACTCCAAACCCCGTCATCCCACTATCTATCACCCGTGCTAACAGGCTCAGAAGAGGTCAAAGGGAATGGCTGACTGCCCTAGGTTCTGCAGTTCTGCTCGCTAATGAATCACGTTTAATCCCAGCCATTTAATTTCTTTCAGAATTTTATCATCTGGGGGAAAAAAAAAAATAAATTCAAAAGGAAAGGTTGCTGACAACCGAGCGCTGCCTATTTGTGTGGCTTCACACAATGCTCCAGCAAAGGCTTTTTTCACTAACACAATCTCTCAAGACTGTTCGGTACTCGTAATTGTGGTATTATTTGCTAAAGCCTGGATCCTCTACACACTTGCTATTTAGCACAATGTTTACTACTGTGAATAAATGGTAGCACTCATAATAGTAAGTATAATGAGGTACCGGTACTGTAATCTAAGCGCTCCCACACTACTGGAAGCTAATATCTCGCTCTGCGTTGAAACAGCGCTAAATGAAAGAATACGAACGCTTTCTCTGCCTACACACACCGCCACTGCACTGCAGACTACTCGGAAGTGGCCGGTGTCATGTGAAATTCCTTTCAGGGAGAAAAATTCCTCCAAGAACATGTGAGCGGCTCACTAAGAACTGCGAAAACGGCATACCTCTTTTGTCACGGCCACCCAAAGAGAACTGATTGTATGTTTCATTCATGTGAGTAACAATATGCAACTGTAGTACAGGGGAAAAAAATAGAAGAGGAAACCAAATAAAGCCGTAGCACCTGCTTTAAAACCTGTTGAAAAAGGCAGAAGAAAGTAGCGGGAATTCGATGTATTGAGAGAGACTGCAAATCGCCAGCAAGGTCAGCACCCGCTATCGAGCCACTATAACGTGTAGATCAAAGCAGAAGCCGTCTGTCTGTCTTGCTGCCCCCTCCCCGCCTTTCCCATCACACTTCCAAACCCGAACCTGCCCCCGTTGCAGAGAGGCAGTGCCCTCCTGCTGAGCGCACAGCCGCACCAGCGCCTACAACGCAGACACCAGGCTTTTTATTTTTATTTATTTTTTTTTTTCTGACGCGCCCAGTGGCCTACTGTAAAGCCACCTGATACTCACTGGGTCGATCCGTAAATACATGGCATGGCTTTTGCACCACCGGCTTCGCCTTTCCGCCGCTGGCCCGGGGGCTCGGTGGTGGAAGAAGTGGACAGGCACGCTCGGAGATCTGCCGGCTGCTTTTCAAGTGAGATCACAGCACAAACAAGCTATTTATCCCCAAACTCTTTTAAAGAATTAAAAGCTGTGCGTAACCCTGCATATTCCAAGGAGACTATTGCTGGTAAACCGCTCTCAGCCATAGAGGACAATCAGAAACTTTAGCGAGCGAGCTTTGCTATTAACTCTGCCTCAAAATAAAAAGGGCATCTGCACTTGACTGCAGTAAAAAACTGGTGCAAAATGTCTGCATGATAATAAGGGAGACCGCAGCTTTAATGAGCGCTGGGAAAAAAGAAAGCCTAGAATTTCTGGATGTTTATTTGCCCTTGGTGGATTATGAGATAATGTGAAAGTCCCTGCTTTTTTTAGCACGGAGGTCAGCACGGAGTTGTGCTAATAAAAGAGCATTAGACTCCCACTGCACCTATAAAAGGCGGAACCTAAACTAACCCTTCCAGTGCGGCGCACGAAGCCGCGCGCCAGCGACTCATTGCAGAAACGGCCCCTTCCCATCACACCTCCAAGAGGTGGGCCGAACTCCAGCAACAGGCAGCTGCTCTGCTCATCTGGCCCGGTGGAGGTTACTGCAATAATCTGTCTCCGAGAGCCCAGACTACGTCCTTTCTTGCGACCTCCCTCATAAGCCTCAGGCGTTATCGCTTGTTGCTACCAATTTGTGTTGGCTGCAGAGTCTAAGGGCAAAATTTATGGGATGTTCCCGGGAGCCAGGAACTGGAATAGTCACTGACGGCCAAGCGCTGCGCTCGCCTGGGAGCAGTGCGGATGTGCCAACTGCAGAGCTGCATCTGCCAAGGGAACAACGTGCCGTGACCAAACCACCAAAAAAAACACCACCCCTCCAGCCAGAAAAAAACCCAATATTTTTAGTTTGAGGAGTCCGGAAACTGATGAAGAGAAGCATTTCTAGGACGGCCACCAGGCAAGAGAAGAGGTGCTGAGGCAAAGGCAGCAGGGGACGGAGGAGGACCCCTCCTTAAACCATCCTCACCTGCTTGTACTGACTTTCATATTTGTCTTGAAAGCTCTTTCCGGGAAGAGTGGGAGGCTAGAAGGTTCAGGCAAACTACTTTGTGGCTGATTGGTACAATCATGTCATATAGGGAGAGAAATAGAAGGCTACAAGACAAGCAAGATAACCTGAGTACGTATGAAGGACCCGTTGGAGCGGGGCCAGAGGCCACAGAGATGCTGGGAGCGCTGGAGCCCCTCTGCTGGGAGGACAGGCTGGGAGAGTTGGGGGGGGGTTCAGCCTGGAGAGGAGAAGGCTCTGGGGAGATCTTATTGTGGCCTTCCAGTCCACTTCCATGGCTTCAAACTGGAAGAAGGCAGATTTAGATTAGATAATAGGAAGAAATTCTTAGCTGTGCGGGTGGTGAGCCCCTGGGGCAGGTTGCCCCATCCCTGGAGGTGTTCAAGGCCGGGTTGGACCGGGGCTTGGGGCAACCTGGGCTGGGGGGAGGTGTCCCTGCCCAGGGCATGGGGGTGGATCTCAATCATCTTCAAGGTCCCTTCCAACCCAAACCATTCTGTGATTCTATGATTCTATGAAGGTGTAAAAGGGACTTGGTTCTCAGTGCTCACCTCAGTCTCCGTTCTCCAGCCACCCCTTTGGTCATGTTGCCCTGATGGAGACCCGACACCAAAGCACAGGCAGGGGAGACAAATCACTGTGAGGACAAGGTTTGCTTCTATGCTGGAACAAAGAGGGCTGCTCTGAGGCCTGCCAGATGGGAACCACTCCATTCAGGAGGCTCTGCAGATCCGTTGAGGGTGCAACATTTTAAGGAGTCTAATCTACTGCTGACTTCAAATGTCACCTTGCAGCTCTTAAAATCCCTTTCTCTCGTAACCCCGTTGATCTTTGAGAATAGTGACAGACCTCTAGAAAACTTTCATCCGCTCTCCGCTGGGTTCCTTTCCAAGCGTGTCGTGCTCTGGGACCCCCCTGTTGGTTTAGTACATCTCTGCTGTCATAGCAGTGGTGGGGTCAGGTCAGAGCATCGCTATAAAGCATGATAAATCCTCTAAGTGCTTCGCTCAAGAAAGCTTCCTCGTTCACAGCTGAACGGCAGTGAAGTGGGATGTCCAGCAGGTGAAAAACTGTTGCAATTACTGGGCCAAATTAAGAGTTATTTATCTGCCAAAGAGTTTCCATCTCTCTGTTTCTCAGAACCTTCAGAATTAGTCATTGTCATTTTGAATCCCGTCATCATTTAAACTCAGAAGACTTCGTTGCTTGCACTGCTTTATTCGACCTGATTTCTGGCACATGAATTCCTCACCTCTTTGAGGTTCTCCAGGCAGAGTTCAGCACGCTTTTTTAACTCTAGTCGTGCTACTCGCAGGAAAGGTCACGTGCTCGATTGGGTCTCCGGGGTTTTGTTGTTGTTGTTTTCCCCGAAAGATGCTGTTTTCTTTCTTGATCTCTTTTAGATTACACTTAAAAATGTGTTCTGCTCACCACCCTGAGTACTCCATTCATATCCTTGCCACAGCATCCACAACTCAGTGTATTACTCTCTGTTAAAATTTACGGTACGGGTTTAATCTGTTTCAGTTAAAGATCAGTGTTGTCATGGAAGAGCATCATATCACTCTCAGCAGTTTAATGAATAAATAAGATAAATACTAAAGCATTGCTCACTTCTACAGGTCCTTCTGGTTCGCTTGCAGAAGCTATGAGGAGCGCAGAGATTGCCTAAGGAAGGAGGGCAAAGTTTGTAAAGTTTAGGGCCCGTGTTCATCAGAAACAAGGGCAGAGGGATCACCAGAGTTACATTAGGGAGAAAGGTGGCCATATGCAAATTTAATGCAGAATAGTCTCACCCTGCCAAAGAAAAGAAAAAGAAAAACACAGAGGGTTTTAGGGGCTGCCAGCGCATATTATTCAACTTTCATTAACTCTCCTAAGAACAAGCCAGAGAATTGAATTTGGATTCTTGCTGCAATGCTAAACTGCAGCCCATCTGTTCCCCATCCCCAACAATGGGTAGGCCAAAATTTATGCAAAAAAAAAAAAAAAAAAAATTTGCTCTTGGATTTGAAGGTTTAAATAGCAGTTACCTCAAAGTCTGGTGCGTCTCCCCTCCTTCAGAGATGCGTTTTATAAGAGCGTTTTGTGTTCAGGCTTCTTACGACTGTGTTTGAACACCGCTTGAAATGATTCAGGAGTTTTGCTTGACAAACGGTCGCTGTGATCCAAGGCCCATATGGCTTGTTTTGGAGTGCGTAAAGGTCATTGCTTCTGTTAATACAACTAGTACAAATACTTCCCTGCCATCTGACGATGTTCCTCCTTATTCAGATTGGCAGCCATTCCCCCCCCCCCCACAATCTGGAATTTCCTTTCAACGTGGGTTGTTGAAGTGGAGATGATAACAGTTTTAAAATCAAAGGTTGAACGCTTCTGTTGAGTTATACTTGGAACCGACCATGTTCTGTACAGTGAGAACATCCCATATGGAAAGGACATATGTGTTGGATACAATAATACATAAATAGTGGATACAATTTTATATAACCCTTACATTCTTATAGCTGGTACATACACTTCTGCAATGAGACAGGTGAAATAGATGACTTTGATACTGATATTTAAGTCCATATGTTGAAAGCTTACACAATAAATAGGGAGGTTTGAAGACAGATTTAGGTTTTCACTATTTTTCAAACATTTGCAACGACATAAGACACTCTTGAAAACGCTGTCGAAATGTCCTTACACAACAACATTGTAGGCAGCACTGCAACTTCGCAGTACGAGATCCACCTTGGACGGACACGCACACTCGCGCGCACACACACGTTTGTAAAGTGTCAAATATAAACTACATAAACTCTTTTTTTTTTTCCTGGATAAGTTTAAAAAAAAAAAAAAGTTGAGTTTTTGGAGGAACAGAGTAGGTGAAAAGTTGCAGTGCGAATGTTAGAGCTCAGATTAAAAGAATCCTGACAACTGTTTTTGTTATGGAGCTTCAGCACTGGTAAGAGGCGGAGCAGGGGTGTGGAAGCTGGCGGGGGGATAACCGTGTCGTCACCAAGTTACACTCAGCTCTCCCTAAGAAAACCCATCCAAACGTAGAAAAAGCTTCAGAGGAGAATAAAATCCTCAAACCCTCTCGGTGTGCAGATGCTCAGTGAAGACCTGTTGGTACTCGGCAGCTAAATTCTCTAAAAGTCTGGGCAGCAACTTCTCCCATCCCCTCCTCGCTCTCCGCAGGCTCAGCATCAGCCCCCACGGAGGAGCCTGAGCCGCCTATAAGGGGGGGAAAAACAGGAGGTGGGAGGGGTCAGTGTAATGACATCTCTGTTTATTTTAAAGGCATTTAAACAAGTTTTCTTTTCTTAAGAAATTACAGTCACTTTCTGAACCTGCGTTACTCAGTTTCAGAAGTCAGGGAACAGCGACGATGCGTTTCACGCTCACAGTAAGTTAGTTGCAATCATTTTTTTGCTCACGACCACGGTATTACTTTATGGAACTTTCCAGAAATTGTGGGAATATTTGTTTTCCCTCTAGCGCCCAAAACACTAGAGCTAGTTTTGCTGGGGTAATTTTTTAAACCTTATTCTTCTAAATTTTCATCTCTTTTTTTCATTTTTCTGTCGGTAAACACAAAGCATTGACACTGCTTTGTGAGAACCCCTACTTTTGGAGGAGGAAGTCTGGGGAAATACATTATTCTCTTAACATATGTTCCCTGGAAATGAATCACCTATCAGATGAAGAACCTAATGGTTTGTGGCCGTGCAGTTATTACACTCACATTAAGTACTGAAATGTAGCTGCCTTTTGTCGACGGTGCTCCGATAGCCAACAAGCCTTATAAAAGCGATCCCCACGCTTATGCTATGCTTTTTCATAAAGCTGATTACAAATTAGCCGAGTGTTTTAACTGAGCCGTGTGCCCACTGTATATAAAAGCAGCATTTAAAAGACTTCAAAGCTCTGCTGGTGCCTAGTGTGGGCTTCAAAAGAACCCTAAATCTGAAGTGTCCTTTTTTCCAAAGCCTTTCTCCATGAACCCGTTTGAAAGTTTCCATCATCTTCCTGTGGAACGAAGCAATTTTTTGTTTGCTCGTCTGTCTGTTTGCTAGCTAAATAATTGAAAATGCTGCGAATCAAACCGGGTGGGAAAAAATCCTACAGTGAACTTCAATGGCGGGAGCCAGGATACTAAGGAATAGATTAACACTG
The DNA here is from genome assembly GCF_965231255.1 of Vanellus vanellus. Taxonomy (NCBI): domain Eukaryota; kingdom Metazoa; phylum Chordata; class Aves; order Charadriiformes; family Charadriidae; genus Vanellus; species Vanellus vanellus. Next base: position 2,794,750 of record NC_138917.1, read on the forward strand.
CAGAATGGGAATATTTTAACCAGCACAACCGCTGCAAAGTGAAACCTACCTCGCTGCACTCCACCCAGGAACGAGAGCCGCCTTCGCACCCAACGAGCGATTCCTTCATCAACAAATTTACAGCTCTACAGCCCTAAGAAACAAAAAAAAACCCCGACTACTTCATAAGCACTTCCAAGCTGAGTTACACTAATCATGACCATTACTGACACGGTTAGGCCTTTACGCTAGGTTAGTGGGGACTTTCACACCCACCAAAAATGAGGGAGGAGATTTCCATAGGTTCCCTCTACAAACCATTAGGGAAGTTACGGGGGCAGCTGCAAAGAACCTTCTTGCACCCTCCTGCTGCCTCCCCCACACGTTCAGCGTACCTTCGCTGGTGCTCATCCAACCTTCTTCTGCGCCATTCAACTAGGAGAAATGGGGGTTTTTTGCTTCTTTTTTTTTTTTTTTTTTTTTTAAATGGAGTTAAATTACTGAGCTGAAATGATAAAGCAATAAGAATAACTAAATAACAACATTTCCTGGAAGCCACCCAAATTGGATGCAACGTTTTACTCACTGTGACGATGACCCTTCATTGTTACCAACTCTTCTGATCTCTGCAGGGAGGTGCTACCACTTACTGACGCAAAAAATACCTGTAGCCCTTTGAGCAGTGCGTGGCTGATCCTTGCAAGTCATCCTGTGCATTATTTTTACGTCTTTCCCTTTAAAAATATTCAGAGATACCGTGAAGCTCGTTCCACAAGTCACTTCCAAGTAAAAATGTGTTTCTGCTTTTTTTTTTTTTTTAAAAATGTACATCTCATTCATTGACTCACACTGACACATGTGCATATAGCTTCAGCTTTCCAGCAGATCACTGTATATTTTGGCAGCCTTCAGTTATACGCTATTAAATTACTTGTGTTTTTATGGGACTGAGTAACCGTATTGACAGCCCTTAAACATTGCTCCTATAGCAACTGCTGGATTTTGAGGCCCTTCAAGTAGCCAGAAAGTTAAGCAGCAACACTGAGACTTAACCCGTTGTTAAAAAAGTAATAACTAGGGTAGCTGAAAGAGAGAAAGGAAGGAAAGGAGGAAGGAAGGAAGGAAGGAAGGAAGGAAGGAAGGAAGGAAGGAAGGAAGGAAGGAAGAAAAAGAAAGAAAGAAAGGTGAAAGAAGCAAAAGAAGGAAGGAAGGAAGGAAGAGAGAAAAGAAAGAAAGAAAGAAGGGAAGGAAGGAAGGAAGGAAGGAAGGAAGGAAGGAAGGAAGGAAGGAAGGAAGGAAGGAAGGAAGGAAGGAAGGGAGAAAAGAAAGAAAGAAAGAAGGGAAGGAAGGAAGGAAGGGAGAAAAGAAAGAAAGAAAGAAGGGAAGGAAGGAAGGAAGGAAGGAAGGAAGGAAGGAAGGAAGGAAGGAAGGAAGGAAGGACACACTTACTAAAAACCCCCACACCGAAATCTTTGCTTATCACAACTCTGCCATAACAGAGTCTTCAAATACCAATATTTCCAGGCTGTCACGGTCCCCCCGGATGGGCAGCAGACCCCTCTGGCGTATCAGCTGCTCCTCCCAGTTTTATACCATCCGCAGACGCAAGTGTGAGGGGTTAAGACAGAAGCGCCCGTCCTGGTGCAGCGCGAGCTGGCTCCCGCCCCACTGCGCGGCCCCTGCCTTCAACTTCTGGCCTGGTCCACGCATCCTTCTTTACTAAGGTCTCTGCAAAAATGTGGCTGTCTGCACACCTGAGGCACCGCTGCTGCAGCTGCAAGCCCGTGACAGCACTACCCGCCTAAGCCTGGTCTGTCCGTCTGTCCGGCTTTCGCGCTGGGTGACTTCTGTCTCTGACAGCTCTTGTACACCACTAGACTGAGCATCTCCATGGAGTTGCCTTCAGCTTCCTTCCTTCCCTTCTTCCTTCCTTCCTTCCCTTCTTCCTTCCTTCCCTTCTTCCTTCCCTTCTTCCTTCCTTCCTTCCTTCCTTCCTTCCTTCCTTCCTTCCTTCCTTCCTTCCTTCCTTCCTTCCTTCCTTCCTTCCTTCCTTCCTTTCTTCCTTCCTTCTTTATATTCCTTGAGGCTCTAGAGGAATGGAAATCTGACTCTAAAGGCTCAAAAGACCTCAAAAAAAAAGACCCTCCATGTATTATTTTTTAAATCTCAGGGTTTTCGGCTCATCAGTTTAGTAGGCCTGGCTCACTGCTTTTGATCTCTCGGGGTTGGCAGTTTGGGAAGCAGATTTCATTACAATAAAAGAACAGGTGCCATTCATATTCTTAACTCCTTTTTTTAAAATATATATATCACTGCATAATATACATCTGTCTTACTGCTACAACACAATACAGAAGCCCTGAGCACTATTTACCGATTATTCCACACCATTTTTCTTAAGAGCAGGACTGTTCCCCTGTCCTGGTCAAACTCGAATTAACAGAGCGATAGCATCACTGTAAAATTGTGCAATTCCTATTTTAAATAATGTTTAGTGTGTACTGCTGCCCTTTTCTGTCAAAGTATCACCGTGTGTTTTGGCACACAGATATCTGCATTTCTGTATCTTCTACCAATTTGACAAAGGTTTTATAAGGCTTAATGAATGGAAAATGCTTTGAAAAGCTGCAGATAAAAGGCAATTTTGAAGGCAGTCATTAGTAGTAAATACCCTCATCAAAATTTCTCTCGCTAATCCTTTATCCTCTAGCAGCGCAGGCTGTGCTGACAGCACAAAACCGCCAGTCCTCCAAGGTTATTCTAATGCTAACTTACAGACGGCAACTATAAGAGTCACTTATATTTATCACTTCGCTGGCACGAATGTCACCCTCTTACCAACTTTGATCAGTTTAAAGTGTGCCACCGTAACACTGCAGATCAATAGCAAAAAAGAAATTCATAGACTTTCTAATAGTCTCACCATTAAAACTAATATTGTGTAACTGGAAAGCAACAGCTTCAATTAATGGGAATATATGGCTTCATTTTGTAGGCACAACCTTTACATTTGAAAGTTCGGTGACATATGGGTTCCCACTGGTGCTATAATTACACCGTGCCTAAAAGTCATCATTAGTTTAAAATGTGGAGGTACTATTTTTTCATAATGAACAATCTTGTGCTGGTTAAGAGCGCACGAGTCTTTTCTTTTAGCACCAGTTTCAATGGAACTCATTCATTTCGTTCACAGCTCCGCCAGCGGCTGCGGCAGACCCCTCGGCGTCAGCGTGGGATTTCCAGGCTGGCAGCACTACCTGTGACTTGCGGACTCACACTGGGCCTCTTGAAAACGCTCTATAATTGTGAGACAATGGTGTATTGTTTCTCAGCGGGTCAAGGGTAACGTCCTGCCCAGCGCAGTAATTAAACCTCTGCACCCCAATCGTCCTCTCCGGCAAGACGGCGACAGGGACAGGAATGTTTAACGCAGGTGGGAGGCAAAATGAGCCCAATTAAGACAGGTCCGAAGCGCCTCCAAAAAATGTACGGGTGAGACACTGATGGTCACCTGGGGAGAGTAACCATCAGAGAGAAGCGAGAGATAAAAAGGCCCCGAGTGCCTAACTGCGGTTTTTCATTACCAAAATTTGCAATATGAAGGTCATCGTTAACAGTCGCTCTTCTGTTAGATGCCCATACGAAATCGTGGCGCCATGAGCATGCGGCTGCGTTTGATCAGGATGCTGCCCATGTTGCCTCCAAAGTAACTGGTGGGCTGTTTTTTTTTTTTTAATTGAAAAAAAATAAGTTATATTTGTCAAAACAATGTTTTTAAAGTTTAAGGGGAAGAGGAATGGATTAGAAGCTTACTAGAGAATGAAAGCGTTTACTTTGATCTGCAACAAACACTTCATTTTGGATTTCAGTATTTTAAGAACACCTTTGTATGGTTCGGAGGGAAAGTTTACATAAACCTGAAATAAACTTCCAAAGGAAAACTAATGCGAATGGAAACAGGGAGATGTGTTTAAAACCTGTCAAAACTAAATGTTTTGATTTTTGTAAAGTCTTGTGGGTTTTTTTCGGGGGGCATGAACATTTCAAGGAAAGCAAGATGTGATTTGAAAATGCACGTCAATGCCAAGTGTCTGCATTTTTCACACAGTTCTAGCAATGATCTGTCTTCTGCATCTTGATACATGTGGGTCTTGTAGACCCGCTAACCCTTTTGTTACCTCAGACAGCCGCTCTGAATAAAGAACCCCCCACCCAGCCACATTTCCAAAGAAGCAGTAGAGAGGCAGCAGTACTGCTCAAATCAGAGAAATGCCGTTGGTGTACTTACTTGCCCTCGCCATACCACCGAACGCCTACAGAAGACCTGGCGGCCTTCTTAAACATATTTGATCCTGAGGTCGGTGGAGATGGAAAAGCATCTTTTTTATTAAGCTACAGATGGTATCAAAAACCGGGCAACACCAAGCGGCCTCCGCTCCCTGCCCGGCAGCCTCTCTACAGAGAAATCGTCTCGTCTCCTATGACGTACTGCATGACTTCTACCACTCACTTTTGTATCTTTTCTCCCCTCTTCAGGCAACGGCCATTTGGCCATCAAAGCACCTGGGCTAGCGTCTCCTTGTAATAGAACGGCACGACACTGCTCCTGAAGGCCAAGGCTTGGATGCAGCCTGAGGTTTTCAACACCCGGGTGGAGAGCTGCACGAGGGCCATGTCAGGATCTTTGCTCACGCTACCTGTCTTCCAAGGTGCGTATGGTGCTCGTCCCAAGTGGGCTTGAACGAACTCAGTCTCTAGTTTTTTTCTGTCCTCTTTGCCGTTAATTATTTCTTGTCTCGACTTGGCTATTATTCTGCCTTACTTTGTATGTGTCGCGGAGAGGATTAAAAGAACTGGGTGAAGGAAGAAAATGTTCCTGCGGTGAGGCAAGGGCGGGCAGGAAGATGCTGCGCTGCAGGAGAACGTGGTGCAGTCAGGCGCCACCGCCAGCACAGACTCAACACGGGATCCCACAGGATCCCGTCTGAGCTTATCCTGCAAGAAGCCAGGGGAAGGGAAACGTTCATGACTCATTATTACTGTGTGAAATATTTACGTGTGCAGTCTGTACACCTCTGGTTAACTCCGTCTGTGAGAAGTCCCCCGAGCTATTTGAGCCACACGAATACTCCTTCGCTATTTTCCAGAGATTCCTTTTCAATTAAGAAATGCGGCAGTTTGCTTTGGTGCGCAGATCTCTAACTACTTATAAGCTTCACCCAGCTCCCCCAGAGCTGGCTCAGGAGAGCTTCCCCAGCCCACACATCCCTCCCGAGAGCGCCGGCGGTACCCGGTGTGCTCGGCCCCCCAGCACACTAACCCACGTTTCCCCGATGCTTGCCCCGCGCCGGTGCCGTTCCCATCCTCCCACCCGCGTCCCTGCCTCCGCGCCTGCCCCAGTCGGGAGCCGCACATCCTCTCACACCTCAAGAGCAGAATGGATACCCACTTTTACCACATTTTACCTGGTATACCCAGCAAAATCCCCGAGGAGAGTCATTAGGCAATGTTAATTACGGCAATCAGCCTACCCAGTCTGACCTAATTATAAATAATTAGCTTATCCCTTTATTTCCAAACCTCCCTCCCTAGTGAGACTGTACTTTTAAGATTTTTAAACTAGCAAAACTCCCCTCACAGATTTGCTTTTCAGTCGTAGCAACCTTGGCATTAAAGGCCTAATAGGTCAGGGCACGGTCGCCATCTCAGAGACCTTCATGGGGAAGACGAAGGGGCCCTTCAACACTTGCGGAATGACAAGCGTCATTTCATCGGCTATTTCACTGGCGTAGGGTATCTCGTGGGATTTTTTAAAATAGTCCTAGGCAACAAAATTCCACCAGATGCCCATTTGCCTAAAAAAAAAAAAAAGCCTTAAATGCTTTTTTTAAAAAACTTGTGCTTTCAGATTACAGTGATGCCTCTCAGGGCCATTGTAGCAAAGACAGTAAACGTGGCACAAACCATCACTGTTTGCAGTTATGCCCAGTTATGCTGTGTAACGAGTAAGACCTTTGCTTACAGTACCCTCTGGCCATTCTGTCTGATTATAACAATGACAATAGTGTTAAATAAATTAATTTCTTTTCTTTTAGTGAAAGAATGCAATATTTTTATTTTTGCTGCTTCAAGCTGCAAAGATTTTTCTCTGTAAAATGACATTTACTAATCCTTAACTGTTGTTAAAAGACCAACTCCATATGAAACTACGTTGTCTTCTAAGTTTATGTTTTGTTGCTCTCCCATTGTATTTTGAAAATAAGCGCCGCACATGTGGGTTGCGTGCGATCTCTTACGAATAAAACACTCGATGTAACTGAAAGTCATATCCTTGTAGTCTCAAAATAGCTCTCCAAATGACTCTTCTGATAAAAGCTCTTTCAGGAGCCTTCTAAATCCTCCTTCTTGGCCCAAAGAAATACTTTTTCTTGACTTTCTGGAGGTGATCTTCACTTATTTATGTACCTGATGCAATATATACCTGACATTTCACCTTTTTCACCTGCAGCTCCCTCTCTGAGGCCACCAGTTAATGCAGTTCACTGGACACCCATGGGATGAGGAGCTTCTGCTAACTGTTTCCAGGCTTCGCCCACCCACATCTGGGAGAAGCTGTAGAGGTTTGTCCCTTTCAGACTCCATGCCGAGCAGAAGTTTACGTTGTCGTGTGCTGATGGACCTTTCCCCCTTACCTTTCCCACTGAAAAGGACGCGGTTAAACCCAGCCAGTGATGTCAGTCTACAATAATTTTGATATCACTCCCATCCCAAGGATTTGTGCTCCTGGCTCATCTGTGCTGACGCAAAGTACTCCCAAATGCATCAAAATTTCCTACTTTGAGCACTAAGTCAAAGCTCATTAAAGCCAAATTCTTTGTTGCCTCCAATGATTCCCAGGTCCTCTGAATCAAACCCTGTTTACAGAATTCTCCCAAGGCTGTCTTGTGCCTTTCTTTGCAAACGACATTTGCAAAGTTTAAAGCCACCTTTATTCCTATGCACAGCATTTACGAGTAGTTAGATCTGTAAATAACAAAGCGCTCTGCTTGGTCAGAAATGCAACCCCTGCGATGACATTTTACTCAAGAAAAATATTCCAATGACTTCACGGGGAAACCGATTACAAGAAGACTACTTGCTTTCTACCACGAATTCTAAGCACAGTCTGGGGAAAGATACAGTTAACCTAAAATACAATTTTCTTGTGAAGCGCGTGATTCTGGACACTTCCAAAGGCACGGCGCTGGGATAAATGGATGACCGAGCATTGCAAATTCCTGCATTCTGTTTGATTTTACATGGAAGAAATGCCAGCCATGTTCTTGGGTCACGGAAACTGCCTTGCTACAAGAGATGTTTTGTGCCAATTATCACAAATAACACACATTTGCAGATCAAGCTTCTCTAACCAATCTACCCGAATTTTCCCCGCACCACTATAATGTGAGCATTATTTTAACTAAATAAGGTCTGTACCATTGAGCGTATCGGTGATAGTACTTCCAAAATGGAGAAGTGCACTTTGGTTAGCACGGCAAATTATGATACAAAAGAATGAATAAACAGAACCTTCATGAAAAAAAGCCCTCTCTTATGGATGATAAATTAAACTATACTTCAAAAAAAAAAACCCAACAACCAAAACTTGACATGCTTTAAGCCTCATTTCTCTGTGGATTCTTATTCTTGCTTTTATTCTAACCCTGTAACATCATCTGTCTTGTCTCTTGTTTTCACTTGAGCACTACAAAACGATCCTCCACTCTATTACTCCCCTCCGCAGACCATTATCCTGCCCCAGAGGAAGCTGCGTATCTCGCGGTTCTTGCAGGAATTCCTCCGTGCTGCTAACCTTTGCCTGGCTCGTAGAAAGCACTGCTCTCCGGCAGACTCCGGCTGTCTCTTACTTCTCTGATCCAGGCAGAGGTGTCAGGGTGTCCCAGGGAGCCATTAATCAACGGCCCCCCTCTGCCATCAGCTCCTTAGAAGCTCTCCGTGAACCTGGAGTGCTTTTGGAGGTCTAGAGCTAACAGCACAAGAAGCTTTTACCACCAATATCTTTCATAGATCATCTAACCTGATTGATGACAATACCGAGGATTAAATATTTATGGTTTAGAAGCATTGGAAAGTTTTGAAATATATATTAAAGGACTAACGTCAATGCATGCAAGATGCTTCACATAGTGCATTGGAAAAGGAGTTCTGTCCCACTGCAGATGCCGTCTTCCTTCTTTCTTCATATTATTTCATATAAAGAGCACATTCATGAAGTTAAAAAGAAAGGAAGAGAAAAACCACAAAAAGGTCGAACAGAAAAAAGAAGCTATCTCAGGCTTTTTGCCTTTTTAACCGTTAGAAAGAAAGAAACAACCTGTCATGTTTCATGTTGCTGAATACCACTTCAGGCAGATGCTATATATACATTATGACAATGAATAATTTACTACGACCACGTCGTCTAGGGCTATGATCTCACTCTCTCCTCCTCTTCCCACAAGAACCATCAGTACCCACTATGTCTCATAACTTGTGGCTGGAAGACCCATAGGTACAGAGACAAGAAACGGAGAAACGTCTACCAGCAAATCAATCCTGCTCTCTTCCATCAAGAGGCATCTTCTACTCACACAACTGTCGAACGCATCCAGGGAAGCTTTAGCCTCATACCTTTTAAAAACTCCTGTGAGCTTTTCATGGTATTTGGGATGTAATACACTTGAAGGATTTTTAACCAAATGGGCCGATTTCAGTTTTATGCACCGCGTTTTGGAATAGAAACTGTCTTCTACCCTAAACAGGCCAAACACTACTATTATTATTCATTCTATTACCAATAGTAATGCAGTACTTGGGCAAGGTTATAGTATGTTTCGTCACTCCAGAGGAGTAATGACATTTCTATAATCTAAAATGTGAAGTCCTACATATCCTAGATATGAAACATGACAGCATAATCTTTTATTCCCATTCTAAGCAACAATTTGCATGAGTGAGCGTTCTCAGGATTAGTCGTATAGTTCAAAAATGTCCAGGGCTTGTTTAGGATTAACAGACTGAAGGAAACAAGACATTTTTAAATTAAACTGCTGGGTTTTAAGGAATGTTTCCTTAATGGGTCATCACAACCTTTTTTCCTGCCTGAATGGATTTTTCTAAACCGCATTGTACTGAGAAAGTCTTTTCATGTCAGCTAAAAATACAAAGTATTTGGCTACACGATCTACATAAACCAAACAAAGAAACACCACTGAATGTGAGGCATTCTCTTCTGTGCAGGCCAGCATAAAGTCTATGCCCTACATAAATGCTCTGGGCAGCTGTTCAGAAAGGCTGATTTCACCTAGAATTATGAATTTAGACATGAAAGGGTATGAATTAATTGCTTCCGTAGGTACCATTCATTTTCTTGCCTTCCCCCTTACTTCATCTGCCATTAAACGTCAAAAAGCGAACCCAGGAAACAAAACACCAGCATCTGAACTGAGGTCTGGAGACATCCCGTGGGATCTTTATGGGATCTCTGAAAACGAGACGTATAACTAAGCCACAAAGTGAGGCACCCTCTGTCGAGAGCGTCATTGCTTCAAACAGAGCGCACTCTCCTCTATTTTGGTTCAAATCGCATTTCCCTCCACAACACCTGACCTTCTTATAAAAGACATTTGAACAGGCCTTCTGCGTAACCCAGAAATACCGTTACAGTTCTGAGCGAGTTCTCCAGCTCCAGGGGCCCTGCAGCGCCTGCTGGGTCTCATTCCCAGTCAACATGGAGCTCTCCTTCTCCAGCATTCCAGAGATTATTTTGGCAGAAGGTTTCCAGCACCCGCTTATCTACAGAGAAAGATCTGCCCGTCTGGCATCAGCAACAGCTCGTTGGGAGATCCATATCATTTAAGGAATGGCAAACGGTAGGACCAGCTTAGATTGTGACAAGTAAAGTGGAGCATTATCTGTGTTTTTCCTGACTTTGAGGAGCTCATGTTTTAACTTCAACATTCCACCAGGGAAGTCTGTTTTATAATGTAGAGAGATGGACAGCACGATAAACTTAACAATGTTACAACAAGGAGAGCAGGCCCAGTTTTATCTTCATGGGAACATAGTTAGGTTCCATATTTAGTCTTTCAGCAAAGCTTTTGAAACTGGAATTTGAGTAAGCATCACATCTAATTGTTTTATGGGCCTGGGTCTTGGGCGGCTAGAGAATGCTGAGCCACCATCCCCCTGGAAACCAAACGCTGGAGTCGGACAACCCTCTTTGTGTCTGGTTAAGGGAGCAAGCAGCTCAACAAAGGAACTGATTTTCAGAACTGGTAAGACCAGAGTAAAAGGGAGACAAGAGGGAATGCGGGACTTTGGCTGGCTTAGGAACACTGAGGTCCAAAGAGAGGTGCGTAAGATCACACACATCATCAGGTGACATCGAACCTGCCGCCGCAGGTGCAGATCTTGGTGGTGGTAGCAAATATTCAAACGAGAGCTTTGAAGGTCGAAGTGGAGCAGGGTTCCGTGTGACCAGCGGTTGAACATCACGACAAAGAACTTGGGCTCCTACATCCCGCTATTCTAGCTCTGCATGTAAATTCTGTTATAATATTCATTCAGGTTGCATATATCTATAACGCTCCTGCCTATCGGTTGTGTTGGTGTCCCTGCTGAGGTCTGTAGATCTCAGCATTTTGGAGTCAGTGGTTCAAGACGGTCAGTACGTGCCCACCTAACGCAGACAGGGCTTTCAAAGGTTTTATCGTTGCAGTTCAATGCAACGGCAAAGAGGTGGAAAAGCCGGGTGGAAGAAAATAATATGGAAAATCTTTTTTAGTCTGTTCATCAGGAATTTCTGACAATTTCATGTGGGGAATGACGATGGAAAAAGATATTCTCTGGGAAGCGTCTGACACAAGGCACTGATACAAAGAAGCCAGGATACTGACAAGTCTCTCTGTTAACACTGCAAGCACTGTAGAAACACATTAAAATCATGAGAAAAAACGCTAAAAATTCCTCTCCAGGTACACTTTTTTTTTTTTTTTTTGCTATTTCCTACCACAAACAATCAATTTTTCCTCTCTCTTTACCAATTACATTTGAGTTGGTGTGAAGGCACTTTGTGCCTTGAAGGTATTACCTTAAACCAACAGATACTGTAAAGCCTTTATTCACTAGTGACAATTACAGAAAAGCCTCTGTAGAGTATCTGTGACCTCAGTATGAGTCTCCCCCCTCCGCCCCCACCATGGAGAAGTGTTTGTGCAAAATCAAGACCAAAACAAATGTATGAACACAAAGCAGAGGTTTGTGGTGACTGGACGTTAATACCGAAATCTAATTAGGTCTTACAAATAAAAGAATACATTGCTAACTAAGCAATTTCTTGAATCAGAAATGTTAAATAATATGCTAATCTAGTGCAATTAAAGGTTTGAATAGAACATCCGATGTCACATTAATTTAGAAGAAATCTCATCTAAAACTTTCCCCACAGGTTAAAATATGCAAATAAAATACTTCATTCTCACACAATATTATCGTTATCAAAATATTTAGATATTTACTACAGTACTCATAAATTCGGATAGGTGCCTCAAATTATGTCTGTTAGAAAATTCTGGGTTTGTGTATGCTTAAGGTTTCCTATAGAACCTAGTTAGAGATTAGATGATGGGTATTTCAATAACCTCTACAGCTGATTTTCAAGTCCTGTGTCGAACCAGTCACGGTCAGGATTTTAGTCACAAACGGTGACTCTCATCACTGACTAGTGACTTGACTCAAGTCAAGTAGGTTTAAACCAGTGGGACTTAAGATGTTTACTAAGAATATCAAGCTGTATACCTAGCTTTTAGTTGAGCATTTTGATCCTCGTTGCGCATCATAAATCAGAAACTGGGTGGTTGGGTCCAGAGAGGCAAGCGGTGTGGTCCCATCATGGAATCCAGAGCTACGCAGGGCTTAGGTTGCTGAATGATCAAAGTCTTCAGGACTTCAAACCTCCGAAAAAAGACAGGGAGATGAAATGCAGCCGCAACTCTCTGCTATCAGCTTTGACTTCCAATCCAATTACAGATAAATTGGGGTTAATAATCAGATCTGCTTCTAAATGGATTTTCCTCAGTTCATTTTTATATTACAACTCTCTAACCTTTTTTACATGAAGTCTATGGAGTTATAGTTGTATAGAGAATAATACAATCAAGAGTGGAACGAGTTCTCTTCAATCCTCTATCACATTGTAACTAAAACCAGACAGTGCATACACACAAAACTTAACTGAATTCTACAAAGTTTGGAAGAGAACGCTACAATTTTGGCCAACATAGTCATTGCTTCACAGCTGTTGCTATTATATAAAGTCAAATTATTATTATTACTTTTTTAGGTTCAGAGAACGTGAGGATACTTTCTTGGAAAAGAACAATGTGCACTTTTTTCCCATAAATATATAGTCTGTCCCTTCTACTTCCTGAAAAAATCCAAGAGGAAAAGTATAGCAACACTGCGGCTGTAGCGTTTGCTATGACTTAACGTTAATTTGTTGAGTTTGTAGATCTGCTTTAAAAATCACACATTTTGTTTGCATATACTGTAACATTATTTGTATTTCTGTTGATTGGAGAGAAGTGCCTAAGCAATCCTCAATAGATGTACAAAGCTGATAAACATTTTCCTCAAATTACATTCCCTCAGCATTTCCTTTTCTTTTAATTGCACTATTTCTTTTTATTGCACTGATATTTTCCATTAGTTTTTAAATGGAGCAGATGTTTTTCCATCAGTTTGGGATTTTTCCTACCAAAATATTAACTTGTCTTTTCAGTCCTGTATATAATGCTTATGGCTGGTGAAACTTTATGAAATAGCTATTCCTTCCTCATGGCGCTGATGTTCTTCCAGCCTGATGCTATGTTTCACTCCCAGAAAAACCTCTCACTGTGGAATTCCAAAGTAGTTTGATAGTTAAAGAAAGTATAAGCTGTTTTCCTTCCCAAAAACCATGTCATTTTTGTGTTTTAGACCTTAAGTGATGTAAATCAGTATAGCTCGACTGCTTTCAAGAGAGAGATGTTAACACTTGCTAAGGCTTTACCTTCTTCAGGTTTTTCTTGAAAATGCTTTTGTTGTAAGCAGCAGGAGATGAATATTCATGACACTGACATTTAAAATTGGTGAAGAGCATCTTATACAAAGTCTTTTCATGGACAAATATCAGAGATTCATCCCACCAATACTTCTCTTTACCTCCCTAAAATCCAAACCCAAATCAAACCTCAAATTCTTCTAATTTTGTTCTCCATTTATTTAGGGGAACTGTACTAAACGTATCCTTCATCAGCTACTGAGAGCCAAAAAAAAGAAAAAAAATCTTATAAATTATTCTTTTGCTTGAGTCAGACAGAGTCAAGCCTTACATTTGCAATAGAAAAGTAGAAACTGTAGTGTACTGAAGAACACTCAGTCTCGTTTAAAATCGAGCATGCATTCTCTTTTCAAAGGACTTCTTTCTAAAGGACCATCCTGAATCTACTACTCGTTGCTTTGAGGACCCATTTTTCCTTTAAAATTCACAAGCAATTTTAAAATAAAAGATTAAAAATACACCATTTAAAAAAAAATGTATCTACATAATAAAAGGAAGACTATTAGAATAGAGCAAGACTTGATCGAAATGAAATTATCGGTGTTCTCTATGAAAGATAATGAGAAGATGCTTTTGTAAATGTTCGCAGCAGTCCCACAAATCACTGTGTTATTGATGGCTTGTATTCTGGGTAGAGACACTTAAAACTTCAGAGGCTTGAAACACTTTTTTTTCTTTCTTGAGTCTTTAACATTCCTATTACATACCTCTACGTTATGTTAATCAGAACTGCTTTTACACATTATAATTTTCAATTACGCGTCAATTTCCTAAATGCATAAATAGTTATGCTATAATGTAAAACTCCAAAGGTGTGTGAAAATGCTGGATCAGAAAATTGTATCATAATTAATTGTTTTATAAAATACCTTCTTTTTCATTATAGATATTAAGTATCTAAATACTTGAGGTGAACAGTAGGTCAGGTCATGAAAAACTGCTGAAAACAGTCTTTTTAAAAGTCAATGCATTCTAATAAGTGATGATGAGAATACGAGAGCGTTCCAAGCCGCTATTCACAGTTTGTTAAACCAGAGAGATAAAGTTCTTACGTTTTATCTAATGTTGCCAACGACTCATTAGCCATACGAAGAAAAAAATCAAAGGCAGAGATGGGAAGAGGTACAACAGTTTACTTAAGATTTTCAATCTTCTAAATACATTATCAACAAGAACAAAGATGAACAGTATTTCCATTTTCCTGGAAACATGAACTTAATTTCTTCCAAATGCATAAAGTTTTCTGTAGTAAGTCTTCTGTGGACTGCTTTTCCTGTAGTCTCCATTTCATCCACTGTATACCTGGCTTTCTTTGATTTTTGTGTACTAAACTTAAGCCTTTGGGAACTCTTCAGAGTTAACTATTTTATACATGCAGAGATAATGTAATGGGAGTGTAATTTTAAATATTTGTCTACAGTAAATACACACACATATGGTGGTTTTGAGTGAAAGTCTTATCATAAAGGTTCTAGTTATTAGGGCAAAAGTTGTCAATGTGAACTCCATAGAATTGTTCATTAAAAATATTTTGTTTATGTGTATTCAGAAGGTTCTAATAATTTCACTAGAATAGATGGATATCTTGAGCTCGCATCGATAAAACTTGATGGAGACTGAGCCCTGTAAGAGCACCTTGTGGTTTAAATTGAGAGGGAAGGAAACAAAGGAGGAACTTGGCAAGGAAAGTAGAAAAGAGGTGTTTAACAGCCAATCTGGATGGATCATCAGCCAAGATAATCTTCTTAGTATTCAAATGTTATAAAGGAGCCAGATGTTTGGGCAGAAAAAGAAGCTGAAGACTCTAGATGCAGGGAGATTTACTGGGTTTTTTTCCTCCCAGTACTGTAAGGACTTAACAATGCATATGGTTAATATTCTCCTGTATTCTCAATAGTAAAACCTCGGTCTGAACTGTGTTATTTCAGGAGGGGATGGAGTTTAAGCCTTACCAAAGACACGGTTTCTTCAAAAAAGAGCATCCGCCTAATGGATTATGTTGCCAAAACCATATCTATATTAGCAGTAATTTCTCAGCACATCATGGATACTCAGTCCCAACAAAGCTCGGTGCAGGAATAACAAGTGATTGATTTGATTTCCTAGGACGATGTCCTGGTTCCAGCTGAGAAAGAGTTAATTTTCTTTCTAGTGACTGCCGTGACAAGAATGTCAATAATGCGTATTGGTTTAGTTGTTGCTAGGTGATGTTTATACTTTTCAAAGACTCTTTTCAGCTTCCCATAGAAGCTGAGAAGCATAGACAGAACAACAGAATGGCCAATGGAATATTCCGTACCACAACCATCATTCTTGGTACATAAATGGGGGCTGGCCAGGGATGGGAAGTCTGCAATCACTGCTTGGGATGGTCTAAATTCACCAGGCAGTGAGGGTTTTATTCCTTTCTCTTTCCCCTTCTTTTGTCCCTCTTCTCCCTGCCCTTCTGGGGGAAGGAGGAGAACTGGGCCAGCGGCTGCGTGGTCCTGGCTGCCGGCTGGGGTTAAACCATGACAGGTGATAAGCTGATTCATTCCTTACATTTTGGAGATAATAATTAGACAAACGTATCTGATCCCTGTAATGTGAGGCTGTGCACGATGAAATCCCAACCTTGGCAGAAGAGCTTAGGCATTTTTCCTTGATCCCTTCTCCTTAAAATCTCTTCTTTAGCCATCCAGAGCCAAAGGATTTGCTGGACTCCGGTACTTGTGTTCTGCGTATAAACTTCCATAACAAATCTCCTGAGCTGAAAGATGTCCCCAAAACTCTTAAGACTGTCTGCGCACTACTTTCCACACTCACATTTCTTTCAAGATGTCTCAAAGTGAATAAAGCCTTAGAATTATGTAAGCAGCTCTACTTGAGAAAGAAGTAAAGATATGAGAAGAGTCTTGAACAGAAAGTATTTTTATTTTAATTGCAAATTTCTCCCAGGCACACTGCACTTGATATAGATATATATTGTTTATCATACTTACATTATTGATACATTTATCTTTCTTTTCCTGTGCCAATATTATGTTACCACATTGATTTAAATGAATTCTATATCTCGTTGATTAGTCTGTGCACCTAGATAAATCAATAAACCTCCCATTTGCAAAACTTAATAAGACGGTGGGAAGGATTAATGTTAGCTGAGGTCTTTTGACTAATAAGTTTTTATCATTAGGCATTGCCACAAAAATCTCCGCCTTTGAGCAAACAATCTTGATTCCATATTGGGCAAGACTTTCTCCCAACTATAATTATATGTAGGCCAACCGATTTTATGTATATAGGACAATCAAAAGGAAGGTTGGTTGTAGACACTTAATTTGAAGGGTATTATTTTTAGTCCCACTAAGGACTAGTGGCATGAAAACAATTAGGATCTTTTGTCAAGTTAATTAAATTTTACTAAGTGTAGTAATCTCAGTGGGTTTAGTACACCAGAGGAAATGCTAATTAAAACTTAAATTCTTCCTGGTATAATAAGGAGCTCTAACTCTAGTAGCAAATGAATGTTTTGCATACTGATAGACATTCAAACACTGATTTCCAACTAGATGAGGGTGAACCCTTAAATGGTTCAGATCTGCTGGAGGCTCACTTGAGAACACCAATAAGTATGTTACATCTTGGCAAAATCCACCTAAGGAACATTAAACAATGTGGAAAACTTGCCTCTTTTTTAATAGAAATGGTGTCAACTTTGCAGTGAGGTCCAAACATAAAGCAATTCAATTGCAAAAGAAATTTAAATACTTAAAAATATGGGGCAAAAGAAAGAAAAGACTTCATAGAATCACAGAATGGGTTAGGTTGGAAGGGACTTTACAGATCATCTTGTTCCACCCCCCCCCGCCCTGGGCAGGGACACCTCCCTCCAGCCCAGGTTGCTCCAAGCCCCGTCCAGCCTGGCCTTGAACACCTCCAGGGATGGGGCAGCCATAACTTCCGTGGGCCAGTGTCTCACTGTGAAAAATTTCTTCCTAATATCTATTCTAAATCTCCCCTCTTCCAGTTTGAAGCCATTACCCCCTGTCCTATCACTACGTGCCCTTGTAAAACATCCCTCTCCAGACTTCTTGTAGGCCCCCTTCAGATACTGGAAGGCTGCTATAAGGTCTCTCTGGAGCCTTCTCTTCTTCAGGCTGAACAACCCCAAGTCTCTCAGCCTCTCCTCATAGGAGACGGGCTCCAGACCTTTGATCAGTTTCATGACTTCTACCAACTATCCTTTCCTGATTACTTTTTCCAGTGACTTGCTAAGCAGCAGAGATGTAATGCGATGGGTTGATCTGTGGCAGGTACAAGAGGACTGCCTGTGCATATTTTTTGTTCGTGCCATTTGATTTTCATTGCTCAGTCAATCATTATTTGACGTTTCTTTACACCAACTTCTTCATCATTATCTTCTTGAAAGAAGACATCTCCAGTGCCTAAGGGTTAAAAAGACATAACATTGTGCAATAGTAAAGCTTTCGTCTTAGTTTTATGTTTCTCTTTTACCTTTTAATTTACTGAGCAAATTCAGACATACGAAAGCCATTCCTTCAAAATGACAGTCACCGTCCTAGAAAATTCTATGTCTTATCTCCATTCAAAAAGGTAAGCAAATGAGAATGATAGTTAACAACCATTTACAGCCTTACCAAGGTTGGGCTGTGTATCAGCATGTACATCCTTACCCCGCGACAGAAAGCACGGCTGGTGAGAAGACTCCGCTCTTCTAGAAGTGAGTGTACACTCATCTTTGCCAGAATAAGATCAGGATCACATCTCGTATCTGCTCTGCTGCACTCTAAGCACTGTGAATATTGATGAAAATCTCTTTGTCGGATGGCTGACTGCTTAAATTCATCTGATGTTCTTAGCTTGTAGTCATCTGGGCAATTAATGTTCATCCTGCAACCATTCAAAGGAAGGGTCAAACCCAGGACAGAGGGATCTGTAAATTACAAGCGCTCTGCCTGACTGGGACACAGAACTTCTCCCAGGGATAAAGAGCGGCTGGGAGAAAGAGCGGCACATTGCTCTGCCCTCGCCACCGTGATCGATGGGCTGATGCCGCCTCTCAGATCTCGTGTCTCTTATCCTTATGCCCCTGGGACAGGGGAGTAAAGGCTGGTTGTTCCTCAGTGAGGAACCACTGCACATCCCAGTCGTGGATTACCTGTCAGCCTTGTCAGGTAACAGCAGACTACTCACTTTTGGGGGAAAAAAAAAAAAAAAGAAAAAAAGAAAAAGAGAGAACTTGCTGTATGTGTTGTTTGTCTGCCTGATGATTAAACAGGATGGTTTCCGTAGCCTGGAAATACGTGGAGCTCACCCGAAGTGTGAGAGACAGAAAGAAACGGAGAGTACCTTTGTAGCTGTTTCTGCAGCTGACGCTCAGTAGTCACTCTAAGCTCCTCCTGCGGAACCATTACCGGGTCAAGTGCCTAAGTCAGAGGGTGACGTTTTGATGCCTCTACTTTTCCCTTCCTTGCCTAATACTGCACCTCAGTCAGATGTGAGTAAAGAGAAGATATACCAAAACTGCACCGTGTTCTCCACGACACGCTGGTTTCCAGTAGTCTTCACTAGTGAGGAGGGTAACATCTACTGAGATGGTCATTAGAATCAATTCCCTCTCCTGTAATAATAGAAGGGAAAACAACAGTTTAAATCAATTCTTATTCACTTAAAAGCAGAAATAGGTACGCTGAGTATAGTACTGGGCACTGCAGACATGCGAATAGAGCTGTGGTAATTTCCAGCTGTGCAGTCCCTTTGGATCAGATATCAATACACATCTGGGAGCAGGAATTCCATTTGTGCACTCTTTATTCCTTGAAAATAATGCCTAAACCCACACCTTCTGAAATTTCTCCCCTCACTCCTTTCACAGCGCTCCAGACTAAACTGCTGATTTTGCAGTAGCGTGCACTCTGCCTACGGATTTGACAGACATCTCCATCACCTTTGACTCACAGAAGATAATTTTTACGTACGGAAGAACTGCAACACATCCCCCTTGAAATTTCCTTAACAAAGCGCTTTCGTTGGAATTCACTCAGAAAAGATGCAGAGCTCCAAAGCCGCCTGCAGAGAAGGCTTTCTGGAAGCATTCTCCACCGTCAGACAGATGGAAGAGCACAGGGAGAGCACTCGCTGCAACACACTCACTTTTGCCTTTTCCCAGGTGCTGCCAGCCCGCAGGAACCCAACAGTGGAGTCTACTGTAGCCACTGAAAAACAACGAACATTTCAGTCTCTCCATTAGTGTGCTGTTCGGCATAACTTAACACTGACAAATTCACAAAATATTTGGATCGCGAAAGTTTGAGGCAACTTTCCTTTAGAAATGGAAACACCTTTTAACTGTGTTTGGCAGACTGGCGGTGGATTAGCAAATGCGACAGATAAGGAAAACGCACAAGAGCGTATCTACCCATCTTCTGGTCTGACAAGGGAAGTTTAAATTATTGATAACAGACTTGTAAACATACCCTTGTGTCTCGCAAACCCAACTTACTTTTTGAGGTTTTCTGATGGCTCTGTTACTGAGTCTTAGAAGCCAAAAGAAAGCAACGTATATTTTTTCAATTTCAAAGTGTAGTATCAGTTAGGTTTATCTGTGATGAACTATCAATAAGGAAAGAAAAGGTTTTATAAAACTGGAGTTCTTCTGCTCCTGACACACAGTACACAGTCTTTTCTGCTTCACAGCCAATAACTCCTGCTGGACAGGACAGTTGACAGGACGGACAGTTGATAGGATGAGGGGTAATGGCTTCAAACTGGAAGAGGGGAGATTTGGACAGATATGAGGAAGAAATTGTTGACTGTGAGGGCGGTGAGCCCCTGGCGCAGGGTGCCCCGAGAAGCTGTGGCTGCCCCATCCCTGGGGGTCTTCAAGGCCGGGTTGGACGGGGCTTGGGGCAACCTGGGCAGGGGGGAGGTGGCCCTGCCCAGGGCAGGGGGGTGGGACTAGATGGTCTTCAAGGTCCCTTCCAACCCAAACCATTCTGTGATTCTACGATTCTCTACTTTAAAATAATAATTAAATCAATAAAGGAAATACACGTGATATTAACCGTCATTTTAAAAAGCAAAACCAAGAGCAAACCTGAAGTATTAAATTAATCAAAAGTAAATCATGGTGCAAATAATGAATTAAAAAATAAGTCACCTTGTACTTTTTAGAAAGCCATCTACCAGGAGTACCATACGTATCCATCCCAGAATAGAAACATTATTCAAACACATTAAGAGAGCGAGAGATATCTCATTTTTTCCCTGCCTGACAAGCTACGGCAGGACACCGCCTTAATTCCTAACACAAGGTAATTACATCCCATCTCTGATAGGCAATAACCAACACCAAAGCTTAATGTTCGTTTCTGGAGAATGCTCGAGTTTTGGTTCTACTTCAATATGGTTATGCATTTTAGGAATAGGGATGGAATTATTTGCGTGGTTAACGTTAAACAAAAATTCAAGTGTTCTGCCGATTTGGCGTCTCGCGCACACCGTATGTGTTGCGTTAATTGTGCCGCTTTAGCAACCTTGAATGCAGCCCAGTCAATTACTGCGACACTGTAAAAATGTGCTGTAGAAGAACAGAAAACTTTTTCTTCCCGTGCCCCTAGCCTGTACTTAACCCCGGAGAAAACACAGAAGATAATAATGATCTGAACAAAGAGCGCATTCACTCAAAGCACACACGCGCTATATGCTGGGCTGAGCCGTGCCTCAGCCTTCAGCCCCGGGCTCAGGACGGGCTGACAGGACTGCGTCACTAAGAGAGATCGTCGCAGTTTACACCAGTGCTTTCCAATACACTCCAGTTTTCAGGCAAAGTAATACAGATAATACGACCCTGGCCAGTGCAAACAAGATTTTGATAGAAACAGTTCCTTGGGTGGTCACTGTCTATACTTGTTGCACCTCTAATTTATGTTTTCTGAGAGATCATAGAATCACAGAAAGGTTTGGGTTGGAAGGGACCTTGAAGACCACCCAGTGCCACCCCCCTGCCCTGGGCAGGGACACCTCCCCCCAGCCCAGGTTGCCCCAAGCCCCGTCCAACCTGGCCTTGAACACCCCCAGGGATGGGGCAGCCACAGCTTCTCGGGGCACCCTGCGCCAGGGGCTCACCACCCGCACAGGCAAGAATTTCTTCTCAATATCTAATCTAAATCTCCCCTCTTCCAGTTTGAAGCCATTCCCCCTGGGCCTATCACTCCATGCCCTTGTAAAAAGTCCCCAGCTCTCCTGGAGCTCCTTTAGGGACTGGAAGGCCACAATAAGGTCTTCCTGAAGCCTTCTCCTCTCCAGGCTGAACCCCCCCAACTCTCTCAGCCTGTCCTCCCAGCAGAGGGGCTCCAGTCCTCGCAGCATCTCTGTGGCCTCCTCTGGACCTGCTCCAACAGGTCCATGTCCTTCTTACACTGGGGGCTCCACAGCTGGACACACTACTCCAGGTGGGGTCCCAGAAGAGCAGAGTAGAGGGGCAGAATCTCCTCCCTCGACCTGCTGGCCACGCTGGGGGCTTGTTTCTTTCTTAGAATTGTCATTCCAGAATATAAATCTGAAAGGCTTGTCTATATGTTGAATGACTTTTTTTTTTCATTTCTCTGTTGCTCCCAAGTTATCTGTAATACCCTACTATTCTTAATGGTAAATATTCTTCTTGGACTCCAAGTTCATTTTTATGCCCTTCAGATCTCTCCTCCCCCATTCTTAATTTTCCAATTCATTATAGCATTATTTTAAACATTTATGATGGCTGTGCTGTTCCTCAGATAAATGGAGACCAAGAAGAAGGTCTGTCCTTCAGCCGCTAAAAATGAAGCTGTGGAGAAAAGAAAGTAACCCCAATGACTCAATCTTTTCCTACGTTCTGGAGCATATACAACCTTATTGCAACGAACGGTACCAGCCTTGACAACAAACTAGAAGTTCTCTGTCCACTCTCCTGTCTTTTGAAAAAGTTCAGTAAGTGTAACACCAATTTGAGTGGCCTCAGACCAGTTCAAACTACAGCTTCTGAAGTTTCTGAAGATGTGTGTTATTAGTGTAACACTTTCGTTGTTTCCTCCTTGCTTTTTTCTGTGTTTCATATATGTGGAAAGCTAGGAACAGCAGCAGTGTTCAATGGCCAATGGGGGAAGGCACGGGAACTGCCGTGCTTCTAGGAAGTTCCTCCACTGTCCTTTGGTACCAGAGGGTCACGTGGAACGGAGTTACAACGCCTATGGAAATACACCAGGTGACTTTACTCTTTTAAGATAGGATAGATCCTGCCGTCTTACCACTTGATCGTGAGCAAGATTTTCATTCTTCCTGACAGGTACAGAAAAACATGTTTTGTGTGTGCCGCTGGCGGTTATGTGAATTTCAAACTGGAGGTTCCGTATTTCCCCACCATTTTTTACAGGTACCTATGTTGCACGCTCAGATTCACGAAGGTCACGTTAACACCTCATTATTCCACATTATTGCAGTAACCAACAATTCAGGGAAGAAATCAAGCAATAGGTGTATTGGTATAACTGCACTGATAATTCCTCTTTTGGGTTTTTTGTTTTTTTTTTTTTTTTTTTTTTAACTCTCCCTACACAGATCAAGAGCTCATTTTCCTATAGAAGTGATTCATAATAGCAGCAAGACGAAGAGAACTGTACTGATGACTGATCATCTTAATATATTAAGTGTTTGCAAGGATTCTGAGCTGTCTAATATACTTAGTTATAATCAGACGATAACTACTGCGTTTAAGTACTTTAATTTACCCTGGACTACATTTCATGTGTCATTCTGGCTCCACGATACCGTTGCTTTTACGAAAAGAAATTTCAATAATAAATCAACATGAGCACATCTATAAATTCAACAGAAGAGAGAGATTAGAGAGCCTTGGTATCGGTTCAATTTTCCAGTCATATTCAGCTAAATGTTTTCTACCAGGAATTGTGAAGGGATATAGAGAATGGTTTCATTAACAATCTGTGTTTATGTATTTAAATAGTGCAGTTTTTCTGGGGCTACCTTCCAACAGTGGAATCCAGCCAGTAATCATTTGTTAAAGCTATTCGAGGGTTTGAGAGCAGCAATCATTTATCTGAGTGAAGATTGCAAAATGCATTTTTATACTACTTCGGCTCCTAATGGTGTGGAAATTGAAATTTTCATTTTTGCTCCAGCAAATGTATATAATATCATTAATGATCACCTTCATTGCCTTGTTACATCTGCTTCCACCAGTGCTCGACTAATACCTCCCGGCCAAGAACCAGCAATTCCCATTCAAAGTGGATTTACTAAGATGTTTTCACCATCAGACTCACAGGGAAAGCCTATTTCAGCTCCATTTATAAAATATTCAAAACCAAACACACAATATCTGCATCTGCTAAAGTCTTAGCAAGATAGTGCATGGAAATATTTGCATGATAACACCAAGAAAAGGTTCATGACTGAGAGGATGCTTGCAGGGATAGATGCTGCCAGATGGAAACGAACTGTATATTAAAGGAATGTGATTCCCCAGCTAATAAAACCATTCATGTTATAAATTCTCAGAGCACAGCAGAAATCGCCAAACCTGAAGTCTGTTAAAGAAATATGCTTGGAAAACAAAAATTAAAAAAAAAATATTTTAAAACTCGTGAGGGCTCTTTAGGATAAAGTTTTATATTCTTAAAGTCTAAAACGCATACATCCTCTTTTGTACATACACGGACAAACCTTCTATCTACATCTGCTGGTCGTGCAAGTAACTTTTCCTACATTAGGCAGCCAAGCAATCACGCGATTAGGTAACTTACGCCTTTCGAAAAACTAAGTAAGTACATATTTTTAGTGATTTGAATCAAAACCAAAGTCGCATGACATTTCCACAAGAAGGGGGAGATGAAGCTGTGGTCTCTGGATGACGACAGCTATCGATCCATGCCAACGCTGTTAGCAGTGGAGGTACGCGGCACCCTGGGCCAAAAATGGAAAGCTCTGCTCCCATGGTTAGACTTTTTTTATGTGCAACTAACACGTTGCTGCCGGAGCTAAAATTCAGCTTTATCATATGTCATAAACCCCGTTCTCATAATTCCTACATCTGCGATCATCTCATCTATTTTTGTAAAGACTTAACTGAGTGCATTTAAAGGTCAAGGAATTTTCACCTCTAAGTGAGACATGGATTCTTGTGTGGTAAATGAGAAAAACAGTCTAATGAGAAAAAAAACTGGTTAAGTGAGCTAAAATAAAAACCTCATTCTCTTCTGAATGAGATTAATTGATGAGATTATATTTGCAAAGGTAAGTACTGAGGCTAGGACCTGTTCTTTAATCTTCTAGAAGAATGTGATGAGTGGGTGTTAATTACCATTCTACATGCTCTCTTCTGCTTGTAAGAGCTTGATAAGTAGAATGTTAACATTTGTTTCCCACTTACATTTTACTGTCTGCCCAGTTTCTGTATTATTCATTCTGTTGTGCTATTTTTTGAACAGCCACATATTTGGAAAAGAGAAATACATTTTTCTCTGGACAGCAGCTTCCATCAAGGCCAATATTTATTTCAACGTCATTTTATCTTATGTAATGAAATAGAACCATACCGATAAGCATCTTTTTAACGTAAATATTTTCTGTATTTAATATAGTATTTATTTAAATATGTAATGTAAATATCAAGGCCAGGATGGATGGGGGTTGGAGCAACCCGGTCTAGTGGGAGGTGTCCCTGCCCATGGCAGGGGGTTGGAATGAGATGATCTTTAAGGTCCCTTCCAACCCAAACCGTTCTATTATCCTATGATTTCAACTTTCAGAACTAAAATGCCTCCTTTAGTTCATATACAGCGTCAGGTTTTGTCACAAATAAAGTCAGACTGAATAAAAGAGTATACAGTTAGTATAGTTTACAGCTAAACAAGGGACAACCCTCACCTTCGTAGTTTGGACCTGTCGCTAATCAGCAGTGAAGAAGTAGGGAAAAGGCTGTTTCCCCAAGCCAGTGGTACTTTGCCAACATAAGAATAAAACGCACACATGCATGCGCGTGCCTGTGCACGCAGGCACACACGAATGCAGAATTAGCTACTGGTTTTAAAATTTTTCAAGTGTGAATAAAGCATCTAATTAAAAAGTTCGTTACCGGTTCCAAAAGACTTTTACCACCTTTTAACTAATTTCACTTCCAAAGATTTATACTTAGTGGAATGCAGGGACAAAATAATAAAATATAATCAAATGCAAAATAGATTTAACGTCCAGCTGGTTTACTGATGTACAGAATTATCACACATTATAAACTCTTTGATTTTTTATATTGCCTAGGAAGTACAAAGTAAGCCGGGATCCATGGCGAGAATTAGTTTTGCTCAAGGAGAGAGTGATTTCAACAAAGTTGGAAGTGGAAAGTATTATGGCCAATGCAGATTAAGGATTTCGATGATAGATTTCTAAAGGTAAACGTACATCTAATGATATGATATAAAGTCCACTCTCACTGCCTTAAATAAAATCAAAGCATTTAAAGGAGCATCAGATGGACAGGATTTGATTCACAGAACAATCTGTGCACCACCGAAGCAGAGCGGGCTCTAGTCCCACACCGAGCGCAGCTGACAGTAAAGGACTCCCCGACAGGGATGTTCTGCTCCTCCCGCCCTCATCGCAATCCAGAGCCCTCTCCTACATCCACCCTAGGGTGAGTAAAATCACGTCGTTGGTATTAAGGAAAATTAACCCACTCCCCGCGAAGCCAAAAAATAAAGAAAACGTTGGGGGTTTGTCGCTGTCCGGATTGCTGGATATAGCGCACGGGGAAGGGGAGGGACGCAGAGCTGAGGTTAAATGAAAACAGGGAAGGAAAGGGAATAAACCCTCTCCTTACAGCCTGAAATCGTATCCTACTTTCCACAAGCGGAAGCGCGGTCCTGCCGACCCCGTCCCCGCGGGCTGAGCCCCGGCCGTGCCCAGCGGGGCAGGCAGGACGACAGCGCGGTCGGTGGGGCAGCACAGGGTTCTCCGAGCCGGCTCCCGCTGCTCCGGGACTGCAGCTGATGGATCACAGGGCCCAACGTCGGCAAAGTCATCCCGCGGCGCACAGCTCGAGCAAGGGGTTAGCTCTCATTCAGCTTCCATCTGATACTGCTTCTAGGATATGGACGACCCCGTCCACACACCGTCCAGAGTTCTGTGTCTTGGGCCGTGGAGGTACAAACTGACTTCTTGATGGCACCGTTCCCACAGCGCTCCTGCTCCACGGTGGGTGCTTTGCAGCAGCTCCCATTTTTAGGAAGATCTCGGAGAGGCTTTTCTGAAAAGGGCTGGAACGGAGTCAAAATGAATAATAGCTTGTGCAGCCTGAGAGCGCTGCAGGAGCCGCTAAGTATTAACAAACAGAATTAACATTTACAAGTTAAAGATCTGTTTGGTCGGTGGCTATTTTTCAGCATTAAATATAATTTACGGCTGGCTGATTTATGGGCACAGAGTCATTTAAGATATTAAACAGTACCTAGTAGCTGCTTCATAGCTGCTGAGCAGCTTCAAGTCTTCCGCTCGGCTCCCTGTGTCATCCCTCTTAAACAAAGGGACCATTAATAAACTGCTCTGTGCAGAACAAGAAAGGACTGAGTACCGCAGCCTCATTTCAGAGGTAATAGACTTAATAATGAACAAATGACACTGGAATAGTTTTAGGCTATTATTTTTAGTAATGTATGTGCCTTGCTATAGCTCTGCATGTGGTAAGCCCGGCTCAAGAAAAACATTCCACGGTTATTCACATCACAGTCTATTTTGTGATACTTTTCTGTACAGAGAGCCAGACAAAAGCCTCCAAAGGACTACGTGCCAAGGCCAGCGCCAGTTATTACTTAAGAAAATATTGTTGAAATCGATGAGAACCGGTGGAGGAGGGGGAGGGGAGACTGGGGCGGTAGTCTCTCAGGGTTTCACTCCACATCTGTCTTGAAAATAAAGATACAACTGACATTCACTCTCAGCTCTTTGTGTATCGCTTGAGTGGAATGATTTGAGGGTGGAGATATGGGGGACAGAGGGGGAGAGATGTGCTTGTATCAGGAGCTCTCAGAAACCTAACGTTTTGGCAGACGATATAGAAAACTTGGAAACTGCCAGATATTTCAAGGGAACTTGGGGTAAGTAGAGGGAACTTGATAGCACCTCCTGGGATCCGCATAAGGATTTATGGTAGCTATTTGAAACCAAACTAAATATAGAGATTTTGCATAGTTCCAACCCCAAGTCAGACTGTGCTGGCACTTCAGGCTGGGTTCTCCTTTGAGCTTTCAATTTTGTTTGAATTGGAAACTCTAAGCAAAGCTCAGGAGATGCAAACATATGCAGACAGTTTCCCCCTGAAGTGCTAACTGACTTGTGAACCAAAACCCAATTGAACTCCAGTCTATTTAAAATCCGGCAGGCAAACAGCTCAGAACAATTCTTTATTCACTTACATACATAAAAGGAAGATAAAATGGTAGTACAGCATCCAACCACAGAAAAGTATATTTAGAGAACAGTAAAAGTCTCTGTGCTCCGTACAATACTCTTCGATAGAGGGGGTCGCATAATCTCCTGAGCATCTCTGCAAGCTGTGATTTCATCTGTGGGCTGCCTCTGAAAACCAGAACACCACCAGAGTCACTGCGCTGTCCACCCCCCTCCTTGTACTTCTCTAAGACGACCCAGTTTTAAAGAAGCCTTGGGTAAGGGGCATAATGACCACCTTCCTCCTGCTCTTGGCTGCCAGACCCATGACCTCCATGGCGATACCTCAGCTATAAGCACAGCCAAAAATGCCGTTGCACTGCCAAAGCCCTCCTTAGAAAACAAAAATAATGTTTATAACTAAAGTCTTCATAAGAAAGCGGAAAGAGGAGACTTGAAACTAGGATGGCTTCGTTGAGTCTTGCCAGTTACACATAGCCTGATAAGCTACGTGCGTGCAGAAGCTAACGAGAGTTAACACATAGGCAGCACTAAAACCATCCAAGACAGTACTCCTGTTGGGAAGAAGGGGAGGACCATCAGTCAAGAGCCTGTGCCTCGCACCAAAGGGGACATCTGGCCAGTGACTGGTCAATTCGGGCGCATTAACAGGTGGGTGTGCGAATCACCAGTATGATGAACCACATGCAGGATGTGGTTTGCTGTATCTGTACAGAACATTATTAGCAATGATTCCTGGTGTCCTTTGCTCTGTCCCCCACGGTCCTCCTGATCCCACGAAGGGATCTTGTAGCAAAGGTTGCATGTCACCCAAAAGTACTCAGATGCGTTAAACAGCTAAAAAAGGTTCGTTTTGTGATGTAAACAGCTGCAGCTATAGAAATAGGCAATCCTTACGAACAGCCAGAAAGCGAGGAAAGACCAGAGGAAAGAGTGAAGATAACGGCGCTCTCTGCGAGAGAATTCCCAAAGTCTGAGCTGGGATGAACTTACTGAAGAGAGAGGAATAGTGGAGCCCTAGAGGGAAGCAGCAGCGCAATGACCACGCCAGAGACAGAACAGAGATGCCCAGTGTGGGACTGCCCAAAACTGAGCTCAGCCTTAAAGCTGACCCGTATTCCTGTCACTACTTTGCAATCCGCGTAACCGAGAGGGTGACGCTACGGGAACCACCTTGTTCAGACGGAATCTGTCTTCCGGGCTACGGTTTGAGCCGCACGTCTGATGAAGGGTCTGCAACCTTAAGAACTGTTACAAAGCGAAATTCATTACCATCATAATTACCATCCCGACGTTAACAGATGGGCAGCCGAGATTACGAGAGTGTTGTTTGCTCAAGGTCACACAGGAAATCTGTGGCAGAACCCCGGTTCGAACACAAGTCTCCAGAGCCCCAACCAAATGCTTTAACCGCAAAGCTATTCTTTTTCCCTCCGCTAGCCCAGCTGGCACTCCGCTTGCCCAGTGCAGCAGGTAGGGGCTGACATTCCCAGTCCTTTCAACCGATATTATTAGCATACAGCAACAAAGACGTGCAGCGGAGTATTGGCAGCCAAAGGGATAAGTGATGATTGTAAGATAAAGTGTTTGTGTTTCTAGCCATCTGTTTGCAAATAATCCAAATTATTATTTTTAGGATTGCTGATTCTGTCATAGCTATATTTCTGGCGTAGGGTAGCTCTCTCCTGGTACTGGGTGGCTGAGAAAAAGCATTTGCTTCTGGTAGAAAACAGAAACACAAAACTTTATACCGCATCCTGCTGATAAAATACAAGAGCATTACATTCACACGTTTCTCATTAAACATAACCACAAAATCTGGATAGCAAAAATTAACATAGTGCATTGAGAGAGCAAAGGCGCCGACGACACATATAGGATCTCAGTATGCGGAAGCTTTGGCTTTCTAAGTTTTAAGTATCTCCTACTGGAATTACTGCAGAAGGAAAATGGCGCTCAGAAGCAGTACCCCTCCCCTTCCGCGTGCGAGGTACCTTGCACTGCCTTCCCTTCTCCAACGCTCACACAAACGACAATTTAATTCCTCCCAAAACAGAATGCTTGAGCGTCCAAGCAGCGGAAGAGACACTAGCGATGCCTCCTCATGTGCCGCGGGAAATCAGCAATAGCTGCAAGAGAACACGCGGCCGAGTGAGGAGGGATTTGGCTGCGCAGGAGAAAGTACGAGGCACAGCGACGCAGTCTTTATTTTCGGGCACACGGAGCGTCTTTCTCACGTGCGGAAAGAAGGGCCAAGCAGAAGGCAGTTCCTCCCCCCCCCCCCCGAAGGAGCGGCTCCGCGAAGGAGGACAGCCCGTGGCTGCGGACCAAGGCGGGAGGAGGAAGGGACGTCCCTAGCCGCTGAGTTTTGTCAGGAACTTTTCGTAAAACAAAACTCAAAGACTAACTTTTTCTTTGCATATCCTAGGTGTCCCCCCGGGGAGTCAGCTCA
The DNA here is from genome assembly GCF_965231255.1 of Vanellus vanellus. NCBI lineage: Eukaryota > Metazoa > Chordata > Aves > Charadriiformes > Charadriidae > Vanellus > Vanellus vanellus. The sequence continues at coordinate 2,824,782 of NC_138917.1, forward strand.
ACATTCCCGCGCAGTTACTTAAACTCTGCGCGACTCTTTCATTCTACTGGGCTGAGGTACCCTCTACATGTTATAAATCTGTAAAGTTAGTGGCAAAACAAGTTATACATTCTGATTTATTATCTGCTTTGGCTCAAACCAACAGGACTATACATTAAGGGGGGGGGGGGGGAACCCATGCTGTCTCTGTATTTATAGCCTTGTCATTTAAACATTTGGCAGCCTTTCAGCTGCTCCATATGTTCACTGTATTAAGCTTTACCATAAAAGGAACTAAGAAGCAAAGTCGAAAGAAAGCTGATATTGTACGGTTTAAAAGTCTGGCAGTTAAAATAATAATCAAGGAAAATTTTCAATAACAGCCATTCGTGGTACCTCAGCTACTTCAAAAGCCTCGTAATGAAACACCGTCATCCTTAACCGTTGCTGGCAGACTGTCTTCGTGCAAGACGCCTTAGAATACACACATCAAAGCTACTGTTAAACCTTGCGCTTAACAGAAATAGAAAAACTTTTTTCAGAAGGTGACAACGGAAGGAGACAAAATTAGAATTTAGAAACTGGGAAAATTCTACCCCATTTGAGGGGCAGTACAAAAGAGGAAAGAAATAAACACTTTTGGAAGAAAGTTGGGAAGCGGATAGTGATGGGGCTTCCACAGTCCTAACGTGGTCATTTACAGCTATTAGAATATTATAATAAGTCTAGAGGCAAACTAAATTTGACAAATTCACGTCATAAACATGCTGTTAAGTACACTTCCATACGCATTTGCCCAAGTGATGCATCAGCACCTGTCTGCAGATGGGATACCTCTTCTCCCCAGCCTGCTTGCTTTAAGCAGAACTCCTAGCAAACGCCCTGCTAAGAAAAATGACAGGGAAAGAACCTACTCCGGTGGAAGTTTAACCTCCCATCCTTCAGATTCGTATCAGCTTGGCAGGTTTAGAAGTTTGTGGTTGCTAATCAGGAGTTGAATCTTTGTGCTTCGAGACGCAAAGTATTTCTTTACCATCAGCTAATTCTACTTTTTTAGCATCACAAGGATTCCTTTTGCGGTATACCCCAACTGCAGACGAGAGGCAGCTGAAACAACCCCCGCTTCTACGCCAGCATCTCCCCAAAGCCCCACGGCACTTCCTGAGAACTGGGGCACCTTCCTCTGTCCAGAACAAATCAGAATTGTTTGCGCTATCAACTGCTTTCCTTTAAGACGGGAATCAAAAGTGGATCATAACATAGTTGCTGTTAAACCTCATCTGTGACCACACGGAATATCAATAGTCATGAGTAGGCAAGGTTGCTAATCTTGCGCAATAATCCTCTGCTTCCTTTGGAGAAACTGAGCCTGGAGCATGATCCTAACACTGCACAGATGGAAAAAAAAAAAAAGAGAGTTTTGTACAGTCACTTCACTGAGGGTGGATGGAGATAGATTAATAAAAGGAAAATCCAGAATTCTTTAAACTCAGTATTTTTTCCTCGCTGTGGATTCCCCAAAATGTTTCCCATTATTTTGTATTATTACCCACAGCGAAAGTGAAGAGTTGAAACGCTGAGTTGCCCTGCCGTCCTGGACAAGAGCCATCCAATTTCTTATATTTAATATCCAAGCATTTCCCATTTCTCTGCCCTCTTGCGTGCGCCACTTGCTGTGCCTTTCCTCTGCACAGACCATCCCACTCTGCCTCAAAGAAAGCACATAAGGTAACCGAGCAAGTTTCCCAAATACGACTTGCTATAGTCATATTTAGACAATAACCACGACACAGAGGCAATCAACCACCACTCGCCGTCAGAAGAAAATTCACATTTTACATTAATGATAATAAATTCCTGAAGTTTATTACCTATAGCAGTAGACGGTGTATTAATAAAACTTCTGGCGCATTGCAAAATTCTGCAACCTAAGACATGCAGAAGTGGCTATCCAGCTCTATTAAGCGACTCAAACAAACTCCAGTTGCCATCTACGGCCTTATTCTATGCTTTTCAGTATTCATTTTCTTGTGTGAAATGTCTAATTATCCTTCCGTATAATCTATGCCATTCTTTTGGCTCACTCAGCAGCTTGTTAAGTGGAGTGATCTTTTGTGAGAAACTTCTGAATTATTGTCTTAAGTGACTTACTTATATGCAAAAAAGGAAAAAAAAAAAAAAGCCTTAAGTTCAACTCTTCCCAATGGAATTAATCTGTTTTTTATTAACCAAAGAATTCATAATTTTGTTGACATTTACATATATTTTTTTCAGGGTGATTATAGGATGGTATTTAATGAACAAACTGTATTTGATTAGAAAATCATCACCATCATCTCCCGATCATGAAATACATCAGGCAGAAGTACGGCACGGGAAAACGGTGCTGATTTAGGACCTAGGTTAAAACTGCACAGCACATTTGCAGCCTTTTCCCTTAATGGATCTGAAAAAGAAAATCTGCCATTCTCTATTAAGGTATCCTTAGGTAAATATCACTGTGAGCCTTTATTATGTGATGTGTTACAGAGTCATAGAATCATAGAATAGTTTGGGTTGGAAGGGACCTCCAAAGATCACCTCGTCCAACCCCGCTGCAAGGAGCAGGGACATCTTCAACTGGAGGAGGTCGCTCAGTGTATCGCCTTTGCTCACAGCTTGTGAATAGGTATTGGTACGTGTGGATGTGATTCATTACTTCACAGGAAATGCTTAAAAAATAAAACATGTACATCTACCCCAACTTAAATCACTGGAGCAGCAGATAAAGCAGAACTGACAGATCAGAAACATTATTAATACTTACGTGCAATTCATTTTTCTTTGGCATGCCAAAACACTTTGGAGTAAATTGTTGTTTTAAATACTTGCATATTCTGATATTCAAAGGAACTTGTCAATGAAACACGAAATTTGTCAGTACTCTCATTACCTCTATGCTCAAAAAAATCACAAATAAATAAATACACCTTCTTGATGTTAAATGCTTATCAGTCTTGCTTTTTTTTTTTTGGCGAGAATGATTTGATAGTACATTAGTAATGAAAGGTGGAAAAATAATCAGAATCTGAGTAAAAATGCTTAATTCATGAGATAAATACACGAAACAGTTTTAGCAATTAATAGAAATTCAGTGTCTTATCATATTATCACTGTGAGTCGCTGTCTGTCTCAGCTGGATCCAGGAAATATTTAAAAGAGATAACGCAGAAAATAACTCATGAGTTTGTACTTTTTATGAAGGCATAAGAATGTGGCTGCGCTTTCAAACTGTCTGCCATTTGTTTTCTGTAATTAATACGAATACTTTCCAAAAGTTGCTGGGTTTCAAACCAATGCCCTATTGTTCGTTTTAAAAAATAATACTGAGCTGTATCAGGGACAACTTGTATATACATCCCTTTGTTTCCCCTGTGCGTGGACACATTTGTATTTCATTTATAAAACAAGTAAAAAGCCAAAATGTATCCAGCTGCTGCCTAAATTTTATTAGAAGACTTTTTGTGTGCGGACAATTACCGATTGATGTGTTTGACAAAACTGAACAGGAATTCAACTGTTACTGGGAAAGAATAAACTACATAGCACTGAGAAGCTTTCATAGTGCTCTTCGCACTGAGTTTACTCCTATAAAAGCAATTTACAGGGCACAATTTTGGTCACGGAGGAACTCTAAATGAGATGTAAAATTCATTATTGAAGTAAGATGCAAAGCGTGATTTCCTTTCCTAAATACTATCTTAAAGTATCAGAGAAGCGGCGTCTACATACAACTCTTCGTATCTCCAAAAGTTCAGAAGTCATCTTTAAAATGACATAACAAAGGCTAAGTTCCACACTCAGAAAAGCACAAAATCTTACTGCTTCTGCTCCTGCGAATTACTGTTTTGGGGTGGGAGAACTCAAGCTAATTAAATAAGCTGATTATGACCACAAAGACAGCATTACTGGCATAAAAGCTCCCTTTTAATACGCTTAATAGTCAAAACCAGTGCTCCCATGTAATAACATGGCATATGCATGTGAGCGTGACACGGCTGGGGAGTTTCAGAGCACCCGTGCGCGCCCATAGGCGCCTGCACACGTACCCTGGTCACGTACTGCCCTCCCCGTTCAGGCAACCCCGCAATTCATCCCCGTGCATGTTCCCTTATGTTTTTTAACGGCTTCCAAACAGCAATGCCTAATACATCAGTACTGTAGTTGTGAAACCCCATGAGGTTATAAAACAGAAAGACTGCGAGAGTTTGCTTCCAAAAATTGTAACCATACAGACTATGTTTGATTCTTAATGGAAAAAAAAAAAAAAAACAACCTTGAAAAAATGCAGACCTTCGTTAAAAGACAATTATACGCTTAATGCGCTGTATACAACTATCCGAAACGGGAGATCTCTCTATATTGACAGAACAGCAGAAGGTTTTAGAGACTCTCTGCGAGTAGAAGTAAGTGTTTAAAAGTGAGTAAGACCTTCCCACTACGCAATCGACACAAACAGCTTTTCCCTTGAGTTATGTCCTTACCAACACGGAATTGCAAATACAGATTGTTAGAATTGGGAGACGATATTTCAGCACTGTTTTAACAGCACAGCTTCGCCTTCTGGAAACAAAGATGCAGGCACTCCCTGCTCAATTATGCTATACAATATTTCCTAAACATCTGCAAACCTTATACAAAGAAACCCCTAAATTTGAAAGCGATAGAGTTTAATGAGTCACACAAAATCTGATGAGTGCAGATCATTATTGTACATCAACTCCAGAACGATACATTTATATCACCATAAATAAAACACAAAGGAGTGATAAATTGCCTGAAAGACTTTGAAAAAGCATTCGATAGGGTGGTGTGGGCATCCTGTTTTTTCCGACAGCACTTGAAGAGCAAGTATTATTCATTCAGATGTCAAAGGCTGAGGAGGACCACACTCTGATTGGAATTTGGGTGGTAAAACGGAAAAATACCGGATAGTTACACCGCTGTAATTGATACCACAGGCAGAGCAGAGCAGATGGTTGGCAACTACTGTCTTCATGATACCTCCACCAGCGCCTACAAATCAGTCTCTACCAATGGGCAAATCTCCTCTAACTCTCTCCCCTTCCTCAGCCTGGAATCACAGCCACGGCGCCTGTTAGTATCTACTTGCAAATGAACCTTATTCCTTGTACGGTTGCTTGAAGATAATTTGAATTGCCTATACCCACGGGCTCTTAAATGTAATCAATATCTCCTAACACCGTGGACTACTAATCAAAGAGGGGTGACATATTCTTATTTGACCTTTATGAGCAAACCCTCTTAGTGATGACGCTTTGCTGCTCAACATCACCATTTTCTTCCAACATCATTCGTCTGGAGAAACAACAAGCCGGCGGAAATCAATGGCATAAAGGACAGAATTTCATCCTTGAAGTATGGATTCAAGATTACGCAATGCAAGGCTGCAACACCTGCAGGTTTATAAGCAGGGAAACTGCATTTACGTTTTAACCCACCAAATGCATTAACATCCAAGCAGGTACTTCTGATCACCCATTTCTGACTGACCCTTAATACCCACGACTTCGGTGTATTTCCTAGAGCCTCTCATGACATTTATACACTTTCCACGCTACTTTCACCAATAGGAAGTAAAAAAGCATAGACATCCAAGAGCAGAATTTGACCACCTTTTACACAGTTTTACATATGAAAAAATTGTGTATGCTTTTTCTAAATACAAAATTCCAAAGTGTCTGATTCTACAACACATGTAGAAGAATTTCTTTGAGGAAGCAACATTTGTCTAGCTTAAAAATGGTATCGTTTCAATGTTATAGATTTAGGGCCCGATTATTTCTGGAACGGTGTGCTCTTGAGCAGTTGGGGCACATTGCTCGGCAAAGATACAGAACATAGAAGAAATGTTTTCTTCCCAATGTATGAAAGCCATCACAGCTACTCTTTTACTTTACTCGATGGCTTAAGCAGAACTTACACAAGCCGTTAAGCCAATATATGCTGGTTGAGAGAGCTCCTTTGTTTTATTTTGCATGACATAACAAGTCTAAACAGCCTCTTACAGCTAAAGATATATTACCTTGAATTGTACTTAACAGCTTAGTATAATGCGATACATTATATCTTACCCTATATTATGGACAACATTTATATTCCATTAAAGTCTGTTCTTTAATTTTCATAGCGTTACGAGGTATTACCTTCCAAACTGCAATACTTCTGCTCTTTGCTGCTCTTGAAGCAGACAGGAATATGCCCACACAGGGTAAACGGTTTTTTTTACCTGAAGTCCATGAATGAAGTCTGAGCATCAGGTTACCACTTGGCTGTGTTCTGCTGGAGATTTATGCACTGAAAAAGAACAAAACAGTAAAATTCATGAAAGAATCACACATACTGTTTACAATGAATATTGCCGAAATCACGCAAAGCCACAACCACGTTGTACCCAATTTTACGATGATTCATACACTACGCAAGCCTCCTACGATTCAAATTTATTATATATTTCACTTGCAGAGTATAACTGGAATCGCTCTTTCTCTGCATCAGTTTGACTCAAACATTTTTCGTAACTTCTCAGTTCTTTGAGAAATTTTGACCTCATTGGGAGCTTTGCTGCTTACAAACAGTTAATTCCACCCACTTCACGTCTTCATTGGAAGAGCAGAAAAGTCAATCGTGCCGTATCTGTACCGCAACAGAGCAATTAATATTCGTGTGCTAATGACATACCCTGCTGTTTGCACAAAGCCTTTTGCAAAGCGTGCAACACCTGACGGTGTAGCGGCAAACGCTATGACGAGAACACTCGGCGTTGCAACAGATGGGAGAGAAAAGGTTAAGCCGAGGAAATTCAAGTCCCCATCGATGCCTTGCAGACATCCGCAAGAGTGTTGTGGCACGGGGGGAACAAGTGAGCTCCCAAACCTGCACCAGGACCAGGTCACTCTGCTCAGGGACGCAATGGCACTGGTTCTTCATGTGTTACCACCCTGTGGACCGAGCGACAGACGGCATCGAACGCGTTGGTGCGCAGCTCAAATACTCATCGTTTGGCCAAGATACAATTTATTAAAACATATCAATTAAATGGCCAATATGATGTGAATTTTACTGCAGTACCTCATATTTTTTCTATGAGTTCCCTTTATTTCCACGCAGAAAAATCTCACGGTAATCACAGGAAGAAAAATAACCAACCATATAAACAAATATTATCTTTTATAACCGCAAATAGATAGCATCCCTAACGCTGAATCACCGTGCATCTTATTCTGGATTATTTTGTGCAATTACTTCTTTGATTACCAGTGTGATAATGTTGAGACGAGTTTTCAACCTTTCAAAATTAGACCTTTATACACAAATACGTTTTGCAGACTAGTAAATGATTTAATAGTCCATACATAATAGTAGCAGTAAAAATTGTAGCAGTCCTATAATTGAGCTAATGGAGAATCTGATGGAGAGACAAGATAACAAAGGAGAAACGATGCAGGAAAAATTGCTTCGCTTTGAGTCCAAATGGTAAAAGTAGCTTGAGAAGCCTAGGATTTCATGTGCAGTTAGTTTCAAAAATGAAAGACTCGAATATAATAAAAAGACATTATGTAACACATGGCTAAGAAGAACTGAAAAAAGACAGGAATATTCCACCTATACTGTCGTTCTTCAAAATTACGGCTATCAGGAGGCTCTCACAATTTGGGAAAACTTGCTCGAGAAGTTGTTCTCCTCCACATAAGAAAAGTGTCTTAAAGGGCATGGCGTTCTTCACCTGTTAAAAGTAATTTGAAAGGTTATTGAGCATGCAAAAAATATAAAATAAAGATGCCTGATTAGAGATGACAAATTGGATGCCAGATAGCAGTAATGAAAGTTACTGTAGACAATATTCCGCAGAATAAAATGTCTCCCGTATGATTTTCATATTAAAATGTAAAAACTCCTCCCATCATAACCTGTCTTAAAATTTCCAATTTTCTTTATCCCTTTTTCTTCTTTATACAGCGGATCAAAGTTTTATGGCACTGGGGATCAAATCTTCCTTTTTATAAATAATGCCATTACTTCGAAGAGACATTACAAAGCAAATAAACCACCCATTACCCAATGCACAGGCTGGTTTTGCATATGGCTTCACTGTACTTCTGCTGAACAGCCTGGAGCCAGTTTTTCCTATCACCAAAGCCTTCAGAGGTTTGACTTCAATGTGCAAACTATATAATTGTTGCCAAAAGAATAATCATCTGTGTGCTTGATTGGAGGGGCAGAGCGCAACGGCGGGAACGAGAGGCCTTTGCCAGAGATGGTGTCAATACTACAGGTTTGTGGTCAAACCGTTCGTCTACATCCTCAACGAAACGTGCCTCCCCTAAATAAAAGGACGAAGGTTTTGTGCACATACGGGATGACGCCCGTTATTGGAGCTGCAGTTCTCTGTACCGCTTCCCGAGCACACCGATGAGGTGCTGCTCCGCTCCCGCCGCTGTGCCCCTCTGTAATTGAATACGTCATCCCTCTTCCAAGACGCACGCGCCCCGTTCAGTGGACACCTCCACAGGGAGACGCTCTGCGCTTGCTGGTTTGCACAGGTAGCACAGGCTTCGGCTCCCCACTGCCAGGAACAACCTGCAGTTATGACTATGTGTAACGACAGCAAAGAGCGCTTTCAGGTTAATACTCTTCCAGTCTTACATAACGAGGATTCACGTACGGCGCACGCTGTTCCACAGACTTCAGATCTCCTACGGCATGAAAAATGTCAGAAACCACTTCCTCTGCAGCAAAAGTTACGCAATAATGTGGAACACCACAGAAATGACTGGAGCACTTCTGAAACCACACCGAGGATCTGAATTCCAAAAAAACTTCCACCCACATATATCAACCCGAATGTTTGACTTTTCTTCGGGTATTTATTTAAACAGGCACAAAAGGGAAAAATACACAACCCCTTCCTAACGCTACTCAAAATAAATGCATTGTCTGAATTTTAAAAGTAAAGAACTCGTTGTGCCTTGAAGTTAATCCTCTTGAACAGCGATGGTCTTTAGCTAACAAATACACCGGGATGCATCACGCTGAAGAGCCATTTTACGGACATTCGTTATCGCTGAGGTGAAATTCTTCCTGCCAAAGAAGGCAAGATTATAATGTTGACTATGTTTCGTGAATGAATTCAAGCGAAGACTTGCACACATACGCTTCACGTGCTGGTGCATGTTATAGCTCTGCTCGCTCATCTACAAGATAACTTTATTCTGCTGTTCGCGGACCCAAAATATTGCTGAAGCGCTGTGTGGAGTGACACCACTCATTATCTCACCCCTTTTTAGTAGAACGGGAGCAAAATAATGAAAAGCCAGTCGATAAAAATTATGCAACGCGTAAAGAAGAAAAAGATGATATTTTATTCTCTTTTTGTTTACCGTAATGCTCCTCTAACGAAATCACGGAGGTATGGTACAGCGCGCACAAGAAGCAGCACTTCAGCCCATCTCGACCACAGCTGCGGCGATCTGGCAGGTGGGCGGTTGCGTCTGCTGGATAAGCAGTCACATATCTTTTGTGGAGATTATCCTCAGCTGCTTCACAGTGAAGTGTTTTCATGCCCACTGGCACAAACGACCAAAATAAATCCTCTTCCGAAGAGGATCACTGACAGCAGCGGAGGCACCACTGGCACGTCCATCCCCAAATGAAGCAATCAGAAAGTTTGCGTTCCCTATAGGAATGAGAGGCGGCTTGTTTGGACCAGAGCTGCTCGAGCAACGGAGAGGCAATATCTGCTCATACAGCACGCGAGAGGCTGCCGGAGCTGCTGGTGCAGAGGAGAGGCTTAGGAGAGAAAGGCTTCTTAAAATGCTTTGTCACAATTACGCTCTTCACCAAATCATGTCCAACTGTACCAAAGTATCGCCTTCACTCAGGCAGATTATAGGACAAGATGTTCGTTAGAAACCAAGTACTTACTACTTAGCCGACTTTGAAAATTGGGGTGTAAAGCTGCCTCGAGCTGCAGCGCTGACAGCAGCCCTTTCTGCCCGCATTGCCCAAGCGCTTCTAGAGATACGGGGCAGCCCATAAAGCCGTTACGAATTTAGGGGTGTCCTTTACTGATTTACAGGTCACGCTTAAGCATCTGAAAGACACCCCGACCCCACCATAAGGGTTTCAAAGTGCTACCAAGGATGGACAGGGAAACACCACTGATGCCGCTAAGGGGATTTCATTACATCTGCAGGCTGTTTGCTAAACCGTGTCACGCAAACGAACCTGGGTAAAAGGCTCTTAAATCTACATTAGGACTCTATGGTTTATACGTAAAAAAAAAAAAATATAAGACTTTGCTTTGCTTTAATTACATTATTTCAAAATGCATCAACAAAATGGATGGCATTTTGCACGTTAGCACCATATAGGTCTGGAGTATAAAATACCTATTTGTCTTTTTTGTTTACTTGTGCAGAATTCAAAAGAACACGAATGCCCCACAGTCTTACTTTGATTTAATACCTTGAAACAAGGGAACTGGCCAATAGCACTCAATAAGTTAAATGGCCGTGAGTCATCAAGGGACATCAGTTGGAGATTTTCTGGTCTAGCACACACAATTCAATGAAAAAAGCCCCAACAAGCCAGCTAAAGAGGTGGGGCTTTTTTTCCCAGCTAAATTAAAAACCTCTAAAATTCGGATTTTGCTCAGTTTAGTTTGTGGATTTTTTTCCCCCCATATACTCAGATAACAAAACAGTTTGTCCAGGAATAATATTTTGACTTTTTAACTTTTCATGAAAAAGACAGTCAGTAGTGAAAGAAGTCTGACACCTAAAGCCACGAGAGTTTTTCATGATTAACATTTCAGCGTACGGACCATTTGCACTGGTTGCCTAAATACGGATCTGACCACAAAAGTGAGTGACACACCCGAAGTTTTGAAAAGATACTTATGTTTTCTCTGTACTGGAAACCCGCACCGAAAAGACTGGCATCACACTGTGAAGCTGTTTATAAACACTACTTCAAGAGCTGCAAAACACCGAGCTTAATTTTACTAACGTTGCCACCAGTACAAAACATGCAAAGGGCCTCCTGAACACTACAAGCAAGTAAATCAGCTAGTTTGCATAATATCACGACGGTTTTTAATATAGATTTTTAAAATACTAAGAAGGAAGAGCTCATAAATGTGTTCACTATTCTAACTTGAAATAAAAAGAAATCGTCCTTAACAATTTTTAAAAAATAATTCTTAATAATTGCTCATAATTAACCTGCAGAAAGACAAGCTAAAATTTTTGAGCAAAATAATAAGTAGTTAAACAAAGCAAGCTTGGAGTCTATGCGTTACTGCCACAGAGGATAAACTGACAAGCTTAACCTCAGCTTCAACGCTGGTTGTATTTCAAACCCAGTTAATTCAGGCAAACACCACTGTCTACTTTGGTTTATGTTTTTGACATCTCTGCCTTCTCCTTCAGAAATAAATATTACTTAATCACAAAAATTAAGGTTGTTTTTACTGTTAGTATTTGCCCCTGTGGAATACTGCAGAATAAGACTCTCTTTATCATCTCACGTTCACCTGAATTACCGTGATTTACTGTTTTTCAATAAAAATGGTTTTGAACGCCCATGGCACCATGACGATGCATCCACAATTCCTCATGAAGATGTCAGAAGGACAAGTTTCCACTAGGAATGAACCAGCCTGCAGGGAAATAAAAGGGAAGAGAACTGAGTTTTACACCAAGCCACTCTCGCTTTGTCTGGTTTTCTCCTGCACAGTCAGAGGTGCCCAGGCAACCTCGCCGCTACTATTGATCTCTGCCGCATGTTGTATGTTTAAAATCTTTAGAATCCTGATACGGAATTACTGCACAGATGCTGGGCTGTGACGGAGGTTAATAAAAAAAGAAAACAGCGCCTGAAAACAGATGTTTGGATTTTGAAGCACAAATATAGCTGACGCTGGGCAGATAAGCCCAGATTTCACCAAGTCTAAGGGATAAGAGAGAAACACTCCTCCTTTAATCTGATTTGGTTTACTCGCTAGTATTCAGATAAGATAAAAGCATAAAAGACCAAGGTCCTATCTTTTGAACGATTAATCAGTGGCTTTTTATTTTCTTCTACGGTACTCGGAGCATTTGTGTATCCAACAGAAGGCAAATCTCATCTATAATAGGGATTCCAGGATTTACCACCAATTGCTTGTTTAAAAAATAAGGCGGTTGGCAACAGTTATGTATAGAGTTGAGTTTTAATGACTTCTCATGAAAATCATGCCAACTAATTAAAACCCGCTAGTATATAAATTCGTCTCCAAAGTTTTGAAGACGACACGGCTCAAAGACAAGAATGGGCTGCAACTGTCAAGCTGAAGTCTTGTTTCAAGCAGCCGCTACATTTCCAGGATACAAGAGAAAAGTAACCTGAAAAAGGGAATAATTACCAATTAAAATTCAAATTAATAAACGTTGTGCTAATGTTCTTATCAGTCCCCTTCACAGAGAACATTTTTGCCACTAGCTAAAGCAGAAAAGCAAGTAACAGCAGTCACGGGATATGCAAGTGAACATCTTATGATGTCAATACTAACAAGTTTTCAAGATCATCAACGGTGACCTTAAAAATAAATAAAGAGACGTTATGACCATCCAGGATGCACACCACTCTGTCCAAACGAAATGAGATTTGGGCAACGTACTGGAAAACCGACTCACGGGAGGGGCACCAGCACTGGTTTGCACATGCTGTGCGGGATGACCGAAACAGACGGGAGTTTCTAAAACGCTCTTAACGTGCGTACATTAAACCAGGTTTCAGCCGATGAGGGAGGAAGAGCTGATTTCTCTCCTGCTCACTTTCAGGTAGCACCTTCACAATTTATTTTTAATTTTCGGCAATTGTCATATAACTTGCAGAATTATTATACAGAAAGCTACACGACATGAAATTCATAATTTGTGACATTGATAAATATAAAGACTATTAGTTACTGCCTATGCGCTAAGTGAACGCTTAGGGATTGTATTTCTACACTTCCAGCAAAGTGCAAAAATTAGAGGACTCTGAAGTAAGCACAAGTGGGATCGAGTGCTATGTTCCCAGTGCTGTTATGCATTTTGCCACCACTACAAAAAACCCCAAGAAAATAAGGATAATGAATCATTGAAGGTAGTATATGACTGTAACACCAATACCATCGTTGCCTGCGTAGGTACATAGTATAGAAAAACTACTGCAAGAGGGAAAGTTCTTCAAACTCCACAGATGGTAGCAGATCGGTAAAAGAGAACACCACAGTATTTTCAGTATTCTCTGTACTACAACGGCGGTTTATGGAAAGCAAAAAGCAGGATTTTATGGGCGGCCCATGTAACTATTTCTTATTGATGCATTCCATAAGTTACAAGGAAAATAAGGAAGCTCAGAAGTTCAGTCACGAGTGAATTTGGTCAGTTTATTCCAACAACTGCGGTTCCCCACTCTGTGCATACTACGCAGGAAAACTAACGAAGTGGCTGCCAGATTGGAAGCTGCACTGGTTTTGAGCTGGTGGGGATCCCCTCCCAGGGAGGGCTACTGGGGAGATGCTTTTCTTTGGGTTGTGGTGCCGACTTCTTTCTTGCGAGAGTCCACAGAAAGATACATCATGGTGAAATCGTAATTTATTTTGCTAAATAAATGAGAAGCAAATCCGCGACATCGGTACGGAGCAGATAACAGTCAACCGCAGCTCTACAGTGAGTAACTGTGGAGTTTTTGAACGGAGCGGGGTCCTGATTTCCTCAGGTATCAGTTCACAAGCTTTTCTTCCACACAGCTGCTTCTAAGGAGGCGACAAGTATGAAATCAGCGTCTAAACTAAAATCGTAATAATCCTTCCCTGCCCGAGGTCTGACCCACAAGCAGCTGTAACACGGAGTTTCAGGGTTTCAGGGAGTTTCAGGGTTTCAGGAGCCCACAAAGGCTTTTTATCTGCTTAACCTCCTATAGAAAATAGAAAGGGAAATGCATAGATAATGTTCAGCCCATAAAAACCCAAAAGTAGCAGGGCCAAACCCAGCAAAAGAGGTGATCTGACAGAAGCGGGAGGACGCCAACAGCTCCCCTAACACGAGCCTCCTTCAAGCGGAGCTGCCGCCAGCGTGGCCCTCGGGCAAAACCCCACAACGTATACGGCTGTTTAGCGCGGCCCTTTCTCTGGCCAACCTGCCTGTAATGAGGCACTTGTGGCTACCACACTTCCATGCCACTGGCCTTTTTTCTCCCTTCCATTCATATGGTTCAACGAGGCAGCACCTTCTTCTTTTAAAAACAAATTAGGTGTTAGAAATTAATCATCCACAGCAGGCCTCACACTTGTCAATACTTTGACAAGAAACCTTCGTTTTTTATAAACAGCGATACAAAATCCAGCAGGAATTTTCGGGATGTGCAGTTCTCTCCTATACGCTAGTCTGAGTTTTAGTCTCATCTGTATTCCTCTCGAGAAGCGTGGCGACGCGGTTATTGAGAAGAAGCAGGAGCGCGTGGCTGAGCAACCTCGCGCAGACTCTCCGGTGACGCCCCGGGATGGGGACGCCGAGGGATGCGCAGGGTGGGACAGCCCGGCAGCGTGCGGAGGGACTGCGCGGCACCGGCACCCGCAGTGCCGGGACGGCCACCGGCTCCCGGCACGGCACGGAGGGGCGACCACGCAACGGCATCGACAGAGCACCGGCTGTCAGGTGCGTGGCCACCAACCCCGCAAACACAAGCCCCAGCAGAGAATGAGCAGTGCAAGTCAGAAACAGGGACTTTCCTCGGCACCGCTGGTCTTTGCCGACGCAGGAGACGCCGGGTAGAGGAGCGCTGTGGAAAGGCGTCTCCGCCTGCGGCGACGGCCCCAGGCTGGAGCGGAGGGACAGCTACCGCCTCCACACCGCCCGCTTTTCAGATTCCTTCCAAACGGCCAATATTTCTGATGAGAAGCCACGGTCCTCATCGGAGCCCTCCTCCTAAGCAAAACCGAGAGCTGTATTTCAAAGCGGGTTTAATTTCCAGAGGTACCCACCTCCACGCCGCTTGCTGGCTGGCCAGACAAGGACCTCGCAAAGACACGTCCCCGGCTAACGCTGGAGGAGAACGGATACGTTTCATTATGCCACGCTCATCCAACTTGCGTTTTGAGGCCAGATCAATAAAAGAGAGATCTGCAATCTTTCTTATATATGGTTATATCTGATCTACTACTCATGAACTATTAAATAGTGAGAACGGAGTACATAATCCTTCCGCTCATAACAGTGCTTTCAGAATAAAAATATACGTTGTAAAACTACACTGCTTCAAATTAGTAAACCTAAGTATTTACTTTACATAACTTAATATACTGTGCACAAGGACAATACTCTGCTTAGAGTTCTGCTCCTGCGTCATCAGAAGGAGCAGCTCATACATAACATTCCCCTACTAACAACGGATCCAAACCTGTAATTTGTAGACCTAGGAAAACTCAGGACACATTTCACCAATCCCAAGTATGTATATACGTGATCCACAGAGATTTTTTGAAATGAATTAATTACAGACTTTAATGGAAATCACAAATGGAATGAAATATGAGCCATATATTATTCTATGCAAGATATTACATTAAAGTTCTAATTCAGAGAATAGCCTAAAAAAATCTATATTAAATCTGACAAGTCATTCTTTCCTTATATGGATTTTCTGCATTAATTTTGAATTTTCATGTCTCTGTTTTTAGAAGAAGCTTAATGAGGCATATTACCTAAATGGGGCTTTTGATGTTGCATTTCCTTCACAACGTGATTCATCAAAGACGGCACAAATATACTTATTTTTCCTATAGTATTTTAAGGACAAGCTGTTGAAGTGAGTATTTCTCACTAAAATAGTGAGAATAAGAGAGAAACATTATTTACTTTAGAAATTAAATAGAAATAAAAATTTTGCTTAGATTATGTTTTACTATTGGCTGTTTGCATACGGTGAGCGCCATGACGGACATTTTCGAGAAAATGGGTTAGAATTGCAAACGCAACACCTTAAACAGCCAAGGCCAGAACTGTCTTGGCCAGAGTTTAGATTAGCGTAAGCTGTGACAGTCAGGTTAGCCACGTTCAGCGTAAAGTACTACCGAAATCACCTGTACGCTAGAAATTAACTGCAAATGTATAATCAAGAGTTTTCTGGTTTTGTTTTTCTTTGTGGTTTCATGTCCGGCCGCAAACTCTCATTGTGTATTAGTACATGAAGTGATAACACTTTGACTTCCACCTTGAACCCTTTGTGAGACAAAGCATAACGGAAACAGAAGTCAGCCTCAAGTTCACAAAAAAATTAATAAACCTTCACTTAACTGTCAAAGTTAGCCCCAGTTTAAAGTTTCCTATTGTAATCCCTGTCTGACACTAATCTAAATATTTTAATTACTTGCTCTGTTAATAGCAGCTTACAGGCTCAGAGCAGTGGACTATACACTCCAATATGCAACTTCCTAAATTAGAAAGCAATCCTCTGATCTGCATGAAATTAAATTTATTTTTAATGAAATTCTAACCAAAATCTTTCATCAGGGATCTCGCACGTTGAATGCTGCAACTTCCTTTTCTGTAGCTTTTCCAGCGTACTCGCATTTGTCTTTGTCTCATAGAAAAACCACGGTTGCCAAATTGCACGTTATCTGACTGTGTCACCCCAGATGTTGGGTATCTGCTTTCTGCCTTATCAAAGTCAAAATTACAGTTCTTTCCTCAGCAATCTTCATAAATTTGCACCTTGCTACTTACGTTTTCTGCCTCTTCCAATTTCAAAATCAGATCTGCTCCCGCCTTCAGCGCCTCTCATTTATTTTTTCCTTTGTATAACTTCTTGGGACGCCGAGTCAGCTGCACGAAATCCGTTAATTTCTGCTCCTCTAAGTTTCTCTCCAATACAACCAATATAAACCCACTGAAATATAGGTGACATTTTATTCTGCTCCTCTCCTTTTATTTCTAGACTGCAAACATCAGGATTTATTGGATGTTGCCAAACACGTTTTAGGTGCTACTGTAAAACAAAATGATTCATTGATTCAGCAAACACTTACAGCAAAATGACTTTTCAAAGCATTTTCAAACGGCTGTCTCTCCATCAGCGTGAGGACGTACTCGGAAAAGCATTGAAAACCCATATAAAATATTGTACATTGCATGTGCACACACATACACGCAGACATTCCGCACTGAGACAAGCGCAGACAACTGGATATCCTCACGGGACGGGCTGCTGAGGAATGCTGCCGTGTGGCATAGGGGAGGGCGGGGGCCTCCCCCCTCTCTGCTGGGAGAGTTGGGGGGGTTCAGCCTGGAGAGGAGAAGGCTCCGGGGAGACCTTATTGTGGCCTTCCAGTGCCTAAAGGGGCTCCAGGAGAGCTGGGGAGGGACTTTTTACAAGGGCATGGAGTGATAGGATGAGGGGGAATGGCTTCAAACTGGAAGAGGGGAGATTTAGATGAGATATTGAGAAGAAATTCTCAGCTGTGGGGGTGGTGAGTCCCTGGCGCAGGGTGCCCCGAGAAGCTGTGGCTGCCCCATCCCTGGGGGTGTTCAAGGCCGGGTTGGACAGGGCTGGGAGCACCCTGGGCTGGGGGGAGGTGTCCCTGCCCAGGGCAGGGGGGTGGCACTGGATGGTCTTCAAGGTCCCTTCCAACCTACACCATTCCATGACTCTATGACACTATGGGATAACAGCCCCTGATTCCAATTGCTCTCAGACAGGAACCAGCAGGCCATTGAGAGCATTTTCAGGGACACACATTCCTACCCCAACAGGACTGCTGGTGATGAAGCAACACCGTGATGTAGCTAGGATTGATTTACCGACTAGTAAGTGAGCTGGCTGACATTTCTTTGTAGTGATCAGCTTTAATGTATGAAAATACATGGACTGTGCAAGCAAAATACGAAGCAGAAAGCTTAATGACGAGTTTTAAAATCTAGCCCCTTGTTTCTTCAGCAGTGTTTGAGACACAGTTCGTGTTCACGTTAACATCACTGAGGGGAGCGAATAGGTGGCCTTCGTCGTTGCCACCACTGCCCAGTGCTACGCGGGGTGGAACAGGACACGTGGCAAGGGGAGATGACAGACGGTGAGGAAGATGGGGATGTCACTCAAAGGCCACACTTCCAGCACACGGGGAAAGCTTTTGTGTGCTCAAGTGCAATGGCGTACAGTCATTTACCCATAAGGTTAAACGGTGACTGATATTTGCCAAACTATCACCCTGTTCTCAC
Organism: Vanellus vanellus; assembly: GCF_965231255.1. Lineage (NCBI taxonomy): Eukaryota > Metazoa > Chordata > Aves > Charadriiformes > Charadriidae > Vanellus > Vanellus vanellus. The sequence continues at coordinate 2,843,063 of NC_138917.1, forward strand.
CCAGCGTCCCACCCCCCACCTGAGGTTACCAATCCCGTGACAGAGCTGCAAACCCCGATCTGTCCGACCACGTAGCTTGCCGAATTTGTCAATCCACTCTTCCTGCAAGAGCCAGCAGCTGAGTTTCTATCTTTGCTGCCGCCGGGTGCAGCGCAGCGGGCGGCGCGGGTGCGGAGCCAGCCCCGGGGCCCCGCGGGGCGAGCGCTGCTGCAGCGGGCGCGCGGGAGCTGCAGCCACGGCCGCCCCGAGCCCACCACCCCGCAAAGCGCTTGGGCTCCAGCCCACGTCCTGAAATACACTCACTTGCGGTGAAATAGTCCTCAACACCACGGAAACACTCAAAACACACAGGGAGTCTTATTTTGTGCTGCAAAGACTGTAATAAACGATTATTTTCAACACTTTCAGAGGAGACTGAATGAACTTCCAGTGAAAACACGTCCACTCCCAAACCTGTTTTACATGTGAAGGAATATAAACTGCATCAAAATGCCTAACTCAAAGCTCATTCTTTTGTAATTCACCTGCACAGTCATAGAGCTGCTAATAAGTAGTTTGTTGGTCATTAAAAATGTCTATTAACATTGCAGTAATAGATGTTATTAAAGTTATTAATATGCCACTTACAATGCTTATGTCTCACCAAAGTTTAAGAGTGTTTCAAAGATCAGATGTCTCCACCTTCACTCTGCTGTTACAGCGTAAAGGGATTCTGGTGGAAAATTCTTTCTTCCCTGAGCAGAAACTTTGTCGTTGTTGGAGTCTGACACAACGATGAAGGAAAACAGATCACCGATGCCGACTGCAAAACTGTAACTGAAAGTAAAGAGTTTTCACTTCTTTCTCTTTGGGAAGTTGTTCTTCTGTTGTCCAACGCTGGGACCCTCTGAAAGTAAAATTAAAAAAGAAGAGCACATAAGCTTCAGCTGTCCATCGAGTCAAATTTTGCCTTCCCAAATCAATACTGGACTTTAGAAACACAGGGCGACCATAAGCATAACAGTATCTTTCCAGTTACGCACACAAGCCACTGCTCTCTTCCAGACGTGGGTACACATAGATGGTAACGGAGCAGCAGAGCCCCCCGGACGTGTGAGACTTGGACTCCACTCCTTCTCACCAGGACCGAAACTCCTGCGTGTTGCAACACACACGCACAAACACGCATGGAAAAGCCTTTGGAAAGGAACCTAAAAGCACAATTAGGTGGTGAGTACAAATCCCCCGGCAATGGTGCGATAGGGATGACAGCGTTAAGGTGCGAGAGGAGAAGGAGCCACGTCCCCCTCATGCCTTTAAAAACAGTATCAGTTGTCACTGATTTCACGAAGAGCTCTGTTTTACAGAACTATGGCATGCGATTGCCAAAACCTGCTGTTTGGATCAGTCCCTTACTGAAAGTTAAGTGGGAATGACTAGGTTTGCTTAATTCAGCTTTGCTTACAGGATGCGATAGTCACAGCCTGTGCAGATGTCTCAGCTCTGTAACGCTCCTGTGCTATGCAAGAGCACCACCGCACCGAGCCAGGAAATTTTACAAAAAAATTTAAAAAGATCGAGTATTGCCAGCATGTGAAGATTGAACCAACTTTAAAAGTACTCAGGACTGAGATGGCTAAATACCTATACAGTCACTTCTGGGTCTGATTTTAATGTCTACACAACAGCAGAACTCGTATCACTCATGGGACTCCCCATTACAGATGGGGAAAATGACGTACGACAAAGACCCAAAGCCTGATCGTTTCATCTGACGCGATGTATTTCGGTAACCAAATGCAAGCCGCTCAGCCGTTGGGTGGATTTCAGCCACATTAGAAGACTGTGGAGTTCATCGTTTCTAATTTTTAAAGTAGATTACAGCTGCCACGTCGTTAAGACCTTACAATTATATCTGAACAATAAATTGTATTATTAATAGGATGGTTATGGCCTGTGAGTATTAGATATTGTTGTTTGTGATTTGCACTCAAAGAGGGATTTTAATCAAGTTTACCACTCTCAAAAAGTCTGTTTTGCATTTAAATAAGCATCCTTAAAAATTGATCTGTTTTGCTCAATTATACAACGCCTCACTCTGAGGCCTGGGAGTCATTTATTATACAGGCTCTGTGAGCAAGGAAGATGTATTGCATCGTACTTAATCTTATCAAATTTCTGCTGATTTTTGACGACAATGTCTGTTTATCATAATTATTATGAGTTGTCTGGGTTAATAAAACTTGAAAAACTATGTGGGAATTACACCCGTATGGAATGTTAAACTTACTGCTTACGTAGGGCGCTCTGCTACCAGCTGTCCTTCGCGGGGCTATGAAGCCATTTATTTCAGTATTGCCTCTTCTATCACCCCTGTGAAGTAGTTCACTTGTATAGCACTCCAATTTGGGGGGATGTGTAACTTCTATTATGCATTCTCACAGATTAAAATATTTTAAGATATATTATAACATTGCAAATGAGGTATAATTTTCCTATCATATTTGATAGAAAATTTTGTTTTCATTACAAATAACCTGGTCTTCATTTGCATCATGCTGCAACTTTAATAAAATACCTTCTTCGCCTTAGAGCCCACCTGCAGTAATTCATTTATAGTGCAAAGGAATCGCTTTGTTCAATTTAGAGTCATAATTAGCTTCCACATCGCAAGAAGCATTCCTAACCATTTTCCGTACTGGTGCCATTCTGCACCATCATTTTTAAGAGGCGCTTCCTTCTGAAAGTACATCGTTGGAAATTATTTCTAAAACTAACAAACCAAAACCACTTTGAAAAAGTAAATCTTGATTTAAGATACCTTTCAGAAGACGCAAAATACAAATGACTTTTTATTTGGAAAGAATTTCAAGCACTCACTTTTCAAGATTACACCGAGGATCTTTTGCCGTCTGAAATAAAAGCCCGCGTTTGCCACATTCTTTGACACAGAACCGTATTGATTTGCCTTGGAATTAAATCTGGAGGCAGTGAGCAAGTTTTCAAGCCAAAGCCAGGTCAATGACACTCCAAAGCAACCAGAATGCCCACAAATCCACGTCACATTACTGAAACGCGGAGAAAATTCACGTCACATATTCCAGCAGAAACAATAAAGGCACATGGAATTCCCAATGAAAAACGGAAACAAAAAAGTTAACAAAGACGACTGAAAACAACCATTGGATCAGCGGCATATGTTTTCTCTTTGAGCACCGATAGTGCTCCTGACCAAACTAAAGTCCTGCTTCTGTCACTAAGTGAGGCTAAAAGGTTTGGGATCCCCTCGTTTTGGCTCTGGCTCTATTTTGTGACCATTCTCCCGTCATTCTTCAGTTCTCCATTTATCAATAATAGCACCGGTCACATCAGAGCTACGGATCATTTCCAGGATAAGGCAGAGGAGCTTTCCGATAATAGGCACAGAGGAAATGCAACACAGTATTTCTGCTACAAGAACGACTTTGGAGTTAAAAAAGTGAGGTGACAACAAACAGCATTCAGTAAGTTCACACTAAAGTCAATAAACTATATAATGACAAAAGTTAGCGTTGTTCTGTTTCACAGTTCAATATAACGTAAGCTCATGTTGCTTAAAAGAGGACTTTATTGATGTTTACAGATAGACTCTATGGCTTATTTGTCACCAAGAGAGCCCAGATGCGTCCGTCTCAGTTTCTGCTCAGGAATGCCTGGACCATACATGGTCTATTTTCATACCAAGGAGAAGAAAAATAAAAGTCTAAAATTCCTGTATCGAGGCAAGTTTAACTTCTTAAGATAATTGTCTTGCAATGATTGATCTAGTCGTGTCAAGATAATAAGGTTTTTATGGTCCTGAGGAGGATTTAATCTAATTTTTGGAGGGATTCTGATCTCACTGTTGCTGCTTTATCACTTTTAATCTCAACACTTTTATTTGAATTTGCTCTGCAAAATTCAATCTACTGTTAGTTGACAGCTGAAGACATAGAATAGTCTTTTTACACTCAGTTTTCCTGTGTTGCAACTGTGTTTTAAATCTTGTTATCATTACTCTGAACAAATCCAATTATGAAGTTATTTTGCTACTTTAGACAGAGAGTACTCAGTATAATTTCTCCAACACAATAAAAGTACCTCTTAAAGCAAAAGTAGTAACCTGATTCGGAACAAAAGGCAACTGCTAATGGTGTCTTTAATTATTTGGTAGAGCATCATCTGTGATTTAAAGAAAAGATATCAAAGACTTTGTTTTACTCTTCAATAGAATCTACTTGTAGCTTTATCGGTTCAGTTTTCTAACTACATGAGCGTAAAATAAAGTCTGTATTTAAAAAAAATAATGTTTAGCATTGTCTTCCTCGAGGCTCTTTGTCCTCGAGGACTTTTTCTTTTAATTCCCTAAGGCAAAACGGACAATTACCATAACCCTGGTTAACAGTAACTCATAAACTTTTTTTTTTTCACTGATCACAGCACTTTAGGCACCAAAATATGGCACGGAGGGAAAGAAAAGCAGCACACGGTTGAACTGAAATGAGAATAAAACCACTGTGTCAGTGGAAAACCAGGTGGGAGAGAGCGAGTCCCAGTTCACCAGCTGGTACTGGTGCCAGATACATATTAAATAATTGGATGCGATCCACCTGCAGTTCGTCCACTTCCTCGCCCTCCCGACCACAGCCCCACGGAGCGATGTGCTGCTCCGCAGGGAAAAGCACTCGGCCCGCTCTTCTTCTGGGATGCTGCTATTTGTTGTATTTTCTTTTTGGCTCTATCCTCTTTGATTATTTTTAGTTCTTAATCTTATTACTTCACACTTCTGTACAACTGAGCTGAATAAGCTACTTACCCAGCCTCTAAGCCGAATCTACCCAGATCGTTTTGAATTTATTTGCTCTGTTCCTCTGTATTTACTTTATCCTCCTTTCCCGATTCTATGTCATTGGCAAATTTAGGTCAGTAAAGTATAAAGTAAACAAGAGTGGCCCTAATGCTGTGCTTTCTGACAGTCCTTTTAACTCCTTCCTGAACTATTTTTTTTTTTTTATAATATTTGCTCTTTCAACGAAAAGTAATTCCTTGGGAATTCATATGCCCTTCTGCAAGAGAACGCTTGCCTGATTTGTAGATCAAACACTTCTCCTAAAACTTACTTTAAAATAGCACCGCATGTCACTCTCTTTCATCACCTGAATATGTATTGTCATATTCTTCAGAAGTCAGACAAAAGCCAGTAGTCACAGCGCGCAACATCCCAAGCCGAACTCTGCCATGGCTCTCTTTTTGGTCTGGGCAAATCACTTAACCTCCCTTGACGCTCTCCCGGGAGAGGAATTCACCATTTCGAAGATCATTTTTCACTAAGCACTTGCAAGGTTCTGCAGACATGGTTAATACGTCACGCAGAAGCACAGGCTCTGTAATCTTCAACCTTCAAATGCATTTGTTAACGTTTTCTTTGGCTCCTGATTGCTCGATACATTCTCATTTTCATTTTTTGGTCATCAATATCCCCTGGCTTGCTCCTTCTTAAATAAAACATTCTCCCCTAGGTGACACGTAGCCAGCCAGCAGGCAGATGCTGTCGTTTGACTTGCTGCGACATGCTTCAGAGCGCGCTCCATGAAATCCTCCGGTCTTCTCAAATATCCAAACTGTGTCATGTCATTATATTTCCAGCGCAGCTCTCAAAATACACCACAATACCGAATGCTCTAACATTCTAAACTAACATTAATTTTGTTTCCAGTTCGGAATGGTCTCTCATCTATACCGAAGTTCTTAATTAGTCAGAGTTAGCACTGAACGCACCACGTTTTTCTGGGTGAGCAAATACTCACTAGAGGATCGGGCGTGCAGTTTCCAAAAAGAACTTTGAAGCCTTACTCTTTCCATCCAGCGTACCCTGCGGAGTACACGGAGAGTCGCAATCACCAGGTAGCACCACTTTTTCTTTCTTTTGGTCAGACTCCCTGTAAGAGACCCTTGTGCTACTCACAGTCGGAGACATCCCGGCTGCATAGGCTGCTTCCAGGAATGAACCGTGTACGGGGCCACACAGCTTTTTGGCACAGAAACTTCCCATCAGTCAATACTTACCGGCTTATTTATGAGCTTTCCCGCGCACCTGCATGTCAGATAAGCAAAACGGAAGGAGAGCTCTGATAAGGATTATTCTCGCTACCAAAGTTTGCTCTGAAGGGGAGACTAGTGGTCCCTAATTTGTTATTCCTGGAGAGCGACAGTGTGATACTTGATGCACCGGTGGCCCCGGCTGCGTCCCCCGCTATGCACCGGCGGTGCTGCCAAAGGATGTTTTGGGCCCCTCACTACAAGAAGGACATTGAGGTGTTGGAGCGTGTCCAGAGAAGGGCTACAAAGCTGGTGAGGGGTCTGGAGGACAAACCTTATGAGGAACGACTGAGGGAACTGGGGTTGTTCAGCCTGGAGAAGAGGAGGCTGAGGGGAGACCTTATGACCCTCTACAACTACCTGAAAGGAGGTTTTAGAGAGATGGGAGCTGACCTCTTCTCCCTGGCGACAAGTGATAGGACAAGAGGAAATGGGTTCAAGTTATGTCAGGGCAGGTTTAGATTGGATATTAGGAAGCATTTTTTCACGGAAAGGGTTATTAAACATTGGAATAGGCTGCCCAGAGAGGGGGTGGATTCACCATCCCTGGAGGTGTTTAAGAAAAGGGTAGATGAGGTGCTTAGGGACATGGTTTAGAAGTGGTGGTGTTTTTATCAGGGTAGGTTAATGGTTGGACTTGATGATCTTAAAGGTCCCTTCCAACCTCACTGATTCTACGATTCTATGATTCTATGATGTTGTCCGCAGCAGAAAGCGTGGCCGGCGCTCACGTTCTTTCCCTCCCAAGGGGGAAGCACGCCACGGCGGGGTGCTGCCCTGCTCGGGGCACGCCAAGCCACCGCTCTTACTGCGGGGACCGACGGCCACAACCACCCCAAATTCCCGTGCGGGACCAAAGGAGCGGCTGCTCCCTTTGACTCCTACCACACATGTCCTCAGTAGGTCCGTTACTTTCCTTTTGCAAGTAACTCCAGGTATCCAACTTTCTCTATTCCAATTAAATAAAGGGTATCTTAAAAGCCACTACACACAAGCCCACGCCGCGCGCCTCTATACAGGGTGGGGGCTTAAAAGAAAACAAGCCCAGGGCTGCAACCGTAAGCGGTTCTGACAGTTTGGTGAGACAGCACATGCAGCCGCAGTTAGATAATTCACCGCATAACTTGGCAGCACTCCCCATCTACTGTATTTACGCGTCTCTAATCCCCGGGTTATCAGTAAAATGCGATTCAGCAGCAGCACAGGCTACGCATTCACGTAGGTATTAGCAAGAGCCTGCCTCCTTGTTCCAGTTTTCTTTTTAATTATAGCAATACCCCTTTTCTGCCTTTTGTGGTGTGGAGGCCATCTAGGCACGTATTTTGGAGCACTGGTACTTTTTGGTGGTGGGAGCTTTCAGAGGTGTGAGTGGCACACGTGAAAATACAATAATCGCAGCACACCTGAACGCTCCAGTTTAACATCAGTTTAACATGCTCGCCGTACAGAGCCTGCTTTACAATAAAAAAACTCTTGAGGATTACATGCTTATGTGCAGGGCGGTTTTGGGTTTGTTTTTTTTTTTTTGTTGTTGTTGAAAGTGTTGGAAGCTATGGTGGAAAACAGAAGCCCAGATGAAGATTAAACGGAAGAGAGCTGATGTTGCGCAGCAGCTCTGGAGATGCTAAATCTTCTTGTTGATGGTTTATACAACCAGGGCAGCGACTCCCCTCCACCGCACGACTCCAAACCGCCTTGTGCAGAGCAGCCGAGGGGGTCACAGTCTTGGTTGGGTTTTTTTTGGCATGCTGCAAACCCACATTCCTTTCCTTTCCCTAATGAATCACCTCTCATTACCGCTTGTTCAAGGGCCTGGTTTCTCTCCTAAGCAGCTATGGACATTTTAGGAGGCAGAGTAGATCCTGGATGTGGGGGGGGTTCCACACAAATGCCGGGGGGTGGATGGATACAGTTTATCCCAAAGAAAGTGAAGGTATTACGGTACCTAAGGAAGTAAGAGATGGACTTTTGACACTTAAAAGGCACAAAGGCATTTGTCACAACAAACCCAGAGGAATGCTTTTGGCGAAAGCACACTCCCTACCTTGGCTTCCCCTCCAGCCCTCGCCCTCGCCGTCGCCGTCGTTTACGGGATGAGCTCGGGGTTCACCCTCGCAGCTCCTCGGTGTCACCTCGCAGCCATCCCTCCGCCGCCCCACGCTGCCAGCGGGACCTTCCCAGCAGCAACTACAGCTGCTCCGTGTCTCCGGCGCCTGCTCTCCCCGGGCTCTGATGAGGGTGGCGGCAGATGAACGCGTCAGCCTCAGTAACTCCGCTGCCGGGCACAGCACTGGGCACAGCGCATCCATCCGACACGAATATAAGGCAAGGAAGAAAAAAAAAATAAATCGATTATTGGTGAGCCATAGGTACACCGTGGCGTTTCTAGCAGCTTCAAGTTGGGAAAAGTGGGTTTGCCACGATGGGGTCTCTGCAGCTTAATTACTCCCCTGCTAAAGTTACTGTGATTTTTCTTCATTTAAAAAAGTTACAATGTTTGAAGCTGAACGACAGCCAGAGAAAACGAACTTTCTCCTTGAGAAATATTGTGGAAAGTTTGCATCTTTTTTTCAAAAAAAGACATCTTTAACATTAAAGTATAATTTTTCATGAGATTTTTCTGAAATCTTTTTACAGACTATTTCCCAAAATAATTTTAAAACCTTTCCTTTACCAATACCCTTAATGTTTGTAGTCAAAAGGAAAACCGGCTATATTTTGAGTTTAAAACGAAAACAGTTTGTGAGCTATGAAATGGGAGCAGAAACGTTCCCACAAGGAAGTCAGTAGCTGTACAGGACAATGGAGTCCTCAAAAGGGACTTCTGCAGGGCTCAGCAAACCTCCTCTCACTGAAGCCACTTCCAGCTACTCCTCTTGGTTCTGGTTTTTCTTTACACAAACTTTTCTTTTTCTAAAACCTTCCGAGCCTAGCACAACTACAGCTCAAAGGCTGCCATTTCTTAGTATCTAAAAGCAGGTTTAATGCAAAGGAAGCACAAAGTAGAACACAAAAAAAGCGCAGAGGTTCAAAATAACACAAATTAGTCTGTTTTTTTGAGAGCTCACTAGGTACTCGCCTCCATTCTTTAACAGGATGAAACCAGAAGTTCTGGCATTTGGGACTTCCCAACCCACGCAGCTGCACCACGTGAAGTCCAGCATACAACGGGGAGCATCCAGAGGCCAGGAGGTCTGCCCCACGGCGATGCTCGGGAAGAGGGGACCTCCAGAGGAGATGGCAACTGCCGCGAGCAGCTGAACCACCAGCCCCGCGTTTAGCAGCCCCACACTCAGAAGAGAGGACACGAAGGAGAGGGGCCACGATGGAGCTGTGCGACTCCGCTGGTTACAGCCCCACCGAATTCACTCATCGTTATAGACAACGCTGAGCCAAAGCTCTCCGAACTGTCGAACCTCACAGACTGAAACCACGTGAGCTGAGCGTGGCCGTGACGTGGTTTTGCTCTTGAGCCCATGTCTTGAGCGCACACGAGACAGCTCAGCCTTGTTCAGAGAGACCTGCCCATGGCCAAAGCAACGTGTCTCATCACAGCCCAGAAGGAATTTACTATTAATTTTAATTGTTTATATTTAATATACTATACATCTCTGGAAAGAACTAATACGCTGGCCAAACCCAAAATAGATTTCAAAAAGAAAGTTTCGTAACTGTCGTTAATTGGGTGATGAACAGTTTCCAGTATTAGAGGACGAGCAGTAGCTGTGAACTTGCAACGGCACTGAAAGAGCACCAGAGAAGAGGGGCAGGCATCCTGCGCTTCTGAAAGCAGGAATATTTTGTCACACTGTCGTCAGATACAATTTCTGATGTATAGTTAAATAACCTTTACTTTCATCCCTCCAGTGTAAGAGATGAAAATCTTTTAAAAGCGAGAGTCCCAAAGAAATGTAAATACACTGTATTCACTACTGACATTTCAAAAGATTTTGCCCCACCGGTGGAGACAGCTATTCTCTATTATCAGGCTTCCTGTCAGTCATGTTGATTAAAGTTGATAAATACTGCAGCCACTTGGGGTAGGCTGCAGGACACAAAGGAAAAATGTAACTTCTTTGAAAAGGACCATATTCCTTGGGGAACGAAAAGCAGACCATGTTTGCCTGCAGTTCTCAACTTCAAGAAAAGCAAATTCCAGATTTAAAGATTTTTTTTTCCTTTTCCTAGAAGTGGCACATAATTATGTACTGTAATTAATGTACTAGTGCTTTGCATGGACAAAAGCAGTGCGATATTGAAAAGTCAGCACAGTTCCTCTGCGTTCAGACACTATTGAGTTTATCCAACTCAGGCAATAACTGGCAATCCACCAGACCAGCTGTTGACATTTGGGGTCCAGTAATAACTACATCCCAAGGGAAGGTGAGTCCAAGGGCATGGGGAACATTGGGGTAGGTCTGGCAAGGCTGAGGTGCCAGTCCAGAAAGCAAACCGCTTTTGAAAGCACGCCCTGTAGTCTCTATAAATATTTACTATGCAAAAGACAGAAGATCAGTTTGATGTAATTCATAGGGTCAAATCAGTTATACAGATCCTTCTGATTGCTATGGCGTACGCATTAATCTTCTAAAAGTTTTCAGCAGAATTGGCTATTAATTTCAGAATTAACAGTAGAAAAGCATTGATTTCTGTTTGCCATCAAGGCAAGGAAAAGGAGCAACACTCCCACAAAATGAACTAAGGGTGGGAGAAGCTAACTTTTTTCTTTTTTTTCAGTACAAACAAGCAAAAAAATGTTGTGATAAACCAGTGAAAAAACTGGAGGAAAAGTAAAGGCTGAATCCAGGAATAGTTTGCCAATTATGACCTTCCATCAAGCACCAGTGGAGACACTTACACCGCGGAAGTGGAGCGTGCGAATGTCCAGGAGCAACAACTTTGAATCGCAAAATAACTTCCATGAAAACTGCTCTCCTTATCTTGTCAAATTTTCCAGAAGAACACTTTTATAACTTGACCGAATATTGTAATTAGATTAGTAAAAGGACGAGATTGCAGGATCCATGTTGGATTTCTTGAAAAAAACCCAAACGCAGCACTTGAGAGAAAGCTGAAAGGTACTGTATGAGAGGAGGAATGAAACTCCTGGGAGAGCTGGGGAAGGACTTTTTACTCGGGCATGCAGCGATCGGATGAGGGGGAACGGCTTTAAACTGGAAGAGGGCAGGTTCAGATTGAACATTAGGAAGAAGTTTTCCACTGCGAGGGCGGTGAGCCCCTGGCGCAGGGTGCCCCGAGAAGCTGTGGCTGCCCCATCCCTAGGGGTGCTCAAGGCCAGGTTGGACGGGGCTTGGGGCAACCTGGGCTGGGGGGAGGTGGCCCTGCCCAGGGCAGGGGGGTGGCACTGGGTGGTCTTCAAGGTCCCTTCCAACCTAAACCATTCTATGATTTAAGAAAAAAAAAATCTTATGTTTATAATAAATGATTAATTAAATTCACTGTGTGGCTACAAAAGTATTTGATGACCCACACATTTTTGGCTAATAACGTGAACCCTACTGCCAGCAGAATATATTGATTTAAACTCACAGGTGTGTTTTAAATGGCCTGCAGAGCCTTAAACAAAAATAAACGATGTGGGTTTGGAAATCGTGAACTAAGCCCAGTCCGCATGAGTATTTTAAGAACATCATACAGGCATTTACCTTCCCGAGCTTATTGTTTAGCTATGTATTTCCTCCAGCAGCTGGAGTAGTTGAAAATTTAATGCAATAAAACTACACCAAATTCCTGACAAACCGTAAAAGAAAGAAATCCAGTCCCACTCCTGTACTTCTTTGGCCCAAAGAAGCTGAGGCTTTTTTATAATGAGATTCTTTTTAAAGCGCACAGGGTGCCAGAATGAGTGCGCCTATTTAAGACCCTCTCAGTCTACCGCTGCCGAAAATGGAGCTCACTGGGAAAACCAGTATCCCTTTTAACAGTGATTTTAATACAGCTACCTCGGGTCTACTTATCTCTTCGGCTGCTTATCCATCATAAAATCGCACTGCACAGAATCAGACTACGAACCCCGATGAGAATTCTACATCTGTGGCTAACTATGCCATTATAATTAATTTAGTCAGAAAAGCGTTATGTGTTAACAGAGGCAAAGGCTTTGTGAATCCCGGCATTTTCCTTAGGCTTTCAAGAGTTCTCAAGAAAGAAACGCGCTATGTTGCGGCAATATCAAAATGGCCAAGATCCTGACGCGCACAGACTTTTCTTCATTCCCTTTTTGAAACAATTAGACTTTTAACATAGTAGTCTACAGTTTTTAGGGGGTTTCATACCATCATTCAGTTCGTGAAGCCGCAACGAGAAACACCCGCTGGCCACCAGGAACTGAAACTGGTGGGAGCCCTCTTGCAGGTCTTCCATGAGGCAAAGGGGATGACCCCGGTACTCCTTAAATCAGTAGAAGCCACGGCAGGAAAAGAAATCACTACAAGCTATTTGAGCCTAGAGTGTCACATATTTTTAGTATAAGCTAACGGGAACTGTACTAGCGACGGTAACAAGATTTTATTTGCTCAGGGTATGCAAATCTGCTCTACACGCAAGCTTGTTTCTAGCAGAAACTGATAGCTTACACAGCTCGTGACCCTGTATTGTTTGTTTGGCAGAGTCGCTTTCATATAAAAAGGTATTTTCTCTAAATTAGCATACAAAAAAAAAAAAGGATACAGAAGATTTGAGTGCTGCCAGCTACTACTCCACCAAAATAGCTTAAACCGTTCATATCACAGAAGCAATATGAAGAGCACCTTGAGTGTTCAGAAGCAATTATGACAGTGATAACTGCAGATGAAATGAAGCAAAATGTGAAAAATCTATCTTCATGTACACTTTTCTACATAACAGAACAGCCTCCATTTATCTTACTTCTTTTTCGGTTAGACTGATTAGTTAACTGGCTTCAGAAGCAAAATATGAATGAGCCGACAAATTGTTCCCTTTGACTTTTGCACAGTCCAAGAGTAAATACCAGATTTAACATTTAATCACTTAAAACAGCAGATCTGGCTACAAGTTAAGATGTGAATATATTAACCCAAATGTGCTGTCAGTATCTAGAAGGGAGTTTTACCATTTACGTAGACTTCAAATGCGTTACGAGGATAAACAGGTATCAGCACCTTAATTTTATCTTACATATGTAAGATAAAACGTATAAGCTAGTGGGAGGTATTTCCAGTATTTCTAGTGGGAGGTGTCCCTGCCCGTGGCAGGGGGGGTTGGAAATAGATGGTTTTTAAGGTCCCTTCCAACCCAAACCAGGATTCTATGACCCTACTGAATTCAAGTACAGGAAAAAAACAGGAGTCCATTTTTTGTTCAACATTAGAAACCACAGAGACTTTTAAGGAGGAAAAAAAAGAAAACCTCCCAGCGCAGGGCACAGTAGATGTAAAAACATAAGCCCAAGCCCTAGGCACCTTTCCCTCCAGCTGCCTCCCATCGCCCACCTGGCTTTTTAAAATATTTGGCCTGGCCTCACCTGCCTTTATTTTTAAGAAGAATCTCTTTGAGGACTCCATGTGTACATCTATTAGTCATACCTCTGGAGACAGGAGCTCAAATAAATCCTCATTATGCCGACAGAGAAATACACGTCACTGCCTCCTGCCGATACCTGGCAAGCGGTGGCTGCATCACTTAATGTAAGAACCATCAAAAAGAAATCATCAGAGTTTGCCCAAGATAGGTTTTAGGGATGCACGTAATTCATGACTGCTTTAATGGCCGTCTAATTTCTGTGTGTTTAATTTTGAGACATCTCCAAAGACCTCATCAGATGGACTTTTTAGCTCTTAGAAATTCAGATTTTTTCCCAGAGGGTCTCAAGGATAAACACAAAGATGTTCAAAAATCCCTTCTGTCTTAAGATCTTCACCTTCCGTGTGAAGTTACGATATGCAGTTTTATAGGCTTTTTCTTTTTTTTTTTTTTTTTGCATATATTTCAGCCACAGAATTGTGTGTAATACATAAATTTAAACATTTTCAGTCAGCGTTCGACCACCACTTTCAACCTTCTCATTGGTCATTTGACCATCAAAGACGAACACCTCCTTCCACCACAGGCAGCCTTCAGCAGGTATGCAACCTCAAGTTTGGCGTTGTCTGGTGATTTCAGTAGTCTTTCTACTACACCCGAACTGCATTTGGCTGAATTTCATGGTAGAATTTATTAGCATATACTCTGCATGCCCAGGTGCGTGCTGATAGCATTTATTTATCACCACTAGCGTCTGAACTACGGAAGAGTTAAACCTTCCGAGGCTCTTTTCCTGGCTTGCTAAGAATCTTTTAGAAGAGGTTTTGGTCGCAACCCTATTCCTTCCATCCCTCATGCATTGTCAAAAGAGCTATTAAAAATCCGTTACTGTTATAGGCATCTACAGGCTATTCTGGAATGCTCTGGAGCTACGCCTCGAATTTAACTTACAAAAGATGCGTTCCGGTCTGATCGCTCCAGTCTGTGGTTTTCTGTATCATAAACGGAAAATTCTGTTTCTGTTTTAGACATTTTAATCTCAAGTCCCCCACGAGCGCTGGAAACTGGGCTGACCGTACGGATATTTTCCAGGCCTGTGTTCATTTCCTTCCACTGTATCTTGCTCGTCCAACAGCTTCTCTTTTTGATCTCTTGTTATTTTCACTCACTTCCCCTGAAATTCTTTTCCCTGACATTTTTAGTTTTTATCATCCGATACTAAAAAAAACCAGTCAAGCCCATCTCATGCCCCCTTGTAGAGTTTGACTTTTAATATATATATTAATATATATATAACTATAGATAAGAATTATATCTATTTTTATCTGTGTTCAGAGGGAAGCTCTCCAAGAGGCAGCGCGGCGCGGCGGCTGCCCAGCCAGCGCGGGGAGGAGGCGGCTGGAGCTCCGTTCCAGCTGACCTACCTCCAGAAAACGATTCTGTACCCTCCTGACTTTGCGTGCTTGAGGATCTTTCTTGCAAATCTTTAGGGACCCGCATTGTTTGTCGTTTTTTTTCCTTTTCGCCAAGAGTCCGTGCGTTGTTCAGCGCAGAGAGCCCGTGAGCTCAGTTAACGCCCGTAAGCGTTGCTGGGCTGTGGCACTGCGGGAACTGTGCTATAAACACAGCGGAGACTTTTGTTCTGCAAACAAGCAGACCCTGTACCACCTTCACAGGACACATCTAATTCCGGACACATTTTTTCACAAATGATATCTAGTCAAAAAAATGCGTACGACGTTACCTCTGGAATGAGCTCAAGAGAAAGCTATTTCAACAAATATGCATGTACACATGTGGTCAAGATTATTTTTTTTTTTCTTCCCCACCCTTTTTTTTTTTCTCTTTCACTGAGTGCTTCCTTTCACGTGGATCAGCTTTTTCTTCCGGAGCCTACCACACAGCGTGAGGAAGCTGATTTGGGGGAGAGGGAGCAAAGAGCTTCCCGTGGAGCCGTGGCATCGCCTCCCTGCGCCTCCAGGCACCGCCGCAGCGCCACTCCAGAGGGAAACACCTCCTGCTGGTGCACGGGGGGCCGCCGAACTGGGGCCGTACTGGGGCAACAACGGCCTGTGGTGGGGAGACGACAAAAATACACAGACAGGTAGTGGGGGTAAAACGCTACGGCATTCCATTCTCCTTTTCCCTTCCTCTTTCCCAGTACAGGCGAAGAAGTTCTGGGTTACGCCAGCAGCAATATTGATTAAGCACGACGTACTACAGGATATGTAGCACACAAGAGATGCCTAAAGCCTCTATTTTCACCACAAGAAGTAGGCACTTCCACGTATACGCTGCTCGCTCAAACTTCCCCAAGAGCTGAACAAGCTCAGAACTCTTAAACCCAAGATCACTCTGACAGCTGAGAGACTGCTCACCTACATAAAAATATAAGTTTAAGCACAAATTTGTATATTTTATACATTTATCTCCAGATTTATATCTGGAAAGATATTTATACTGCTGAGACCAGCTGAATAACTTATCAATGAATAGGTTCATACTTTCAACCGATTCAGTAAATAGGGACGATGATGACAGAATAAGGGTCGCGTTTATCAGACTTCAACAATGAGACTCTCGTTCAGCCAAGAACTGGATTGAGGTCACACTCAAAAGCCTTAATCACTAAATTATCCCAGCCATAAAGTGAAGATGCTGAATGAAATTGAAAGGACTACCAAAATAATCATACACTCTTGAGACACTACTGAAGAAAAAGGTCAGTAAAGTAAAACTTTTGCATTTTGAGGGAGGTTTTGACGTTTTGGAAAACAAATATAAAAAACTTCACCCACCCCAACACATGCCCCAATCTTCTGTAAATACAATCAGTGAGGAAAATCCGTTCATACTACATTTTATATCAAAACATCGATACCATCCTAGCCACAACAGATCAGGGTTTTTTTAAATGGTTTTACAGAAATCAGTGCCATTTTACTGCCTCAATCTGGTTTTCTATATCAAAATTACTTTTTCTTTGTGTTGCTATGAAACAATTTTATACTTATCTTGTGAATACAAATGAATTGCAAATTAAAACAAAATATGTATTTAGGAAAGAATCTTTTTTGAAATTAGACAGTTCAAAATTACATTTTTCAGTACTTTTTCATTTTTTCAGCATTTTATAAAATGTTTTCTTACTTAAATTGTTACTGTAATTACTTAGAGAGTCTTGAGGAAATTCTTATTAAAGTATTATTTTGACAACCATGAACAGGAAAAGAGGCATTCCGATCAGCTTCTCTTAAGACAACTTTCAAAGGGGCTTTTTACCAGAGTATTAAAAGTTTCATGGGGAAAAAGCTTCACAGGGAGAAATCTATCTTTCTGAAAGCAGAGTTAGATTGCAAAGCAGTACCCCAGGGGCAAAGGCAGAAGTTGCAACGCTTATGAGGCGCATTCAACAGTTGGACTGGAAAAAAAATTATCCTGAAAGACCAGAATGGTGGATACCCCATTGCTTTTCCACCTTCCTGTTTTGCATTGCTCACCGTCCAATCTCCTTTTTCCTGCTTGATTCTTCCCTGGCATATATATTGTCTTTTCTATCGACTGAATCCGATTGCAATGCTTCACTAGGATACGGGAACTACATACGCCGTGGAATCATGCAAGGAACCAAAAGAAAAGTGACCACCTACTTTAATTTCACTGCACCTAAACAAAGAGTACGTGTACATTTAAACTTAAGATGTGAATAACTCTTAACACCTGGAGTGTGGTAACGTACAGTTTTAGCGTATTTTAAATGTGAACGCAAGTCTTTTAGGAGGTTAAATCCGTAAAGCTCTCCAGTTTCGTTTCAGGTAGTGGAACATTTAACGGAAAAGGCATGGTATTGTTTGATTTCATCTGACATGTAATTCGGTATATAATTTAAGATATGGGGCTGTAATTCTGGGCGAGAACCACCACATAGGCTTGGTGTTATAATATGCCACCTAAGAAAAAAAAGCGATAAAGAGCTACGGCCCTTCAAACATTTTCATCTGTTGGTCCTGCACCTGGGTCGTATTTCTTTACAAATATCAGAAATCGTAAGAAAAAGTTTTGCAGCCCACAGCTATTTGTGTGACATTTCCCACAATGAATATGTCACATTTGCTATCAGGGCAGCTGGTATGTACCTTGATAATGATGTCATCTGAGAGCTTTTCTTCACTCGCCCAGGTTCGTATTTAATAGGCATCAGAGATCATAAAAGTTTTATGATATAACGCGATAGATTATCAAACCAACTGAAATTAGCAATGTTAGAAATTAACTACACCTTTATAGCAGAGACTCGACGTAAAAAAATGAAGCAGAATGCAATGTAATGGAGAAACATAAATTTCATGCGCACTAAGAATGCATATGAATAATGTCTTTAATATGCTCTTATATTCATTGAAAATGAGAGCAAACAAAGTAATACATTTTCTAGAGAGGCTTAACATAATAATTTCCTTGAGAATGCTAAATTTATCTTTAACCTGTTTTCTCCAATTATTCTCGCTGATGTGCATTGGAAAAAAAAGAGCAATCCTCAGATTAGCTTTTACAGCATTTTTGTGGTCCCAAGCCAAGAAAAGCAAGGCAGGATGCTTTCCTGCTTTATTCCCAAACAATAAGGAAAAAGAATATAATGTATATTAATGTATAATGTATGTCAGGAACGCTCTAAATATGAACGTATTTGTCAAGACTTGGAAAGTCAATGTTGAAATGAAGCCACTTTCTGTGACAAATGTACCGGGGGGTTATGGATAGGCATTAACAAAGCAGAAGAAAGCTTTAACTCGCTGATCGCCTCGCTCCTTTCCCGAGTTGCTGAACCTCACCAACTTTACAGCTCAAAGCCACCCCAACCCCCTCATCTGTTTACTGTAAAAGCACCTGTAGATGCCTTGCGGCGACCCAGCTTCGCTGATCTTTCAGGTATGAGGAAAAACTTCTCCTGACAAATCTCCCCTACAACTTACTGGGACTGTAGTTCCAGCCACAGCTCTGCCACCAGCAGCCCGACCACCTCCAGTTCCTCTCCAGTGCCAGTTGCCAAAGGAAACCTTTTCCTTATTCCTGCCAACAACAAAAAAAGACACAAAATTCTATAAACTTCAATTCTAGGAGAACAGTGGTCCAAAGGAAGAAGCAAAGCATGGGTAGCTTTAGCGCCACTTCTTCCTACTGCTAAAAATGAAACAGAATGCAGTGCTGGGGAAAAGATGATTAAGACTACCTGGAAACAACGTTGCCCGAAGCGTTCTGTAGTCCGCCAAATTTACATGGTACGTCACAGAGGGGAGACGGAGATTTTGTGTAGGTCAGCCTTGTTAAAGGCATCAACATTAACATCACAGCACACAGTTCTCCAGACCCTGGACTACGCTGGGCTTCAACTATATCAAGTCAAAGTTGATCAGCGACAGGAAGACATCTTAGATCTAAGGAGTAACACCAAAAACATTGCGACTGAAAAATAAAGTTAGCTCAACTCCAGCTTCAAGAATATTAAAATATAATACAAATAGGTTATTCTATGTATTGTGAAGCAAATTCCAGTTTAAATAGGAAACAGCATTAAAGGAGACTGGCCTTAATCTGTTATATTTCCTTTAGAGCGTGAGGCAAAAATGAATACCTCTTTGCATGCACTTAAGTGAACTAATGAGCTATACCTATGAAGAAATACAAAGTCGTGTTATAAATTCTGTCTTTGTTGTTGAAAAAACATTTTGTCAGCATTGTGGCAACCGTAAGTTCCGTGTCCAGAAGGCGGCCCCGAGCTGCGGTGTCCATGGGCGTAGGTAGGTCTGCTCCCAGTGCAGGATGGGTGACAGAGCTGTTCTGGAGGCACAGCAGCAGCCTGACCTTCAGACCCCCCCAAGCGCCGGACAGCGTCGGCTTTACTATAGTTTACAGGAGAGTGGAGGTCACACAGCCGCTTTCAAGACGCTCAAAGAATAAGCCACGGCAAGGCCTGTGCTCCCACCGGAGATCACTTTGGGCATAGCGCTGGCTGCACAACAGGCACAAAGGGAGCTCTCAGAAGACAGCACAATTAAATAGTATCCGAAGGAACGCTGACTTCCCTCTGCTGAGGTGGTTACACTGCGACTACCAGCCCGATGCGTGAAGAGCAGAGCTTGGAGCAGCCCAAATGCTGTCGGATATGCAATCTCTGACGGTAGGTGGACTGAAGTCCTTTCCAAGCATTCGGCTCTTCTCGGTAGCAGCTGAACATCCTGTTGACATACCACCAAGGTTAATAATTACTGCTTTTTATAAGTACTTTCACTGCTAACCTCCTACCTCTATTCTTTCCCCCATTCTGGCAGTAAAATAGAACACAGATGGAACAAAGAGTGATGCAAACTAATTTTAGTTTTAAGTGGGCATTTTCCAACACCCTTCAGAATATCTAGGATTTAATAGCCAAAAAATATGGAATACATCTTGTAAATTAATTGAAGCCTGTCCTTCTAATGAATCAATCTGAAAACATTTGGAAAGGTGGAATTATGCCTCGCTTTCTTAGATGAAAAGATGGCCAATGTTAAAGCAATGCCTCACTAAAAAAGTTCTTTTGCTTTTAATTTCTTCCAGCTCAGGTGGTTGAAAAGTAACAAGTCTACAAGACATCTCTTGGCCCTGATTATTTTAGAAATTTTCTCATCTACATAGTCTCCTGCAAGAACTCAGTTTTCAAAATGAAAATGAATACGGGATGATCAAATATTTTTACATGCATAAAATCACAGTGAGCTTCTGCTAATAGGATTTAATTCATGTAATACGATGACTTATTGTCTCCCACGTTTTATGTATACTCTAAAATAAGGACTGCGTTTGCAAAAAGAGAAAATTTGGACACCATATATAGGAATTATTTTGTAGCTGTGTGCCTATTTTTGCCTTTATAAAAAAAAGTCACACTATATAACCAAATTCGGGGCTCACGTAATTTAACGCATTCTTTTAAAGCAATATAAACACACGCAGTCCAGTGACTAAAAAGAAAACTATCCTCTAGGAATGACATAATGCCATAGTAGAAATTGTAACGCTGGGGAAAACAAATGGCTATAGAAAAAGATCCAACCCTGATCAAGTCTTTCACAGCAGAATGCCCATTAACGATTCTAAAGAGCAAGCACATCTGTTGCAAATTAAAAGAAAATTGTTCATCTCCAGTCCCTGTAATTCAAACAAACAAACAGCAGTTTTGATCATGGCTCTAGTTTGCTTAACGCCTCCCATTAATAATCACACGCTCCGCTGTTAACCAGGCGCAAAACCAGCGCTCTGAGCTGTTAAGGCCACACAAATAACCAAGACACCGGAACGCTCCACAATATCCTCCAAGCCCAAAAGAATTATCTTGAAGCATCAAGACTTAGAACACTTAGTTTTACTGCTCTTACCCACTGGGATTATAAAGTCAATCCCAAAGTATTTAACTTTGGTGATGACAAATTTTCAAAACAAGTTTATTTCGACCAGTCAAAAAAAAAAAAAAAAAGTCGTCATTTAACTTTCCTATGGGCCGGAGTCAAAGCACATTTCTCAGTTTCTAATAAAATGCGCGCTTGGTCATAAGCATCTACTCTTTATTTATTGCTGCCTGGCAGCCTCGGGGCCATCAATTCACTGCTGGTGTGCAGTTTCACTGCTCTATGTGATACACAACATCATTGTATTTTAAGTATGATACAGTCTGAATCTAAAGTCTTATTCCTTCAAGAGTATGTAATTATAGAGTATGATTAAATTACTTTGTAATTTATTGGAGGACTTATAAAGCCAACAAGCACTGAAAAGATATCACACCAGCATTCTTTCTTAGTGAGCTGTGCGTTTTCTATTTTCTCCCAGTGCAAATCTATATGTACATACTAAATACATTTTTTCCTCGGTTAAAGAGTATTTTTATTAAGAGATGAATATTTTATTAATGCTAAAATGCCGTTACAGATTATTTATTTGTATGAAATATAGTTGGCACTGAACCCAAACTCCCAGGACTCTTATTCAGCTGCTATACTTTTTAAAACACTGTGTCAACAGATTCAGATGAACAGAACTTTCTTATCACTGTTGGCAGACTTTCATTCACAGCACGAGATAAGTAAAAAAGGGGCTATATTGTACGTGTTTCAAACTGTGGTTTATACTAACTCACTCCCCTAATTCTACTTATTCTATCGCCAAGTTAAAAAATGAGTAGACTGTTTATTTACAGTCTGAATTGTGCTATTCTGATCTGTCAACTCAGTTTGTTAAAAAGATGATACAATAACAAACAAACTATTAATTTGTATGCCTTTGCAAGTAGAATTTAGACCTAATTTCTACTTGCACCTACACCCCCGTGCTGTATAACAGATCTGATTAATGCAAGAACCCCCTATCAGCCAAGAATGGCAGCTTCCCCGAAAACAAGAACACTTGATTCTGCACAGATTTCCCTGTTCTTACAAGAAAAAGTATCTGTGGGTTGGTTGTTTTTTTTTTTTTTTCTGAGAAACATTACAATTTTAAGAGGAAGTAAAGTAATAAGAGAGAAAAAAAGAAATGTAAAGTGTATCAATGAGAACCAGACAGCTCTCATTTCCTCAGGGTAGAACTTTCAAAAGCTTAAATTTCCTTCCTTAAAGAAGTAAAGTGTTGGTCCTGTCTGCTGCTCCACGCAGAAGGATTTAAATAGGTGCAGAAGATAGTTTCATCTTGTGTCAAAAGCGTAAGGGTTTACCCATCTAAGCATTGACCTCAGGAAGCCTCCCACCACATTAATAACTTCAAGCACATATTATTGATCCACCTTTCTACTTAAGCAGGAACTTAAACACTTGCCTAATTCTTTTGCCTTACGTCTGTAAAAAGGCAAACCGGATACGATGACAGATGGATGGTGCAGGCACGCATTTTCTATATCTGGACAACTCAAATACCACCATCTGTTGCTTTCCCTAAAACAATCCAAAGGTAACAGAGATACTCCGACTATTCTGATTAAGTGTGATTCGTATTTTGAGGAAATAACAGAGAAATGTGGGCAACAGCAATGTGTCAGTGATCCTGAGCCTTCCCTGTAACAGCTTCTTTCAAAGTGAAACTCCAACTCTTTGCGAGCTTTTTGAACTCAGGGATAAAAATATGCAGAGACCATGAGGTTAATTATTCTTGCCGTCTTGTCCTTCAAACAGAACTACTTCAAATTAGTCCAAATAAAGTGTTTTAACCAACAATGTTTCTTTTAGTTCTCACTTTCCAAAATATATAAATATTTGGAGTTTTAAAATCACTTTTGAAGCCGAGACATTTGTACGTGCAATCATTTGGGTACCATGGGTTTCTGGTTTATTCTCCTACCTTGTTTCTACACCGTAGGCAGAGCTTTAAAGAACAGCTTTATCACAGATAGGGCCTGAGGATACATCGGTTGAAGGCGGGGAAGCTCTCTTGAACCAAGACCATAAATGTGAAGCGCACACAGCATTTCAAAAGTCCCACAAGACTATTTTCTCATTCAATTTTTTCCAGCATTACTTGTTTGTATTAAAGAAATACTCCAGACTTCTGTCTTTTGTTTCAGGGTGACTTCTTTCACCAGATAAGAAACACTCCAGGAGTCCCGAAGGGAAAAAGCAGCAGTTTAGGAGAGCAAATGCTTTCAGAGCAGTTGTCCCTCTGAACCGGAGCTGGATAATGCTACGGACATCTCACTGCCTCCTGCTTCTTCATAAACTCTTGATTTTATAAACCTACCAGACCTAGTCGGTTTGAATGGCTCTGTCTTCCTTTCTGACTGCTGCTCAACAGGAAGCAATCCACCATCACTCCGCAGCTTTTTCTCATTCCAAGGTAGAAAACAAAGCACCCGTCACTTTGAATTTATTAATTCATGCGCCGCAGATGGCTTTTGCTGTTTCCATTGCCATTTGTCTGCTTCCTCCTTTCCTATTCCTCCTGCTTCTTCTGTTTTTCAAAGAGGACACATACACATGCTCGAATCTCATGAAGTAACGTCTAGATCCACTGTCAAGCCCATAAACCCTTCTCCCATCACATATACCGCAAATTTTAACTCAACGGGCTAAAAGGTTGCCTTCGATGTACAGAACATCTTTTTTAACCAGCTAAATATTTGAAGATTACGATGATACAATGTTGTCCTTATAAACTACTCCTTGTCAGAAGAAAAAGTACTAATGAAAGCTATACTCACTTCCATTAGTCTACTTAATTTGGACATACAAAAAGTATAAATGATTAAATATTAGTATGTGCACTTTGAGGGGCCTCTTAGGGATGTTACAGTTCCCCAGCTTCCTTCTTGTTCTCTCTAAAATAGGATTTAGAGGTTTTTAATAGAATTTAGATGGGTTTAAAATCTCCACATATGAGTTGTACTTTTACTGATTTATTGCATGAATTTCCTGTTGAATTTTTATGTGACACTTGATCTCCCCTGAGGGACTTGTTCAGTTCCGATTGGATAATGTAAATTTCCAATGGAGATTAAACACAAATGAGTATGAAATTGATTTATTATAATAAGTGAAATTGAGGTCTGAGGTCCTGCTTCTCTTTTCTTTTTTTCCCCAATAAACCCAAGACTGGCAGATGAAGGGTTTTTTATAATATTTTGCCAACAAAGAACAAAGAAAATTAAGAGCACATTTCTCAATTACACATTGGAAATTAGATGAAATATTGTTCCAAACTTGTTTGATTTCATGTGCACAAGAGAGTTGTTGGAATAGCTTAACACAGCTATAATTACATCGTTGTGGAGCCAACATATTGCCTTACATGATTTCTTCGGAATTCAAACTCATTATCAATTTAATGGAGGGAACGGGGAACAACCTTTCTCAAAATCTCGTGTTCGCATCTCCACATCGGAATAGTAATTCCAAACATGTTACGCAGCGCGTCATTGAAAACGTAGATGGTTTGACTGCAGTAAAGAGTTTTTTTGGTATCACTTTCAGACGCAGCCTCACTGGCACACAGAGGTAGGTTCGTCCACGAAGCACCAGTCTTAGCTTCACGTTTCGAAGCAATTCAAAAGAATCTGTGGTCTCCAGTGACAGCGCTCCGTGACGCGCGCACAAAAGCTGGCTCTGCAGATACCGAGCTTCTGTACAGAGGGAACCGCTTCTCCTGCCTGGACTTATGCACCACAAAACATTCGAGAACTGTGATTTGCCCAAAGAGCAATTATGAATAGAGAATCATTGTCAGCTGCACGGTGCAATGCCAGCCGATGAAAGACCGCTCCCAGAGTGGCAGGGACATCCAGTGCCTGCATCACACTGTTCCTTGATCTCGCAACAAAGGCTGAAAAAAATCGTCTTTTCTGAGTATATATACGCCTATATCCCTAACGCAGGTGCACACGCGCACGAAGTTATACACACCGCAACAACCGCTAGTATTTGTGCCTCTAACAGTCACAATACATCTCCTAAAATACTTGGGAATACTGCACTTCTGCCAGAGGGGTTTAAGCAGAAATTCCATCAATTCCACAGCATTCGGCATGCACTTTAGTGTTAGCTGAAGTGAACGAACAACACGAAGCATTCAGTCTCATGAGAATGGCCGGGCACCTAACCCGTTGTGTTGGAAGACGTTACTCAGCCCAGAAAGCTCTAACTTCAGTGGACAGACACAGCCGATGACCCACAGGCCTACTAGTAGATCAACGGAGCTCACTCTGAGTCACTGCTGTAACTTCAGGAAAAAGCTTCCATGCCATATTCGATAAAACCGGAAGGAAACAGATACAACTCGCCTGGAGAGCCAGCCTGTGAAATCTGCGTTTGATTAAGCCGATTTCTTTGTACCCGTGGTTGAGTCCCATTAACTTGGCCACCGATAGGCCACTGGTAGGGACAGTGGTGAAGACAGTCCAGTTCCCGTCCCTCCGAACGCTACCATCTACGCAAACTGGGAAAGGCTGCGTAAGCCCCAGAAAGTACAACGGCTTTTGCTGAAAAATAATCTGGCAAATTCCCTTGGGCGGTTAACTCCCTTGCCTACTGTTTGAACAAAGAATCGCTGTTTGGAAACGTTAGGTTTTAAACGGCAGCTATGGCAGCGGGCACGATATTTATGCTGCTTGTAACAATGTCCTGGAATCAATACAGTCATTTCTAAATGCAAAAGACTCGTATTGAAAGAGAGATGAGAGCGTAAGCACAAAACCCTGAGAATACAGCCCCTAATCTCCTCGGTGGGTTTTAAAAGGGTTTCAGATTCTCTCTCGAAACATTCACCAAAGTTAGGCCAGAAGAAGTCAAAGTAATTTAGATCCAATCTCTTTTCAAAAATGAAATGAACAGAAGTTTTATTAAAAGGAAATGAAGAGGAAATTGAACTTTCATATTTCATGGTGCAATTGTGATGACAGAAAACAATATTCGTCGACAGAAAGTTTAGAAGATAGTTATTTATATGTCTATGCCGCTGTACTGGGGGAGCTGTGTCACAACAGAGGGCAGGTGATTTTTAAAAATATAATGGAGCTGTAGCAGAATTACTTGTTGGGTATTCCGCACAAGTTCAGAATATAAAACTTTTTACATTCCTATGATCAGGAATCGGAAACATTAATTGAAACGCGTACTTTATGAGGAATTTTGACTGGAGATGCTTATGGGTAATGCAAATTTCCCCTGCAGAAAAGCTGCATAGTGCTGCTCCTCTATGACATAAAAAACTACATCGCTTAAACTGAAATGGCGGGGCTGAGGAAGATTGGCAATATAATGGAAACGTCATAATTCTGCCCCGCAGAACAGCCAGAATGAAAAGGAGCAAACAGGCAGCCAGACACGGGGGTGAAGCACAGCACGTCACCACAGAAGCAAAGCAGACAGATCTGCATTTACTCCTAAAATTTAATGGTTCCGTAGTTGGTCCAATGGTCGGGAAAGCAGTGGCTTGAGGAAGTGACCGCTGTTCGGGGGCTGCTCCTCATGACTGGGAACGACATGCCCTCCTCTGGCTGAGCGCACAGCTACGTCATTCATACCCTCTCCACGAGAAACTGCTGAGAGAGATCCCATCCTGCTCAGCCACTGTAGGGGCTGTTTAAGCATAAATTTTCAGAAACGTCCAGTAATTTTGATCCTTACCGCCTCAGGCTCCTTTCTGAAGTATTTTTAAATGCGGTACATCAAGGTAGGTGATTATGAAGAAGCGGTCTGGGTGACTCAGTCCGGGCCTCTTTGAAGCAAACATCTGAAAAGATTGCCATCCTGCAGATAAAGGTGAGCCACCGTTTCTTCCTCCTACTGCAACGTAGCACAGCCAAAAGAGGGTCATCTATGACAGGTGAAAGGAATGAAATTTCACTGTTACACTTTCCTGCAACACGTGTGCAGGTAAAGCACACAGCTTAAAAAATAAAAAATTCATTTTAAAGTTTCCTAGTGGGAAAAAAAAAGTTCGAAGTTTTTCCACAGCCGTATCCACC